>NC_132839.1:6175000-6486904 GCF_048164855.1 Canis lupus baileyi | reverse complement strand
GTATCCCCGCCCCCCCCACAGGATACGACAAAGACCTAACAACCCTTTTGTTTCTATCTACTCAGTTTATTTTTTTTAAGTTTTTAATTTAAATTCCAGTTAGTTAACATACAGGGTAATATTAGTTACAGGTGTAAAATATAGTGATTCGACACTACCATACGGTACCCAGTGCTCATCACAGCAAGTGCCCTCCTTAATCCCTATCACCTATCTAACCCATTTCCCACACCTATGTCCCCTCTGGTAACCATCAGTTTGTTCTCTGCAGTTAAGAGTGTGTTTCTTGTTACTTTAAAAACTCTTTCAGTCAAAATCTGAGCGATGAAAAAGTTGTGAAAACCACAGCATCACAAGGCAAACAGGTCAAAAATCACTTTTTCTCCTGTGTATGCCATAAATTTAGATTTACACAATTTAAAAAGTGAATATTGTTTTAATTTCTATGCTGGATATATCACAATGAAAGAAGAAAAGAGAAAGATTGAGACTCTAGAAAATATCAGAGAGAAGCAAAACTATAAGTTAAACGTGTCAATAAAATTTTGTGGAAGTGGATTAGTTCTAAAAATACTGAAATGCAGAATTTGGTGGCTAGGAGCTTGGTTTAGACTCAACAGACCCTCCAGAATTATTTATTAGCAGTGCAACCTTAAACAGATTACTTAACCTCTTTGAGGTCAATGTCCTCCTGTGTTAATTGGGAAAAACTATTTCTGGCTTACAGCGTTATTGTGAGAAATAAATGGCATCATTTCCGTATAGAGCCAATCTCAGTGCTAGCAATGAATAAGAATTAAAATCATTTGAGGGTTTTATCATTTATCATACCCAAGCAAAAAAGAAAGTAGAAGTATGCAAATCCTGAAATAAAACTATAAGCATTTAACAATATAAGATCTACTACAATTGTAAAGTTTAAGAAGGTAAAATATAAATATGTTCATATAAAATTTGGTAAATTGTATAAATTATAAGGTTTTAAACATCATCTTTAAGAAGGTATAAAACTCTACACATGAAGCCCAGACTATGGGAAAAACTACGTAAAGGAAAACATTGACTTTTTAATAAACAGAAAGAAGCCAAGAGAAAGTTCATTAAATCTGCAAGAGGCTGCTTTGGAGTATTTAGATATGACATGTGCTAAAAAGGCATTGTGGATCCTCCTCTGACATTGATAAGAGAAACCTGGAACATGTGGGTCCCTGTGGCAAAGTCCAAAACATTAAAAATGTAGTGTAATATCAATGAAGTTTCTCCATTATCCTCTCACTCACTCATAAACTCCGGGGGGCAGGTGGGGTGTCTTTACAAAGAAAGAACAGCATATGCTATTTTAAGCAGTAACAAAAGATGGTTAGTTTGAGAAATTGAAAGAAAGGGGCTGAAATATAGAGGATGTATTCATAAAGATACAGTGTAATTATGCTCCCCAATTTTGAATTTTATTCCAAGTGGTATAAAGCATCCTAATACCCCCAACATACTTAGGAAAATGACCCCATACACCGGGATATGTAGATCAGATGAATAAGAAGGAGGTATTACTTTAACATCTTATAGTCTGTTTCAGACTGATACCATTTTAAATTATGAGTAGGCAATTTGACTCCAAGCACCTGATCCGTTTCTATCTGTACTGGAGTCTTGGGGTGGGCCGGGATATAGGGGAAAATATCCACAGCAGATCAAATAGACCAGATGCATCCAAAGGCCCCTGAAATAAACCATCTCCCAACATTTTAGTTAACAATTTTCTTTGCATTTATTCGGTTGTCCTTTTATTTATTATTGAGCTTATTTCTGAGTAAAATTACATTCCTCTGTTGACTTACACGGCACGCTGTGTAAGCATTTGACTTTTTAAGGATTTTCAACTTCTTGCACAAAGCCAAAGGTAGGCTAGGAGGTCAAGCAAAGAGGACAGTTGTACACTGTGACAGGATGTTGGCTTGTACATAAAGTTTGGAAAACAATTTAGCAGTGTAATAATACCATGAAAACACCAAAGGGAATGATAAATACAAAACTGATGCTATTAGTTACCTCGCAGATGATTCAGTGATCGTCACCCTTGAAGTTTCAAAAGCAAGGCCAAAGTCTTAAACTGATCGATTGGTGTTCAGGAGTCTGCTTTTATTATTTATTATTACTCTTAATATTGCATGTATATTTCATAATAAAATAGGAAAAAACTTCAGAATGAAAGTAATCACCCCAAGGTGAAATTGTTTACATGCGTTTTATACAAATGTCTCTAACACAATACCTCATGTAGTTTCTCATCAATTTTTCAGTTGTAAAGAAAAAAAAAAAGAGCAGTCAGAACATTGTTATAAAGGTAAACTTCTCTTCTAAATAAAGATGAGAAAATATTATTTAATTAAGGGAAAATTATTATTGGCACTTGGCAACACCCGCAAAGTATAGGACATCCTTATTTGTGTACCAAGAGGTGATGACCACAAACTTGTGTTCTCCCTTGTGAGTATCCAAAAATATATGCCTCCGGTGTCTAAGTTGTAGTAGTTGGAACTTAAAAAAACAAATTAAGGGAAAATGTAAATTTTCCTGGCCTCTAGCATCTATGTAAGACTACTACTACTAGATGCAATGATTAACTCTGTGGAGCTATTAGAACCACCTGTTAGTAATTTATCAAATCTCAGTGATTGGAGCCTCACCTTTAGAAACGGAGATTTAATTGGTTTGGGTGGAGCTAAAACATTAGCATTTTCTAAAAGGTCTCTCAGATGAGTTTATGCACTATCACCATGGTTTTTCCACTTTGATCACCAGACCAGCAACAGCAGCACCCATTCTTAGGCTCCACCCCGGACTTGCTGAATAAGAAACTCTGGTTTTGGGGCTCAGCAATTTATATTTTAACAGGCCTTCCAGATGATGTGATGCTTCCTGAAGTTTGAGAACCACCACGCTGAACTGTGAGGTATATCTTTTAGATTCTCTTTCCTAATTCACTCGTCAGTAGGGGAGGAATATCTTAGCAGATTGGAAATTTTGAGTGAAGAATCTGAGCCTGCTAGGCTCAGCTCATTGGGACTTAGTTTTCTGGTTGCTGGCTCATTCATAGAAGGCTGGCCATGCAATAAATTCAATGTGGCAAACTCTGTTGCTTTAGTTTTCCAGCTGCAGTAGTGTCTGGCAGGGTGTACATCTAACGTTGGGGTTTAATATTTAAAGCAGCTTTAGCTACAGATCTGAAATTTTCTAACTTATGGTTATCAGTACTTTAACCTCTCTACATCTCTGTATCTTGATCACAAATAGGTTCCATTATAAAGGGAATGGTAAGAGGAGTTATATTTATTGCCTCCCACAAGTCCTGTTACTGTTGGCCAAGAAAAGAGGCAGAATTGAAATGAAACCAAGGCTCTTATTTGGGGGCCTCAGAATGGTAATTAGGGGAGCACAGATTCTGAGAGTTAACCCAAACTGTGTGTCTTCACAGTGAGCAAGTCAGTGGCCTGTAAGGATGGATGGATGGATAGATGGATGGATAGATAGATAGGTAAAACTTATATAAGTTGTTCACAAAGGTTTTTGATTGGCGTTGGCAGCCGAAAACGAACGTAATTGGTTAAGGCTATTGCTAAACAAAGGTTTGTTACTACAGCATGCAGCAGCTGTTCGTAGAGAATCCTTGAAGTGTTTGGGGTTTGGCCCAGTTTAAAGGTTTATGGTGCCACCCAAGGAGAACATGTTTAAGACTCAACTTTTTAACAGCCTCCTGGCTCCATTTTAAAACCCCTGGACAGAACTACAGAGTTTGTTTGTTTTGCTTTGTTTTTATTTATTTAACCTGTTACATCAAGCAGAGGATCCTTTCCCAAGTGATCAGAGATAGCATCCTGGAAGGGAGGGAATGGGTCCAAACCGCTGGTGACAGCCACGTGTTAGAATTTAGAAAGGGCTTCTCATCGAGTTGAAGCGGTAGATAAACTAGGTGGTGGGAGAACCAGAGAGCAAGTCATGGACAAAAGAATGAAGTAGGTACTGGAAACTGTAAAGGGTGGGTTTTGAGACTAAGTTTATGGAAGGCTCCCTTGGAATATGCTTTAGGAAGCAGGATGCAGACTCCGAAGGCGACGTGACTGTGTTGAAGTGGTTTCTGTTGGTTTCTGTGGTGAGTAGAGAGGGCTGTTCAAGAGCTGGTTGCAAATCCTGGCCGGTATTTCCTGTGGTCATTTCCAAGCCAGGCAAAGGAAGCTTGTACTTTCTTCTTTGTTGCATTTTATTTTGAAATGAGTTGTCTCGTGGATATTTTAATATGCATTTCCTTGATGACTAATGTGGTTGAGATTTAGTTGCTTTATTCTGTCCTTTTTCTTTCTTTTGTGAGGAACACTGGATCCAATTTTCTATTGTCTTAATATTTTGTGACATTATTTTTAATTTCATACATATACATGAATACTTAAACAAAAAATCAGTATGCTAATCCTGGTTCCCACTAGTATTTTACATAAGTTGTATTATTTTTTTAAGATTTTACTTATTTATTCATGAGAGAGACCAAGAGAGGCAGAGACACAGGCAGAGGGAGAAGCAGGCTCCATGCGGGGAGCCCAATGTGGGACTCGATCCCAGGACCTCGGGATCACGACCTGAGCCCAAGACAGACACTCAACCACTGAGTCCTCCAGGTGCCCCTATTTTTTTTAATAAATTTTAATCAGACAAATGTTAATTTGATGCTTCTCATATTCTTTTTATGTATATAAGTGTATTCATAGAAATACATAGTTTTAACTTTGTGATTGTACACATCTTGTATTGTTTTTGTAGTGATCTGGGACTCCTTTCCACAAAACAATATGCTCTGATCTGTCAACATCAGTGCCTGTAGATACACAGTTTTACTGCTACATAATATTCTTTTTTTTTTAGTATTTTTTTTTCTACTTCATTTTTTCACTTTTTATTTAAATTCAATTTGCCAATGTATAGTATAACACCCGGTGCTCATCCCGTCAAGCCTTCCTCACAAAAGGATATTTTAGACACATGTGGAATTAGTAACATTTTGCATTAGAGTAATGCATGACTGTCTCCTTGCCCATCTCACTCTAATGTGTTAAAATATAAGGGATCAAGTCTTACCTATTCACTATATTAACCCTGAGGCCTGGATGGTCCTTGGTATAGGGCTGAAACTAGATGAATATTTGCTCAGTAAATGACTAATTGGATATACATACTGGTTGGCTTTTCAGTACTTGGAAGGACTTAAAGTATAAACCTAACTATTCAGGATCCTGATGAATTTAGATGTCAGATAGCAGACCCAGGGACCTGTATATTTCACAGCTTTCTAAGGTAGTTTTCTTCAGACTTAAGTAGGAGAACAATTATTATTTTTTACAGTAGTGGTTCTCTAATTGTTATACCAGGATCAGCAGCAAGAGTACCTCAAGGGAACTTGTTAAGAATGCAAATTCTTTTGCTCCAACCCAGATCTACTGAATCAGACACTGGGGCTGGGGCCCCACAATGTCTGATTTAACAAGCCCACCAGGTGATGCGAATTTCTGAGAACCACTGCTTTAATAAATAGCTGGTCTTTGATTGAAGACAGCTGTTTCTAAATAGCTACCAGCGGTAGTAAAAATTAGCAGTATTTTTTTCACCAGGTTAAACATTAAAACATGAAATAAATTGTTGATCACAACCTATTAAATTATGCCAGTTGAGAAAAATGGAGAAGTTTAAACTGGATTTCATGTGGAGCCTATAAAAACAACCACATGATTTTAATACTACCTCAACCAGTGTGGAAAAAAATAATACTGTTCACTCAAATACATTAAGCATAGCTAGCTTCTTCCATGTAGTTTTTTATTTTTTCAAATGTGTGTGCTTGGGTTATGGGCAAGTATGTAACACAAATTGTATAAAATACATGGCAGTAATTTTTTTCTTCAGAGATTTGGTTTCCAGCACAGATAATAGAGCTACATTTTTATAATTAGGATTTTTTTAATCTCTTCAGTTCCTTTTCATCAGTACATTTGTGATGATGGTAGAAGATATTAAGAGGTCTGAGGGTTGTTTTTTTTTTTTTTTTTTTCCCCATTTTCCTCTAGTCACAGACTACTTCAGCATGTTACAATGCAATTTCACTCTCTAGGAGACGGCTATAATTCATTTCTCTTTGTAAACTGAATCAAATGCTGAGAGTATTATAGAGAACCTTAGCTCAAGACTTCAACACTAGGCTGAGAGGGCTGCTAAGGACGGTGCAGTACAAGTTCTAGAAGCCTAATGGACTCAGTTTGTTCTGTAATAATAATCACAGCCTTTCTTAATTGAGGCCTGTGAAATGTGCCAGAGAGTTTTCAATTCCCTTTTTCCTTCACAGATTTAATAAAAGGTCAGACTCCTTTAAAATGAGAATTATTTTTTTATATGGTTACCTGCCCTAAGGAAATCCACTGGTATCTTATGAATTATTGATTGCAATTCAGGCGAGGAGCATCTACCTGATAGGATATGTAAGAAATAGAATAAAAAGCATGTCAATTAACACAATTTCCCTTGATCTCTCCTGAAACTATATACTCAACAGTTCGTATCACTTCGAAGGAATTAAATATTTTCTTAAAACTCATCACTTTAAAATTGGTCAGTTAGAATTTGTCTTTATAATAAATGGAAACATATTTCTCTAGTAGCCAGAACGATTTTACCGGTTTACTGCAAGTCACTGTTTTACTTGAGGCGTTGCCAACTTAAATAACTTAAAGATTTTACTCAATTACATAGAGTGAAGAAAAGCATATTCAACATTTGCAAATAGTCACTTACAGTATGTTTTTATTTTAAAGTATCTCAAGTCCTTTTAATTAAGTAGGAACTTATGATAGAAGAAAAAATTTCTATAAGAATTTTAGGGAATTTCTTCATCTGTATTCCTTCCCCAAGAAATTTTATTTCAGAATACAAATCTACATGTATTTTATGTAAATTTTAATAAAATGAATACCATTTAGTCATATGTGGGTTTAAAATATAATTAGGATATAAATTTAAATGAGCCTTGGTTTCTGTCTCAGTGTTTTATTCTTGTGGACTATTATTTAGGATATCCAAATTTTAATCACTAACATTTTTTTTTTTTAATCACTAACATTTTTAAGAGCTTTGTCTATGTAAATGAGAGACTTCCAGATCCACATACAAAAATCGCCTTTGGAGGCTCTTCAATATAGAAAACTAAACTGCAGTGAGTTTCTCTTTGCTCCTGTATTACTTTACACCAGTACCCATAAAGTTGCTTGTTATTTATTGTCAAGTCCTGATTGAAAAAAAAAAAAGTCATGAGAAAATTAAGAGTACTAACTACAAATTGATAGGGGGCAGTCCACTGATATTCTAGTCTCAGAAATGTCCTAATAGGTGGGAGTGGGGTTATGACAAACAAAGGAGAGAAGACCCATCTGTTGGATGGGTGACAAGGAGCTTGGAATTATCTAACTTGCATAAAGATCAAAACAATATGGATGTTTGATAATTTATGGGAAAAGGGGCGGGGGGGGGGAGCCAGTTTTGAAAATTTGAAATCCCATGTCTGGGCCACTTTACACTGTGAGTTGTGAAGTCTAAATATCGGAAAAGTAAGAAAATGTAAAACCACAAAAGAAGTATAAATCGAAAAGTTTCATAGAAATCCATAAACTCCACAAAGAACTGTCAGAAAGACCTCTGTAAGGAAGACCACTTTCATAACCATAGACCAAGGGATCCCCACTGAAGATAACATAATAAAATAAGGTGAAAAATTGTATGAGAGTCTATATATCCAATAAACCCAAAGAACCTCTGATAAGAGAACAATTATCTGAAAAATAATGAAATAAAGTAGGTTTAAAATAAGTAAATACATAAGAGCTGAGTTAGAAACCTGGGAAACAAGAATAAAATAAGTGGGGATATTTAAAAAAATAGAACTGCTAAAAATCAACATAACTATTCAGATTAATAACTCATATGACACACTAAATAGCAGATTAAGCTCTTGAAAGACTGAAATATGGAAGGTGATTTAAGGGAACCCCAGAATGCAAACCTCGAATTAAAGCGATGGAAAACATTAAAGAGGGGAGTATAAGAAAAACTAGATTTCTTTTCCAGTCAATTCTATTTACAAAAAAGGCCTACAGAAAACTCTATTTCTTTTAAGATGTACATGGCATTCCACGTGACATTGAGAAGAAAAAGATGTTCAAGCTTGCTAGAACAAAAATTATATTTGAAACCCTAGCCAATGATTATAAATAAATAGAAGGAATAAATTTTCCTTTATTTTCAGTGATATGATAATCTATATAAAATTCTAATCTATGTATTAGAACAAATTAGAGTTTTGTTCTGAATGTATAATCAGCATGCCAAATTTAAAGTATAATTGTATACTAGTCATAAAAAAAGAAATTAACTTAAAAATATTCTGTTGGCAGTAACAATTAAAATATGTTCTGAACTAAGTAAAAGATAAATAAGAATTTTATGGAAAAACTGTAAATTTATTGAAAGGACTTTTTCTCTCTTTAATCTTATTTTTTCCAAAGGCAGACATACCACATGCCCACTGTAAAAAGATCCAATGATTCAAATGATAGATTTGTGCTACAAAATTTATATTGTCACATTATCTGCCATTTTCAACCCTGTTAAATATTTGTGTATGTTCTTTGAGATTAAAAAATGCATGAGATAATATGTAAGTTTTAAAGCATTATATAAAAACCAGTGCTATACTTAAAAAAACAAACCATTAACAATGGTGTGCCAACAATTTAAGGTAATCACTACTGAGAATTTTATTTTAAGGTTTATTTATTTTAGAGAAAGAAGGCATGTGGGGGCGAGGGGGAAGGGAAAGAGAGAGAGAGAGTCTCAAGCACACTTCACGCTGAGCTGGGAGCCCAAGGCTGTTCTTGATCTCATGATCACTACTTGAGCCTAAACCAAGAGTCAGACGCTTAACTGACTGTGTAACGCAGGCACCCCACTGTTAAGAATTAATAAAAAATAAGTTATTAATATACCTAATAAGAGAATATACCATCTTCACAGCTAGAAGAAACCTATAGAAATATATAAGATATTAAGCCATATTTTACAGTCATAGAAACTGAGTCTGTATACTGGCACAGGTAGACTGTGTGAATAGAAAACCCTGGAAGAAACCAGCATAATTTAGTATTAATGATGATGTGTCCATGTAGGTTTATCGATTATAACTAATGCACTACTCTTGTGAGGGGTGCAGAGAATGGAGGAGACTTACCTGTGTCGAAGGGCAGAGTGCATATGGGAAATCTCTGGACGTTCCTCTCAGTTTTGCTGTAAACCTAAAACTGCTGTAAAGAAATTCAGTACATAATAGAAGTGGTTTGGAAAATACTGACTATTCCATTGTTTAATCTTTGTTTTTTTTTCAAAATATGAGCATAAAAGTTTGAAATTACATAACTGCTGTCAATATGGAAAGAAATTATATAAAACAAATTCCCTTTCTAAAATTCTTAGTTTGAAAACCAAATATTCAATATATTAAAAGTAAAATATAGGATAAAATATTAAGCGCGAGTTGCTTATATAAGATACAAACCACAAAAACATGTGTGTTGACACATATTAAACATTGATAAATAATTGATACTGATAAATTCATAATGAGACATATATAAATCAATTGACAAATCTAATACACAGTTCTTAAAACTATAAAGAGACTTAATCGCAAGATACTGGCTGGAAGAGGTTATTTGTAAAACATATTACTGACAGAGAAATAGTTTGCAGTTTTCAGTAGTATAGACAAAAACTAACTCCTACAAATTTGAAAAAAGAAAATCAAAATGAAAAAAAGGGACAACATACATAAACAAGCCATTTGAAGATACGGTAATATAAAAACAAATACATGAAAAGTTGTTTAATTTATAATCAGGGTAGTGTCTGTTTAACCAACAAAAAGATATAATTAGACACCTATCAAACTGACAATATTGTTGTTGAAGGATATTCTTTATTTAAATATTAAGATATGTAAAACAAATGGACGCATTCATTAAGTAAAAAAAGGTAAGAACAATAAAGGCTCTGAGATTTTACTCTTACGATAAGAAGTGTCATAGGTTCTAGTAGAAGACACAAGTATAAGTACTTATACACAAGTATAAGACACAATATTCCAGAGTCCAAGACAAAATATTTTGTTACTCATGGCACAGTAGGTAGCTTGAAATTCCTGTTCATCTTGGTTCCTCTGCCCCAACACATCCCATGGAGGTGAATGCTATGTACACAGTGCATTTCCCTCACAGTTCACAATGCAGGTCTTAGGAAACTAGTAAACCTGACCAATGTTTTCCCCTGGAAAGCAAGATTTCTATTACCGGTCAGCAAATAAATGCCCTGGTGGGAGATTGCTTCTTCTAAGGCTATTTGTTATAGAAACATTCTTGAAAAGATAGTAACAAACGTTTATATAAGATAGAGATACTGTGAGAAATGCTCTCTCAACTGCTAGAATGGAAATGACCCAATAAACTTCAAAATAGTGATGATATCTATGAAAATAAAAAAACAAACATACCGGATTCCTAAAAGGCTTTCAAAAATAACACTACTGTTTTATTTATTTCAAAAAAATAGGGAAAGGCCCACCTTCCAGAAAGGAGTGCTTAGCTATTGAGCAAAACAAACAGAAAAGGTGGATTAAGAAACAAAAACTATTAAAAGATATCAGTGAGCTATTAAAACAATGAGAGCTAGAAGATTCTACAGACAGGCGAACTGTGGAGAAGACTTTCTATAGCTGGTTGTTCTTTGGGGCTATCTACTGTATAGGCAGAGGCTAAAAATCCATGTTTTTCCCATTAAAAGTCCCACTACTGATCTAAAAACACAGCCAAGATTTTGATGTTTTTGCAGGACTTGAGTAATGAAGTTGGAAACTTTCCCATCTCAAACATAAAGCTAGTCTTACGAAGACCTTTGTAAATCCTGAAGCTATGCGGATGAGAATACATACTTCAAAACCCTTTGGTGTTGTTCTTAACCATATGACTTGCTTTTGGTGTATGGAATTCACCATACAGTGACCGTGAACCAGTTCCAAATCTACCATGTAAGAGATGCTGTTAATTTCTACTGTGCCGGTTGGGAGTTTTTGATACTGATCCAGAAAGAACAGATTTGAGGGAGCCAATATCCCTCACCTCAGACTGATAGATTTTGAGTATATCAAACTAACCTAGCCAATTGTACAGTCAATCCGCAAAACTAAAAGCCCTAAAGGAATCCTGATTTATGTGTGCCACTGAGATTTTGGTAGTGTGTGCTATATAGTAGTAGTGTGACAAGAGATGAAAGATACAGAAATTGGTATCTAGTGGAAAATTATCAAAATCTCGAATCTGTAGCACTGGCTCTAGGGCAGGGTGTTCCACAGTGAGTAAAGTGTCATCAAATGCTGGAATCAGTGACCGACTGTTATTTAGTGGCAAAATACTTGCTAAAGCTGTGAACTACAATAACCTGAAAGAAAAAAAAATGCAGTTTGTGATCTTGTTGAGCTGAGAGACTTGTAAGACCCAATGTTGAAAGACAATGTTAGTTGTCCGCTTCTATTATAGACCGCATATATCTACATAAACTTAAAAATATATATAAAAATTATTGAAATTCATAAGAGAATTTATCAAGTAAACATACTATACAAGGTTAACATGCAGTACTTTGCATACCTGTACAGTAGCAAAACATACTGAAGATAAAATTTCTTAAATATTTCCCTATATCATAACATGAATAATAACACATCTATAAATGGTATAAAAATATACAATGAAAAATTATTGAGAATAATTAGAGGCATAAATAGTTCATGGAACAGTAAATCAATTATCCCCCTAACTGATCTATAGAATAAGCACAATTCCAATACAAATTCCATCCAGTTACATCTTTCTGAGAGGAAGAGAGCATAATCAGTTCTGAAATTTATATTGACCTCCAAAGGCCAATAATGAGTCTTGAAAATATAAATAGAAATGATGGACAATGAAAGGAGTAAAAATGTCATAAATAAGTGTGTGTATATCTTATAAATACCAGAAACAGTAGTACATTATATTTTTAAATATGTGTATAATTAACAAGTACATAATATTTAAGGCATGAAGAAAAATAGGAGATATAAATATTATTTTATCTTTCTAAAGATTGAATCCATTATTAAAACCTCACAAAGAAAATTCCAGACTTCAATAATTTTGGAGATAGATCTTCCAAACATAGAAGGAAGAAATATCACCAATCTTACATGAAGTCCTCCAGAAAATAGAGGAATAATATTTTCCAACTCTTAATATGAGCCTTCATATGCCTTGATAATAACCACAACATGAACTTTACAAGATGACAAAAACCCTTTATGAATAAAAGTGTAAAAATTCTAAAAACAAGACAGCAAATCAGTGAAATATCAAAAGTATATATAATGGCTAAGTGACAGTTATTCCAGGAATGCTACAATAATAGAAAAATCAATATAATTTAACATCTTAACCGAAGAAAGAAAACTTAATACAATCATCCTGAAAAGTGAAGTATAAAATCAATCTTAACATGCAATCATGATTAAACATAAAAACTCTTTGCATATTTGGAACAAAAAGCACTTCCTTACTATAATAAATAGTACCCACCAAAAATTTACACAAATATCCTACTCAGTGGCGAATTGCTGAAATTCTTCCTCTTAGAACACAAGAATACTTGCTTTCAACTTTTCTACTTAATATTATACCAAAGGTGCAGGCCAATGTATTAACCATTGAAAATAAGTAATTAGTATAATAAAATAAAAGTAAAATAACATACTATTTGCTGATGAAATTATTATATTCAAATAATAGTGAATAAAAGTGAATGGTTAAACTGTTTCATCCAGATTATTAACTACCACTCACCATGAAAAGGAAACAGGTTATTGATACACAACAACCATGTAGATGAGTCTCTGGGAAGTTATGCTAAGTTGGGGGAAAAAAAACAATCCCCAAAGGTTTACACAGTTTATTATTTTTTAAATAGTATATATACTCTTTAATTAAAAAAATACAAGTCTCTATGAAGAAAACACACAAGTAGAATTTCTAATGGAGTTGTACTTTACCTAGAATCTTTAAGTGATATAGATAATTCAGATTCATTCAGTTATTCATCTATTCATTTATTCCGGGGTAATATTATTTTACCTCGTAAGCAAGCAATTGCACCAAAAAGGTAAGACCCCAAAAATGCACAAATTACTAAAGGATGTCATGATGTTGCCAATTATATAAAAATTAGAATTTTAAAATATATTTGAGTCTTTAAAATAATGAGATGAAGAGAAAACATCTAAGTTTTATACACACAGAATTCTGCTCATAACAAAGCACTTCGAAGGGCTACAAAACTTAGGAAGGAGTTATATATTCTCATTTACTATGTATGTATTTATTTTTAGTTTCAGGTATAGAATTTAGTGATTCATCATTTAAATACAACACCCAATGCTCCTCAAAATGAGTGCCCTCCTTAATCCCCATCACCCATTTAACTCATCCTCCTGCCCACCTACCTCCAGTAACCCTCAGTACTTCTCTACAGTTAAGAGTCTCTTTTCTGGATTGCCTCTAATTTCCCCCTTTTTCCCTATGTTCTTCTGTTTTTTTTTTTTCTTATATTCCACATGTGAATGAAATCCTGTAATCCTTGTCTTTCTCTGACTGACTTGTTTTGCTTAGCGTAATTGTTCCATCCATGTCATTGCAAATGTCAAAATTTCATTATTTTTGATGGATGAATAATATTCCTGTGTGTGTGTGTATGTATGTGTGTGTGTGTACACATACCACTTCTTTAACCATCAGTTTATGGACTTTTGGGTTCTTTCCATCGTTTGGCTTTTTGATAATGCTGCTATAAATATAAACATCAGGGTGTATGTATCACATTCAATCAATATTTCTATATATTGATTCTATATTTCTATATCCTTTGGGTAAATATCTTCAGGTTAAATTGCTGGATCATAGGGTAAGCTCTATTTTGAACTTTTTGAGGAACCTCCAAACTGTTTTCCAGAGTGGCTACACGAGTATGCATTCCCACCAACAGTATAAGAGGGTTCCACTTTCTCCACATCCTCACCAACATCCATGGTTTCCTGTATGGTTTGTTGTAATCATTCTTACAGGTGTGAGGTGATATCTCATTGTAGTTTTGATTAGTATTGAGAAGTATTCAGTAAATATTTTGAATATACATTAATTTTAGAATGCTCCCCTTCAGTTATTGCCAATTTTTTTCTCCGTTTCAAGAATAGAAAGATCTAAAGATTATTCCTATGCATCTTCTTCTATCCTCCTAATCAACCATTGCAATACAAGAGTACACATTTCTGAATAAGGCAACTCATTGCTTAATATTTCCATTCACTTCCTATTACTCTTAGAATAAAGACCAAAGACTCTAACTATTATACCGACCGGATTTTATATGAATTGCCTCTCTTCTTCCCATTCCTTCATCATCCTTTCCATTATATTCATTTTAATATTAGCTGAATTTTGTCTTATTTCAAAGGTTTCTAAATGGATTAGCCCTTTTAAAATTCAACTTATTTAGTTTTATCTTAAGTGAAGTAGTTACATACAGCATAATAAGATTTAAAAACTGAAATCAGCACAGTGCTAGTATTTTAATGTATTTACTTTGGAAATTGAACATGGTTTTCAAAATATTGTCACTACAAAGGATTTGAAGTGTGCTAAAATGTATACAGGCAGCAATTTTTGTCATTAGGAGCTTTTGGAAATACGGTTGTCCAATAGGATATTATTTCAATCATTTTTAACAAGAGGAGTTATAAAGTAATTCCCAAAATTTTATCTTCCCAATCTAGAAATATATTTTTCCTTGAATAGATCATAGTTCTATAACATGGTGTCAATTTATCAACTCTTGATAAAAATTAAAACAATATGATTTCATTATTGTGCATGTGTTATCCATGAATTGACTTTATATATTGCCATTTGAGGATTTTTAGATAATTTAATTCTACAACTATCTTAATTTTGATAATGTACTAAAATGTACAAAATTTATCATTTAAACATTAGATTCATTTTTTAAAAATGTGTGAACCAACTGAATAACAGCAGTGGTTTCAGTGAAGACCTTTCAGGTTAAGTTACAAAAGTTAGTATAAGTGACATGCAGCAGATTGCTTATTTTTTCCCTTGGATCTGGATGAGCAAATTATGTCGCATCTCCTGAGGCCAACATTAGAAAGAAAACATTTTAATGAAGAAAAACACATTCAGAAGAGCAATTTAAAAATGTAATATGAGTCTTATTTTCCAGACTTACAGTTGATGAACATGTAAGGAAATTTTTTTTGGAATTCAAATGGAAAGTAGAAAATTGCTGGAATGCTGTTTACAAATGAGTCTGATTAGCTATAGCTACATAAAAGGTGTGCTTAAGAAAGAAAATGGAGAAAAAATTTAGAGTGAATCAATACAAGAAGTAAAGTTTCAGCAAGTGAGTCTTATTTCTAAGGGACCTAATCCAATAAAGGAAAATGGAATATCTATAGGCTCTTGGCACTTCAATATCAAAATATTGAATACTAGATACTTGTTCACATTCTCCCATCATTTGCACTGAAACATTTTTGAAAAAAAATTTGTGTGTGTTATTGTTTTTTTAAAGATAAATGATACTTTCTTAGACAAGAAACAGACTAAAGGAAATAGAAAAAAAAGGACACCAGTGTCAGATTTGCTCCCAAATACATTAGAAACTACTTTTTAGTGGGGTGTGTGTGTGTGTGTGTGTGTATTATATATATATATATATATGGCTTTGGGGCCCTATAGCCATATATATATATCGCTATATATATATACACACACACACACACACGCGCGCGCACGCGCGCGCACCACCTATTGCAAACAAGATAGTATCATAGTACAATAGTATATTACATATTTTTAAGTGCTTTCCCTGCATGAAGCTTGATTCAAGGCCAGCCCCATGAATTAATTTACTTAGTTCTTACATTATTAAATTAATACCATGATTATTTCCGTTTACAAAAGAGAATACCAAAGCACCGTAAATTGTTCAAGGACACATAAACTGTTAAGTGATTGAGTCAAGTCAAACTGGATACTCTACAAACAAATAAAAAGTCACATTCATGTGAGTTTTTAAAGAAAGTCATTTCTTCTAATGTCATGAAACTTAGGAGTCCAATCTTTTCACTTCTCTTGAAGTCTTTAGGGACCCTTCCTGTCACTTAGCCTCCCTGAGTCTAGAATTACTGTCCTAAAATGAAGCAGCTCTATAATCCTATGATTATATTTTAAGAGAACTATTTCATCCTGAAACTCTAAGTCAAATTATTTCAAAGAAATACGTATTTGCCGAATGTGTATCACATGGGTACTCAAAGCATGCTTACAAGGTGTTATAAAAGCCCCCCACCCAATCCTTACTTTACTTACTTTGAAAGCCCAAGAAATACGACTGCCACAGAGAATGTTTCACTTATATTAACCTCTTTGTTTTTCAGAATGTCAGTGCTGCTTCATCTTTACCTATTTACAATTGAATTTTGATATTATTTTGAATGAATTATAAAATTATTTTCTCCACCAAATGAGGTAAGATGAACCCAAGAGAGTTTTAAGCAGAGTCTTTTCAAACTCTGTTTCTTTGGTAGTGTGAGAATTCTGTGTAGTTTTAACACAAGGAATTCAGTATATCACTGCATTTTATTACACCATGTTAAGTGATTCCAAGTAGCCTAACTTGCTTAGTCATGGCCCTTCTGTCAAATAAATATCTAAAGAAATGTGCAAAGTACAAAGCTTTGTCCTTAGGAAAGGGAGGCAGCTAATTAATTTAGTTCCTAGAAAGATTATAATTATCCATTTATCCAAAAGCCATTTTGCATTAGTAGCCATTGCTTTTAAAATTTTAGAATCCAGAGCATTTCTGAAATTAAAGTCACTTTTAAAAATTAGTATTATGCCAAGAAGTGATAGTAAGCAAATTAGGTGCCTAATGCAATTTAGAATTATTATAATCAAGATATATAGCCTCATTTGTAGATACTTCAGTAAAATTTTAAATTAGCCAATAGAGGAAGAATAGTTAATAATATAATAGATATAAGAAGCCCAATAGATTTTACCTGACATCTAAATTAACTCTGAGACTCAAATCAAGAGATAGTCATAATGAAACAAAACTGGCCCTATGGTTTTTTCCTTCTTTTTACTTTTTTTCTTTTCTTTTCTTCTTTCTTTCTTTTTCCTTTTTCTGTACTTGAAAGATAATGATTAGCAGCTGCCTGAATCTTCTAGAAAGAAAAATACAAGAAACTGAATCCCTGCTTTCATTCTTCATTTGTGTCTGACAATTAAGATAATATGCTTTTATCTTTGAATACCTAATCAAAAGCAGGCCTGGCAAAGTCAGGAAGGCACCAAAATGAAAGCAAAAGACTGTCTTTATGACGCATTTGGGGGGAGATGTTAAATCATAAATAATGCATAAATTAAGTCATAAATTAATGTATAAATGGAGAGATTCCCTTTCATACTATTTTCCGAAACAGGCTCATCACTAAATTAAACAGAAAATCTGATGCAGCTTCTTTCTGTTTGCTAAACATGCTTACCATTTTTTTTTTAAACACACAGAAATCCCATAAAATATTAAGTGGTTTATAGGGCTGCAAGGTCCCCTCCAGTTACTGCCAATTTTACTTCTTAGCTTTAAGAATAGAAAGATTTGAAGACATGTTTTATTTCAAGAATTTCAAGCCTAACCACTTAATCAGAAACAGTCTAGAAGTTTAAAAATGAGTATGACTTCAACACATTATAGTGTGCTGTCAAGGAAGCTCAGGTGTAAATTTTCCATGGTCATTTTTGTGAATGTCTTGAAGGAAGGAAGAGACTCTGGTTCCAAATAAACATAAATATTTTATTTGACTTCTTGTTTTTGTCTTTAATGTTAAAGAAAGAAGTCTATGGCTTTACCTATTAAAGAACAAAGCAAACTTCTTTCTCACAGATGGGGGGTAGGAATTATTATTATTAATTATTAATATTATTAATAATTATTAATTTTTTAAAGATTTTATTTGTTTATTCATGAGAGACACACAGAGAGAGAGGCAGAGACACAGGCAGAGGGAGAAGCAGGCTCCATGCAGGGAACCTGACATGGGACTGGATCCCGGACTCCAGGATCACACCCTGGGCTGAAGGCGGTGCTAAACCACTGAGCCACCCGGGCTACCCATACATTAAAGTATTATAAGATACTTTGATGCTTCTCAGAATATTTCTTAAAAATACTTATGTGCAAATTATGCTTTAATAGAACAAGGATATAATATTACTCTACTCCCTATGACTCAGATGTGACCTACTGTTAATTTTCAATTAAATATATCTACTATTAGGTAGAAATACGGCTTTGGGGCCCTGAAAAAGAGATTTCTATCTTTCTCAGTCATCATATATTTTGCTTTTTCCAAGAACCAAGAAAACAGGTAAATAATATTTTAGGTACCAACTACTGGGATAAATTTGAAATGGCTGTTTTATCGTTCAGACTACTCATTAATGCAGTATTTCTCAAACTCTTGACGTCTGCATATCATTGAATAGACATTTGGAACTCACATGGATCATAACATTAAGGTTAACTAAGAAAAAGTGATTTATTGCAAAAGAACACAGAATGTCATAAAATTGTTAATAATTTCCCATCAGTAATGATGATAACGTTTGCTTCTTAAATGAATGCTTCCAGTCTTCATTTAATGATAAATAGCTATAAATGTAGGGAAGTTTGCATACCCAAGTACTTTCTTGTCTTACAAAATCCTGACATAATTATATGTCTTATGAAATACACATATTCACTGTTTGAATCATATATATATATATATATGTGTGTGTGTGTGTGTGTCTCTAAATACATATATATTTGGACAAGACTATTGTGGAGACATTTCTCCTTAAGGAAAACTTTCAGCACTTTACCAAAGAGAGTGATGTCAAAGGATTGTCCTAAGTTTCTGGTTTGCTAATTGGATCAGTACTGGTGTTTTTTTTTTTTTTTTTTACTAAAAAGGAACAAAAAACGAGAAACAAGATTTATTCTCTTTAACAAAACCTCACTGTGGATTGCAATTTATAAGCAAACTAATATATTTATGTATTCATTCAATCAGTAATCGGAGTTCATTAAACAGGTGTTTTGTCCTCCTACCTTCCTGGCTGCTACTGCTGAATCAGTCTTCTCGCATTTTCTTCACTATCTTGTTTGCACTTTGTGTGATCACACCTAGTCCCATGGCTTGAAACACTCTTTGCTATTTACTGCCAAATTTAGATATCTAATTCAGCCTCATTCTTGAGTTCTATATCCATATGCATTACTGCATATTCAACAATTCACCTTGCATGTCTACTGGGTATCCCAAACTTAGCATTTCCATTACAAAACTACTGAAAATTTCTCCAGCTGTTTTTATCACCATCTTGAGCAATTGTACAATTTACCTGATGACTCTGGGAAAAGTTTTATAGTCATTCTTGTCTCCTTTCTTTCACAGCACACGCCTAATACATTAGTAAGTCCTTTGCAGTCTGCTATCATAATATATCCTGAATACAGCCAACTTTTTACCTCCTCCATACTTCTAACCTATGCCAGGTCTGTATCTTCTCCATCTAGATTACTGCATAGCCTCCTAACTTGTTTCACTGCTTTTGTTCTTCTTACACTCCTGTAATTGTTTATCTATAAAGGGTCAAAGTGCTTTAAAAATCATCAGCAAGAACTGGCTTTTCCCTAATCTCAACTGTTAAGTGGGTCCCTGCTTTACTTAGCTTAAAACACTCTTCTTGGAAAATCCTACATGATCTGTCCCATCCTCTCCCACCCCTTGTTCTAAAACCTAATCTCCTACCATAGTTCTTCTTACTCCAGTCATACTGGTTGGCTCTCTTTTGTTTTTGTTGTTTATTTATTTTCTGCCGAGGATGCCTCCACTTAGGACCTTGCATTCACTATCCCTACACCCTGAGACACACCTTCTTGCTTCCTTCTTGCTTTTGTGTCTATCTTCTTAAATAATGCCTTAACAAAGAAACCCAGAGAAATAAAAATAGCATACCTTATTTTCCTCTATATCTTGCTTCATTTTTCTTCAAAACATATATTGTTCCTTGAAATTTCATATTTACATGTTTATTTGATGATCTATATCTTTTTTAAGAATGTTAGCTCTATTAATCTAAGAATTTTTTTTCTATTTGCTTGCCAGTGTGTTCTTTGTACCTAGGGCAATGCCTGACATATACCTGGTACTCAATAAACACCTATTAGATAAAGAGAGGTATTTATCTAATAGGTATTAGATTAGCAGGAAAATAGTAACACAGAAAATAGTAACACAAACAAATTTGCTTGGAAATTATTACTCTATAATGTGGAGAATATTTTTTTGGCAAGGCAAAAGTATTCATGAGAGCAGAGTTAAAAAGGTACTGTACTATCCCAGGCAAGAGAATTTCATAGCATTAACTGTGAGGCAGGAAACAGAGATGAGGAAAAACAGAGATGTAAGAGCTATTTAAGTGGTAAATTACAGAACAGTAATAAATTAGATATTGGAGTATAGAAAAAGAAACACATAGGGTACCTCCTAGATTATTCACTATCAACACAGATAGTAGTTCTTATTGCTGTTATAGGAATAAAGGAAAAGGGTGTCTTGGAGGATTGGGAGTGCGTGGGTTCATTTTGAGATTCTGCATTTATTACCTGAAAATGCAAGAGGCTATTAGATAAACAGCTCTGGAGCAGGAAGTGAAGTCTGAGCTTAAAACCTTTCAAGCCCTCAGTATATATGTAACAACTGAGGCTACAAGCTTAGATGAAATATCTTGGACCATATGGAATAAAAGGAAAGATAATTAAGATGAATCACGATGAGCTAAAAAATATAATAGCTGAATAGAGAATGATGCATTTGTGAACAAAAAAAAAGCCAATATACACCAAAAGATAAAAATAGAAAATGAGTATAATGATGTATCATGGAAGTCAATTTTGAAGAAAGTAATTTTCAAAAAGGATGTAGTGATTAACTACATGTGAATAACAGTGAGACCTGTGTCTTAAGGAATAGCACATTTGTTGATAGTCCGTCTACAAAAAAATAAAATTACTAAGTTAAAAAAAAAAAAGAAACCTTAAACATTAAATTTGACAATGCAGCAAGAAATTAGGAGGCAAAAAGACTTCTGGAGGGGAGCAAATATTATGTAAGGATGTTAAAAAATGGTTATTTTCAAATGCTACTGAGAACTCAAAGTACTGGAAAATTCTTGATGGGTTTAGAGAAGTAGATTCTAATGAATTACTTATCCAGAATTGTGTAAGGCAATATTGTGCTTAAAGACAAATTGGAATGGTAGAGAAATCAGTATCAGGTAACAAAACAAAGAGAATGAATATCCTAATCTCCTTAGAGAAGTTTAGTAATGAATTGGCAAATAATTGACTGATAGGGCAATAGCTATTAGATGATATAGTGCTGAGGTTTATATACTTTACTAAAGGAAAGACACTGAGGATACTGAAAACAAAAAGCCTTACCTATACACTTGAACACTTCCCTGATACTTATACAACTCTATCATCTTTGATCTGCTTAAAATTTACTGCATAGATTATAAAATGAATAACTTCTTTATCATGTGTATAATTTCATTAACAAGAAGGACATTTCTCCTTCAAATATACACTTCAGTACTGCCTATAGATGTGTGTGTGTGTGTACATATATATATATATATGTATATATATGCAGGTATATATATACATATATATGAGCTATGCAAGTATGCTTTGTGTGCATGCACACACACACATAAACACTATGTATTTTAGTGATATCAATCATCTAAAAAAAGCAAATAGATATGTTTATATAATAGTAAATGTTTTTCACATCATGCATCATTGATTTAATATCACTGTCAACATTGCATTTATGAAAAGAATGTTTTCCAACAGCTACTTCTGTTTTTCCAAGTGTATTTACAACTAAGTTCAGAATTGGTTTTATATATTTCTCTGCAGAAAATGTGATGTTTAGCCCCTTTTCCTTCTAAGGAGTAAAAATGTTCATGAAGCCTCTGTTATTTTGTTCTCTTCCTCACATTTAATGACTAGTTAATCATTTGTTCAGTAAGAAGCATGATCACAAAATTACTATCAATAACGTAGTTTGGAATAATACTACAAATGTATATAGAAGACTTCCTTACAAACATACAATATGCTGCTCTATACTACAAAAATTTATGTTCATTGTGTAAATATCAACTATATTCCGGAGAATTCACTTGGCTTTGATGGAAAATGACGAAAACTTTCTAGTGGTTTTATGTTACTCTTTGAGAAACATTTAAGACACAGTGAAATTCTCCAACAAAATCCAGTTTTAGAATATTCAGTATTGAACCCCCATTTTAAAAAATTATCTTTGATGGCTGCTTCTGTGAAATTAGAATTCTCTAAGCACGTGGTTTGTACATTCTTTATGTGCACTAAGTTCCTACATACAATATTCCGAATGTATTTTTCACATTTTTTCTTTATTTTTTATTTTATTTTTTTAGATTTTTTTTTTTTTTTTTTTTTTAGATTTTATCTGCTTATTCATGAGAGACAAATAGAGAGAGAGGCAGAGACACAGGCAGAGGGAGAAGCAGGCTCTATGCAGGGAGCCCGATGCGGAACTGGATCCCAGGACTCCAGGATCACACCCGGGGCGGAAGGCAGCTGCTCAACCACTGAGCCACCCAGGCATCCCTTTTCACATTTTTTTCATATTTTACTTAGTCCATCTCATAACTTTTAAATCATTGAGTCACTGATTCATATCTTACACTATCACAGCAAAATGTGATATATGATAAATTATTAAACATAAACAATAAAAAGTAAATGATGTGAAACAACTTGACAAAAATTACTGAGCCTTGTTTAATGAATGGTAACCAAGACCAACTCAACAATGGGATTCTTTAGTTCATGGGAAAACTTTTCAAATGTACAGATTGTTAGAATAATAGTATTAAATCAAAATCTGAATGGATTATACTTTCCACATTTCAGATTTGGGAAACACAGATAAAGAAATTGTTGCTTTTCTTCTCTCCCTCACCCCACCCCAAACAGCAGCAGCTCCATCTACAGAGAATGTGATAGACCGCAGAGAACTGCAATGGTCCATTTACCACACTTTACAAACACCGCACTAATGACTGCTTCCTTATCACTCTTCACCTATTAAGACATGCAATAAACACATCTTTTAAAGTTTTACATTACTGCGGCTTCAAATACATCTTTTATGTGCAGTAATGATTTTCTAATGAATGTATATGCCTCAATGTCTTCTAAGTATTGATTAGTATAAGCAGGCTAATTTTAATTCCTAGCAATTTCCATTTGTCAACAAGATCTTTATCAGTTTCCTACTGTATGCCTAGCCTCATTAAGGAAAAAAGATTTGAGCCAGATGTATAAAACTGTGATTTTTCTTTCTTAAACGGACAGAAGAGAAGGCAGTGGTTGAATATCATAATACTTAATTTACAATTTCTTGTCATGTAAAAATAAAATAATATTTTCGAAGAATGTGAAAATATTAAAATAATTTTGAAAACATGATGCCAATGATAGTTTGAGTCTACCATTATTGCCAGACTTCCTCAAGGGCTAAGTTGGATATGAATTTGTTTTAGCCCTTAATCGGATATATTCAATACAATTCAATAATTCACATTAAATATAATTTTAGCAGCTCTAATCAAATAAGTATTTTGTCTTTCTTTTTTCTTTTTTTTTTTTAATTTTATTTTATTTTATTTATTTATGATAGGTACACAGTGAGAGAGAGAGAGAGAGAGGCAGAGACACAAGCAGAGGGAGAAGCAGGCTCCATGCACCAGGAGCCTGACGTGGGATTTGATCCCGGGTCTCCAGGATCGCGCCCTGGGCCAAAGGCAGGCGCTAAACCGCTGCGCCACCCAGGGATCCCTAACTTTAACTTTATATAACAAGTTATATATACCAGCTTTAAAAGATATAGTTCTATGCTTTTTGCACGAACATTTTCTTTTCTACTTCATATTTTTCATTTTTAGTATCTACAGACATTCCTTTAGCTGATGTATCATAACCTTTAAACATTTCCTTAGACAAATTTTCAATTTTATGATTTTATAGGTAAAATTTTAAACTTTGCTAAGCTTATAGCATTCTACTTTTACTTTAGATAATTCCTTCCTTAAATCAAATTTCTAGAAGTGAGGTTCACCCAGAGATTGTGATTATATATTTTGATTTGCAGTCACGCACCATATTGTTTTCAGAAAATCTTACCAATAAGCAAGACCAGACTTTTTTTTTTTTAATTGTATTTATTTATTTACTTATTTGAGAGGGAAAGGGAGAAATGGGGGAAGGAGAAGTGGGAGAGGAACAAGCAGACTCTGTGCTGAGCACAGAGCCCTTCCCAGGGCCAAATCTCACCACCCCACTACCCCATCATGACCTGAGCTGATATCAAGAGTCAGAGGCTCAACCAACTGAGCTACTCAGGTGCCCCACACCAGATTTCCTGTATAGAGAAAGACTTGGGAAAGTTATTTTCCTATACTGAAATTACCTTGGGATAACAACCACAAACTAAATTCTTTATATTTGTTTAAATCTATCCTTCATTTCCTACTACCTAAACTCTGCCTTAAATCATTTTCCCCTCCTCTCTGCATTTGCTATGAATTAGTAAGCTTCATTGATATCTTGCTGCTACAATTATACCCACAAACTTGCATTCTGTGATGTTAAATAAAACCTACCTAAGTGTAAAAGTCTTCTAAAAGTGAAATTTAGAATCAATCATAAAACTTACAAATGCTCCTTCTTAACTTCCCTGAAGGATAAGTATCATCACTCTGAAGAGGATATGAATATACATAAGTACACTGCCATTTTGAACTTCAATAACCTGAAAAATAACTCCTCTTTTGTAGTAGACATTCTCATGTGATCTTTACAAGCTGATAGTTCACATTCTGAAAGTCACAAACCAACAGTGAATGTAATAAATATATTAAATAAGATCTCGATGATTTTTTGTTCACAGAAAAGAATGTAAGGTTTTTTATTTGTTTATTTTATTTTTTTTTTAAGAAGCTAATTCACTCCCTTTCTTTGGCTTGAGGAGAACCTCTATGGGACTGTACTATGGCAGCACACTGTGTTTAAAAATAAATAATTTTTTAAAATATTTGTAAATATTTTCATCAATGGAAGTCCTCACATGTTTGGAATTAACAGGTCATTTAAATGGTAATTATCAAATAGCATAGAGTACAACAATGACCTGGCTTACAGGAAAATTCCAAACTAGTTTTATTCAATTCCTCCATAAAATGGGATTGAGAATTTTTTGTTCCATATCCTACTGCCATACAGAATGCCCAGGACATCCTTAAGCTCATATTCAGGTGAGCTTAAGGATTCCAACTGATGGCAAGCATATCAGAGGCCTTGGGTAGATAGTGATGCAGAAGCAGTAATGTTTTAGAACCTGTATCCTTTTTTATGTCAATAACCATTCTCCACTCCTGCCTTTCATACTACATCTCCCCTATGCTACCGGTTTCTCCTTCCCCCCATTTACCTCAGTTCTAAAATTATCTTTGCTCTCCAAGTACATGTTAGAATCTTTCATTTTATTAAGGTGACATTTTCTCTAAGTACTTATTCTTTGCTGCTTATGTACGGTGAGAGACAGGATGAAAGAAGCTTAAAGTCCCAAAGAAATGCTTGAAAATACGGAGGGAAATACACAGAGTAGTACTTCTAGACTTAGTCCTGCTACCTGTGTGTGATTGCTTACAAGATAGCTTCATATCCTAGTTTCCCTTTGTGAGTGAGTTTGAAGCTCTGGGTAGTGTAATCCTATTTATATAAAGTGCAGGCAAGAGGTGAATCTAGTTGTCATTGTTCCTCTCTTTTTTCCATTTGAAAGGAATCCAGGTCATCAAGTTTTCCCATCACTAATAGGAGAGACATAGTTACTAATTTTCAGGCTAACATCTGTAAATTCCACTATGTTTTGCTATCCAAGAAAATCTCGGAGTGATTTAAGATCCATGTTTAAACAAATAGCTGAAAGTTCTTCAATCTGAAACACTCTTCTTGAATACCAGATATAAAACTGTGGATTTTAATTTAGCTATGGCATACTCATGACTGAAATAAGTTAAATTTTTTTCTGCTTCTAATTTTTTTCAAAAAAGAAATCCTTTATATCTTTCATGGAAAACATATAGCTTCCCTGAAGTTTGACATACATAAAAGCTTGCAAAATAAATTTCACACATTCTATACTTCATTATCTTAAGGAAAACATATGTCCCTTCAGCTGGATCGTTTGGTAGTTTACGGATGGATTCTTAGCCTCTGTTGTGATATAATTACATTGGTTTTATTTATGACATTATTTATAGCCTTATAATCCATTACATAATACATTGAGTCTTTAAAACACTGCTGTGACTGAGAATCTGTGCTCTTAGAGGAGAATACAGTAAAGTATAGGGTGGAATTAAGCACCATTTTCAAGGCTTATTAAAAATCCCTTCAATTAAAGTTAAATATTCACATTTTTTTCCTTTCATAACTGTGCTTGAAAACTTATGTAGTAGGATATGCATTCAAAAAAGGTATGGAAGACTATACCAGCAACTAAGTCCTACCTCACCATCTTTTGATGCTTTGCTTTCCACAGGTCTTCTAGCTCTACCCGGGCATCATTTATCCCACCACAAGAAGGTACTTACCTTTCACATATCAACTGTCATTTTAATATGCTTTGTTTTTCTTTACTATCACCCTTTAGAATGGATTCCTTCAGAACCAAAATACTGTTGCTTCAGACTTCACTGTCTCTCCCTACAACACATCACCAATTATTAATAGTTCCCATAGACCTTTGAAAAATTTCATTTTTTTATGTATACTTCTATTTCTCCCCAAATAGCTTCCATTAGGATATACATTCTAATATTTTCTTCAGATTAGCAAAGGTGAGCACTATGCCTTGAGCTGTTATTTTTTCATCAAGTATTTGTTGATAATCATTTGATTGTATCCAACTCTTACTGCTTTTTTTTAGCCCAAAGATATTTTCATGTCACAAATAATTGATTAATGTGAAATAAATCAACATGCAACATAAGAGTAAGTCATAAACTAAACTTAAAATATGTAGAGTAAAAATTCTTGAACATAATTACTGCATAAGAAAGACATCAGGATTAATTGTTCAACCTTTGTATAATGTCCAAAAGCCATTTTTTATATCTATACAATCTCAGATTTAATTCATATATGAAAAAATAAACATGCATTAACCAAATTCTATGTAGCAAGTACGTTTATATCAATGCATTTCTTCTTAAGTAATTAGTTTTTGTTAAATATAAAACATAAACATCTGCTTTTCTTACATCTAATGTTTGCTTTTTTTTAATGAACCACTGGGATGAATTAGAAAATGTACATAAAACATTACAAGTAGAGACATCTGCTTATCAATCACTTTCCTATACTTCAGTATTAATGACTGCATATCTCTTAAGAGGCAAAGTACATAATTTAGAATGGTTTTTATCATATGACATAATACCTAACAATCAAGATAAACACCTCTTATAATTGAGTAAACATTTAAAAAATAGGCAAGATAAGAACTGAACATTCTCATATTTCACTTAGACTTTCTAAATTTTAAAATAAAAACACTTTCAGTAGAAATTTATCCTTAGTTTTTATAGCTTACTAAATTCAGTCCAATTGCCTATATCTGAATCTGAGCCTTACCATTTACTAGAGGTAGAACCTTTGGGAATTTTTAACCTTTCTAAGCCCTAGTCACTTTATTTATAAAATTACATCATATGGTTTTTTGAGAATTAGAAGAGATCTTATATGTATAAAATGCCTGACAAACTGTAAAAGCTCAATAAGTATTATTTTCATTTTATGGATTTAATTTTAATAGTATAATGATTTCTCTTGTAATTCTCTGCTGAAAACATATGCAAATAAAAATCTTCTCAAGAAC
The DNA here is from genome assembly GCF_048164855.1 of Canis lupus baileyi. Taxonomy (NCBI): domain Eukaryota; kingdom Metazoa; phylum Chordata; class Mammalia; order Carnivora; family Canidae; genus Canis; species Canis lupus. The sequence goes on along the minus strand of NC_132839.1, from coordinate 6,458,556 downwards.
ACTTACTCTTTCGTCCTTCGGGGGCATCCAGCTTTTTTATGAGATAGAAAGAATCTTCTGTCCTTGGAGAAGTCCTTCAAGTAGTACCTAAGTGTCAGTCAAATGGCAGTTATCATACATCTATTATAGTTAATGCCTTTCAAGATATTACCCTCACACAAGCCCAAGGACTGTAATTATTTGGAAATAGATATTTTCCTTAAAATTGGTGTGCTTTAACCTGTTTGAAAGCAATAGGTCAAGGAATATTTAAATTATAGTCTAGGTTTCCTTCTTACTCAGAGTTCAAAGTGTTTTAAATGAATATTTCAATTACGTCTAGGTCTTCTTAGACTTTAAAAATAATAGAAAAATGTCATTTGGGTTACTTTTTGGGTTACTTTTTACCTAATCATAACTTTATCATCTGTCAACTCACCAAGGCCCTTCTGGAGGTGTTGGCGCAGAACTCACAGCTCTCGTTTTTCTGGTTGGCTTCTGGTTCTTTGGCTCATTCTCACTTCTGTGTATTCTAACAGCAGAACACTGGGACATAACGTTTATATAAATATTAGTAAAGTGAAATTCAGTCCCACAAATAATCCTGTATAAAAGCACTCCGACATTTTATTTCTAAGACTACTTCAAGACCTTAACTTATAATCATCAAAGGCATAGATTAGTTTTTTATAGAAACACTATTTTAAAAAATCTGTTATAAAGTCACAATCTTTAACGAGTTTAGGGTTATGACAGAGTTTGAAAATCAAAGATGAACTCATGCCTTACATACATAATAGAACAGAGGGCTAGCAGTTTGAAGTCAATTTGTTCTATTTAACCAAAATGCAGATCATGAGACAAATAAATAGAATTACGCACAATGTGCACAAATAGAAGTTGCATTGTCCAGCCAAATAAGTCATTTTATGTTCCCGAAGCAGGGTTGGGGAACAGGTGATGCTTGTTAGGTACTGATTTTTGCTGACTCACACATCTGTATGATGATCTTAGTTAATAGCAGTACCTAATAAAAGAGCATGAAGATAGCTATGCTGCTTAGATTGTCACAAGAAGACAAGAGTAGGAAAGAAGCTGGAGGCTACCTGTGCCTTTTTGTATGTATACAATAAAGTAGCAGAAGTTCCAAGTAATGTCAACAAAATACTGAGCCATGGGCCTCTTCCCAAATGTAAGACATGGTAAAATGTTTAAATGTGTAGACCTATTGGGAGAAATTTGCCCAACCTTCTTATTTTAAATCTCTCTAGTTCACGCAACAAAGAATATAAATAACTCCATACCTGATGTTTTCACTTTATTTCTTAGATTATATCTTGGTAGCTTAGTTTCAGATACATCATCCAAAAATCACATAATAAAGTGTCTACTATGCATTGGAACAAGTGGCAAAGAAGTGCATAAAAAAATCAGGATACCAGCTTTTATGGAGCTTTGTAATAAGAAAATACAACCATAATCAAATAAACACATATACTGTGTTCATATTCATTTTAGAACGTTTTGTACAAGTTTATAATTTTTAAATCCTATATATAAAAGATATTAAAGTAAATTATTTCTTTTTTAAAAAAGATTTTATTTATTCATGAGAGACACAGAGAGATAGAGAGGTAGAGACATAGGCAGAGGGAGAAGCAAGCTCCCTGCAGGGAGCCCGATGCGGGACTCGATCCCAGGATCCTGGGATCACGACCCCAGACGAAGGCAGACCTCAACTACTGAGCCCCCCAGGTGTCCCTAACTTAAATTGTTTCATTGCTGACTATAAGTTTTCATATTTGATTGTGACAATCTAGGGATTCTTTGCTGATAGGTTTCTCATTCCCCTCCTTCCTTCCCCCTTCTGTTTTTCTTTTCTTTCCTATAAATTAATTCAACTCAGAACACAAACACCAACTTTATTATTTTCAGTGTCTTCATTGTATTCCATTTATGGATCTCAAGTAATGACTTTAATTATTTCCCTAAAGATGAATAAATCGGTATTTATGACATTTTTACTATTTGCAGTAATATCCCATTAAACATACATGTTGCATAAGTCTGTGAATTTTCGTGAATTGAATAAGCCATCTTCACAGGATAAATTTCCAGAAATAAAATTGCTGATTCGAAAAGTACATTTTAGGTTTGGTGGCAGAGTTAAAATGATTCACCTTGAAAAAGTTTATGCCAATTTACACAGCAGTATTAGAGTATAAGACTACCTGTCAAACTGAGATCTTTCCTTCATTAATTCATTTATTCGAGAAATATTTATTGCATACTCACAATATGCCAGGCACTATTATAGCTAATGGGTTATCACAGGGAACCAGCCAAGAAAAGCTGCTCCATATCAGCAGTTTACATTGTAACAAATAATTAATGAGGTTTGTCCCAAAATACTTGATTTTATGATAGCATGCTAGCCTTAAAAAAAAAAAGAATTGGATTTTGAGAAAAGTCCTCTGAGTTTTGCACTGGTGTTCAAATAGATAATATATCCTGGTGAGAACTGAAAATATACAAGACTTATTTACAAAATAAGAGTCTGTATAAGTACTATAAGGCATTATAATTATCTCACACATCTTATTTTTGCAAAACATCAAGAGGTCAAAGAGAAAATTATAATCTTTAGGGCCACAATTTGGCATTTTAGCAGATTACAATTCTAGATCACTGTACCCTTAAACATTCTCTAATAATGATTCCATTTGCTTTTCTTTTCACATTACACAGTATAACTTCATATTATTTTAATCATAATTCTTGTATTTCCCAATATTTTCACGTTCTATAAAAATCTTATGGAGATAAACTTGAACAATTAGTTCCAAATCTTTAATGCTAACTTATGAATTGGGAATCCCTGTACCAGGTTATAACACATGCTACATAAAAGATGTATAAAGCAAACTAAGTGTTCTTTCCAACCCAGACCTACAACTGTCCTAGTGGCAGCCATCACTGTAGTTCTTGTGCAAACTTTGAGAAATAGTCCAGGCATATGCACCAAAATATAAAGTATACTAAGAATTTATTGACCAAACTGAGATACTCTTAAAAGGGTGTGCAAGTATTAATTATACTAAGACAATAGGTGAAAATTAGAAGTAACTGGGCAAAATGGGAAATATATGGTTGCCCTAATCTGTGCATCACAAATACTTAGGTGAATATATATTTTAATTTGACCTGTATGGCGGTAGTGCACACTACTCTTCACATTCCTTTTTTACCCATTATAGTATACTATGGATATATTTCCAGATGATTATACATAATGTCACTAATCCTTTATAGCATCTATTTAGATACATCATTATTTCCCCTGTTGACATTTAGATTATTTCCATTCTTTTATAAACAATATTAAACATCCTTAAATATGTATAAGTCCCTTGGCTTAGATGTAAGTATATCTGTATAATAAATTGTTGAAGTTAGAACTGTTGAGTTAAAAGCTATGTGTTTTTAATTTTTTTTAAAGATTTTTATTTATTTATTCATGAGAGACACAGAGAGAGGCAGAGACACAGGCAGAGGGAGATGCAGGATGCATGCAGGGAGCCTGATGCAGAACTTGATCCCGGGACTCCAGGATCACACCCTGGGCTGAAGGCAGGTGCTAAACCGCTGAGCCACCCAGGGATTCCCTGTCTTTAAAATTTTGATGGACATTGCCAAACTATCATCTTGAAAAGTTCTATCAGCAAGATGTATTACTCCTCTTATTTACTCAAATGATTGCCAATGCAGTGAATTATCACAATTCATGTTAAATTTGTTAGTATTTAAGAAATGTCTTGTTTTTATTTTCATTTGTATGCAATTTTCATTTAAGATATTTTAATTTCCCCATTCCCATTTTTTTCTACGAAACTACTGATTTTTGCCTTACTGATTTATAAGATATTAGTTATTTTGCATTGATATGAATTCTTATCCATTCAGACGTATGCACTGGCTAATCAACACCTATACTTCATTAACAATGTTGATTTTTCATCAGAAGAAATTCTAATCCTCTCAAAGAAATGATTGCTGAAGTCAGTCATCTGAGGACTAATAGAGTCACTGGAGACAAACTGATAACGGGGCTTTTCTCAAAAGAGAAACTCAATGATGAATGAATAGACATCTTTACACCTTTTTTTATTGGAGTTCAATTTACCAACATATAGCATAACACCCAGTGCTCATCCCATCAAGTGCCCCCTCAGTGCCCATCACCCAGTCACCCCCCCCACCTCCCCTACCACTACCCATTGTTCATTTCCCAGAGTTGAGTCTCTCATGTTGTGTCACCCTCTCTGATATTTTCACTCATTTTCTCTCCTTTCCCTTTATTCCCTTTCACTATATTTTATATTCCCCAAATGAATGAGACCATATAATGTTTGTCCTTTTCCGATTGACTTATTTCACTCAGCATAATACCCTCCAGGTCCATCCACATTGAAGCAAAAGGTGGGTATTTGTTGTTTCTAATGGCTGAGTAATATTCCATTGTATACACAGATCACGTCTTCTTTATCCATTCATCTTTCTATGGACACCGAGGCTCCTTCCACAGTTTGGCTATTGTGGACATTGCTGCTATAAACATCGGGGTGCAGATGTCCTGGCGTTTCACTGCATCTGTATCTTTGGGGTAAATCCCCAGCAGTGGAATAGCTGGGTGGTAGGGCAGATCTATTTTTAACTCTGAGGAAACTCCACACAGTTTTCCAGAGTGGCTGCACCAGTTCACATTCCCACCAACAGTGCAGGAAGGTTCCCCTTTCTCTGCATCCTCTCCAACATTTGTTGTTTCCTGTCAATTTTCCCCATTCTCACTGGTGTGAGGTGGGATCTCATTGTGGTTTTGATTTGTATTTCCCTGATGGCAAGTGATGTGGAGCACTTTCTCATGTGCTTGTTGGCCATATCTATGTCTTCCTTGGTGAAATTTCTGTTCATGTCTTTTGCCCACCTCATGACTGGATTGTTTGTTTCTTTGCTGTTGAGTTTGATAAGTTCTGTATAGATCTTGGAAACTAGCCCTTTATCTGATAGGTCATTTGCAAATATCTTCTCCCATTCTGCAGGCTGTCTTTTAGTTTTGTTGACTGTTTCCCTCACTGTGCAGAAGCATTTTATCTTGATGAAGTCCCAATAGTTCATTTTTGCTTTTGTTTCTCTTGCCTTCATGGATGTATCTTGCAAGCAGCTGCTGTGGCCAAGCTCAAAAAAGGTGTTGCCTGTGTTCTCCTCTAGGATTTTGATGGAATCTTGTTTCACATTTAGATCTTTCATCCATTTTGAGTTTATCTTTGTGTATGGTGTAAGAGAATGGTCCAGTTTCATTCTTCTGCATGTGGATGTCCAATTTTCCCAGCACCATTTATTAAAGAAACTGTCCTTTTTCCAGGAGATAGTCTTTCCTGCTTTGTTGAATATTAGATGACCATAGAGTTGAGGGTCCACTTCTGAATTCTCTAGTCTGTTCCATTTATCTATGTGTCTGTTTTTTGTGCCAGTACCACACTGTCGTGATGACCACAACTTTGTAGTACCTGAAATCTGGCATTGTGATGCTCCCAGCTATGGTTTTCTTTTTTAATATTCCCCTGGCTATTGGGGATGTTTTCTGATTCCACACAAATCTTAGGATGATTTGTTCCAACTCTCTGAAGAAAGTCCATGGTATTTTGATAGGGATTGCATTAAATGTGTAAATTTAGGCACCATTTGTTAATGAATTCCTCCAAAATGAGAAAAAGAGGAAATACATCCATAGCTAAGGAATTTTCTCTTGTAATATTTTGGCTAGCAAATATTCTTTCCCAAGAATAAATTCTTTTTAAGATTTTACTTATTCATGAGAGACACAGAGGCAGAGACATAGGCAGAGGCAGAGACATAGGCAGAGACATAGGCAGAGGCAGAAGCAGGCTCCATGCAGGGGGCCTGATGTAGGACTTGATCCTAGGACTCCTGAGGATCACGCCTGAGCCAAAGGTAGAAGCTCAACCACTGAGCCCTAAGGGGATAATGTTGTATATCAGTATCTATCATATTAAACTATTGAGAGAGAAAAAAATCATTCCTGCATCATAAACAAGATAAAATTATTTAGGTAATTTTTCATGGCATTCATTTTTCCTACTGAAATTAAAATCACTATACATTTCCTTCTCCTTCCTCTATCAATATTTATTGACTGGTTTACTCTTTGACAGCAACTGTGCTATTCACTTAAGATCTTAAGATGAGAAATGCGAAATTCCTTATGCAATCTAGAGTAACCTAAGAATGAAGAGGCAAGAAGGCACTTCTAAGGAATATGGAAAAAATTCACAGAGGAGGTTCTTTTTTTTTTTTTTTTTTTTAAGGAGTGGGGTAAGGGGTGGAGAGAGAGGAAGAGAGACCATTAAGCAGGCTCCAGCTCAGCATGGAGCCTGACCTGGGGCTCTGTCTCAGGAACTTGAGATCATGACCTGACCTGAAATCAAGAGTCAGACTTAACCCGCTGAGCTATCTAGGTGCCCCCTCCCAAAAGAGTCTTAAAAAATGAAAAGATACTGTGAGTGAAGATGACACCAATGCAAACATATTAGCATGAGAAAATAAGGACATTGAAAACACGTTTGCATACCTGAAGTCAATGCAAACATATTAGCATGAGAAAATAAGGACATTGAAAACACGTTTGCATACCTGAAGTCTTACTTTCACCTGGAGGACCTGAATCCTGGACTGGTCAGGCCTATTAAATATACTAGGAAATTAAAAATGGTCTTCTCTCACACACAGTTTTTATTTTCCTAGGTGTTGTATGATCAGATGAGGGATTTAAAACAATAAACCCGATAGGATTGGGAAATGAGGGTAGCCCCGGTAGCCCAGCGGTTTAGCTCCTGCCTTCAGCCCAGGGCCTAATCCTGGGGACCTGGGATCGAGTTCCACATCGGACTCCCTGTGTGGAGCCTGCTTCTTCCTCTGCCTGTGTCTCTGCCTCTCTCTCTCTCTCTCTGTGTGTCTCTCATGAATAAATAAATAAAATCTTAAAAAAAAAAAAAAGGATTGGGAAATGAATTGGCATAGGGTGATATTGACAGCAGAGAGATGAAACTATTATAAATGATACAAACACTCACAGGTCTGAAACAAGACCTTGGTCGTTTTTTTTTTTTTTTCAAAAATCACTTTTTTGAGATATTTTAGGCATTTTTTTCAATAAAGGAATTATTTCTCCCAATTTCACTACAAACGTTAATACAGCTTTGTGCTTCTACCATAACTCTGAAAAAAAACCCAAAAACTAAAGTTTTAATAATGTTACTTTTACTCATCATATGCCATAGTCAAATGTACATTTTATTTTAATGGAGCAAAATTGATACAAATACATAGCTTTTTAAATTTCTATGAGGAAAATGGACACATGTTTTGAATGTTTTACGTAAAGTATTAACCCACCAAGCAGAGAGTTACCACTTTTAATTCATATCGCCATTCCTATTGAAAAGGACACAAAACAAGATGGAGAAAAATGTACTGTAAGTTATCTATTTAAGCAGGGACCTAATCCAGTGATTTTACTCTCCTAATAAATATTACTCCACATAAGGGCTGTCACTATATCCTGTACCAGGCAGCAAGTTTTACTGAGCCAAGCTAATTAGCAATAAATCTGCCAGAATCCACTCAAAATATTCTCCTAATTAATCAGAATAGGAATAAATGAATTGAAAAATGTTATTATCTCATGAAAGAAATCTTATCAGTTTCTAGAGTTGCTTAATTGATCTGTCTGTCTTTATCCTGGCACACCCATCAGTCTTTGCCTTTCAAGTCTGTTAAAAATATTCTGATTACCTGGGATGAAGAAATTATAAAAAGCTTTATGGGAGCGCCAAATAATTATGATTCTTAGCTGGCTTATATTTATTTGTTCAAACACACTTGATTCTAGTAATATAATTCATCTCTCTACTCATACACTAAAATAGTAACCTCTGTAGTTCTTTAATCTTCAAATGACTTCTGTTCTTTTAGAATACTTTCATTTACTTTTTATTGTTTTGGCTCTTCTTAATTTCTTTTCATCTCTTCCTCAACAATTTCCAGTGACTGTTTCCAGAACACTTACAGCAAAATTTTAAATGCCCTTTACGTGTAACAATTAAGCTTCATTAAGGAATAACAATATAAATCTTAACACCAATGATCAACATTTCAGGAAAGAAAGACAACCTTCCATTTGAAGATAAACGGACTTTATTTCTTTTCCAGGCTGAAGATACAACAGTCTGCTTTAGGTAAGAATTTGACCTTCATATTTGTGACTTCATTGCTTTATTCTGTGCTTGTAAGGGCTTACATTATGCTTCTTTTTCCCTAAATCTTTGAAGGAAATATGTTTTAAATCCCCACGATTTTTCCAAAGTGGAGAGTCTGGAAAAGGTAGAAAAGTGAACTACACTGGAGACAGAGGGGTGATCAAGGCTAATACCTTCAGTGAAAAATTATTTTGGTTTTTCATATCTTTGATATATGTGAGAAGAATGGCACTTCACCTTCAGTCTTCTCCCTAAAGCCTTGTAGCCCCAATGTAAACATGGAAAAACAAAACAAAAAAACAAATCAGAAAAACTCAAACTAAGATCTAGTCTACAAAACACCTGACCAGTACTCAAATACAGCCACACCATCATAACCAAGGCACTTTGAGAAACTGTCACTCTACAGAGGAAGCTAAACAAACATAATGATTAAATGTAATGCAGTATATCCTGGAGAGAAACCTGGGATAGAAAAAGGGTGTTAGCAAGAAACTAGGAAAATCCAAATAAAGGGCGGGGTTAATGGCAGTATCACAAATGTTGGTAATTAGTTTTGACAAACGTACTATGGTGATATCAGATGTTAACTGGGTGAGGGGTATTAAAGAATTTTGTATAGGATCTTTGCAAATTTTCCGTAAACCTAATAGTATTCTAAAAATGTTTTAAGTTTATTTAATTTTTTTTTCTTATGACAGCAAATCAATAACAATGTAATACTGAAAACAGGCAAAACTGTCTCACATGTATTCCTGACAAATAGTATATTGATTATTAACAGGACTTCCACATGCATTTTATACTATGAAATATTTGGTACTGTGGATTTACACCTTCTGAGCTAAGCTGTAATCAAATGGTAAGGGGAACACTTTGTCAAAATTATTCTTGACAGTCTGTTAAACAACCACAAAATATGGAACATATTGTCTTATGTATACAACATTCATTATAGAGAATTATATCAGTTCTTGTAAATCCTTCATAGTCAACATTTTTCCATAGTCCCTTTCCTAATAAATATAACCCTTCCACTTAATTTTCCAACTCCTAACCATTTGCACAAACAGTGTTATTCATTTCTTTCTCAATGATCTGGAAACTCTTTGGAGAATCTCCACTCTCCTTTCAGAGATATTAAAATATGGGCTGATAACAAGATCTTATTGTGTTTCTTCTCAGAGGCACATGCTCATTGAGAAAATGCTGAATCATCATCTCTAAGTTATTATTTTTCTTTATTTCTCAATGGTTCAAAAGAGTCCTACCAGGTACCTGGATGACTCCAATGTTGTTCAGCAAGTTGAATGCCTTTATTAACATTTATACTTCTCATGATCCAAGGATTAAATATTTTATTTAGGTAGGAAAGAGCTAGGTAGTGATATATTTAATTGGAATAAAATCAGTGAACTATATTTAAAGAAAAATTCAACTATATTTAAAGAAAAAGTCCAAATATGGAAATTAGCAAATCATAGATGATCATCAAATTGATGTTTGGTCAGTTTAAAAATTAGCCTTTGAAGCAATTACATGTAATCCTGGTGTTGCTATTGTGCCGTCAAAAGAAGTACCATTATTTTGGTAAATGATGTTTGTTACTACTTGTATTGACACTGAATTAAGAATCCTAAGTTAAAATCTCCCAAATTCTTGATTAAAAAAAAAAAAAAAAAAAGCTCAGTTGGTTAAGTGTCCTCCTTCGGCTCAGGGTGTGATCCCAAGACTCTGGGATCCAAGGCTGTGTTGGGTTCCCTGCTCAGTGAGGAATCTGCTTTTCCCTCTCCTGCTGTCCCTCCCCCTGCTCGAGCTCCCTCGCTTTCTCTCAAATAAATAGAATCTTTTATAAATAAATAAAAATAAAATTATTGATCAAGTCATAAAGAAAAAATAACCAGAAAAAGTTTATTTGCTTATTCAATTTCAATAAATAAGAGAATAATCAAAAAGTTCATCTATTAATAAAGATTTTATCTAAGTTATATGAAATAAAGAGAGGTAGCAATTAAAATGGGAAAATTTAGTGTTGTTCATGAAATGCTTCTGACTCCTGACCCTTCAGGCACATAGTACACTTCCTTGACCCTCATCATGCATGGTTCTAATTGAGAAGTTCTGGCCAATAAATAGGCTTGCAAATGATCTCTAACACTTGTTGGTCACTATTTAACTGGATGTAAAAATCTCCAGACCTTGGTTTTTCCTCTGGCAATCTGTCCAACAACAGTTGAATCTGTGTTTGCCCCTTCAGCCAGGGTTCACTTGTCACTCTGAAGTTCCAAAGAATGGAGTTCCTCTGTTGACTGGGGTGTGTATTGGCATGAGAAAACAAACAGAAAATACAAAATTAGAAACACAAAGCAATTGTGTAGTCAATGTCACTGAAAATTGAGAGTCCCTGGTTACCAGGTCATAATTTTTGATTAAATAGTGACAATGCCACTTTTTAAAAATGAGGAAACACCATGTAATTTTAGCCCCCAAGATTTTGCTACTTTACATTCAGTGAAAAAACTAAATAATTACCAGTTTTTCCTTTACAATGGATTGCATGCATATAAGGAAATAAAGAAAAATTTGTCTGTAGCATGAAAAAGTAGACATTTAATTTTAAGACATTAGAGATAATATTCCAATTACAGCATTATCATACCCCACATAAAGACCAGCATTAAGCTAACACCAATACTTCTCCAAGTAAAATTATGAGCATTTAAAATACATGAAGAACTAGGACTCACGTATATGCCATGAGTATCAAATTCAGTGTTTGCTCTGAAGGAATGTTCAGTGAATGTTTCTCCTCTACTAAAATCCTTCCTGCTGCATTTTTATTCTTCCATACTATTTACCCATGTTGAGATTCTCTTTACAGTCTACAACTTACCCATCTTTAAAGACAAGGACATCAATCAATATGAAATGATTGTCCACAGATCATTTCTCTGAACTCCTATAATACTCACAGGGTATATTAAAAAGTTAATGTTAATGCTAGTGGCATCATCTAATCCTTTGAGGGCCTGAACAGGACAAACAGCAGAGGAAGGGTGAATTTTCTGGCTGGTTGTGCTGGAACATCTTTGTTTGCTCTCAGAAGCCAGCATTCTTACTTCTAGGGCCTTTGGATTCAAATGAGGACTTATACTATTGGCTGCCCTGGTCTGAGGCCTTTGGACTAGGACTGAATTACACCACCTGCTTTTCTGGTTCTCCAGCTCACAGGCTGCAGATTGTGGGACCCCTCAGCCTTCATGATAGTGTGTGCCAATTCCTTGTAAAATGTATCTCTTATTCCTTATCTCTTTCATTTCATATTGTTGCATACTGTCTATGCAAATTCTCCAGAAAACAAAAACAATGTGTGTGTGTATGTATACAGACAGAAAAGAGAAAGAGATCCAACTGTTTTTGTTTCTCTGGAGAACCCTAATACAGGCAGTATATAACAATATAAAATCGGCTGGCAATATTTTGCATAGGAAGCAAAGCATGCAGTTTTATATAGTGTGGGTTAATTTATATAAAGTTGAAGACCAGAAAAAGTAAATTTTAAGACCAGGCAAGCTAAAACAATGTTAACTGATAAATATATAGTAAAATCAAAAGATCAGGAAAGTGATCATTTTTGTAGGAAGAAATAATTTGGGAGAAGGGCACCCAGATGCTTCACATGTTAGAAATGCTCTTTTTTGAACAATTTGATAGTTATATGGATATTCCTTAATACTTACATAAATTGAACACAAAAATACATAAAAATCTATGTATTTTTATATCTATAGTATTTCTCACAATAGTAAAAATCAACTTGAATTGTATATAATGTGGGATAGAACAACAAAAAGGGCAGAAGGGAGTAGAAAAATAATTATGAATATAGAGAAATTTATTGGTTTATTTTCCCAGGATTTCAATAAAACATCTATTAGCTAAATATTTCTTGGCATGCTTCAAATTTATAAAGGGCTTAACAAATGAAATTGACTTCTATAATAAAGAGACAAGATACCTGAAGAGCTACAGCACAGACAATTTAATTGGGTTTCATTAAGATTTTGATTATATTGGCATATATAGTTATGTAATGTGGCATATGATACGTGGAGTATCAGGCTAGTAAATGACTTCAGAATTGACTGTGGCTTTTGGAAATTAGGTGATTAGTGATTTAAGAGCAAATGGAAATAAAAGAAATTGGAAAAGAAATAAAGGAGCACTTGGGGAAATTTTGTGTAGTCATTGTAAGATATTGATCTTTGCCATATTATTTTTTCTGTTAGATTATGCTCCCCATTTTAAAAACTGAATTTAGACATTGTAGAAGAATTCAAATACTCATTTTATGTACTAACCATAAAAGGCTTTTATAGAGCTGAAAGTATACGTAATCTTCCCCTTATCTTAGTTTTATAGATGTTGTTCCATATATAGTCAGTGCTTACCTCCCAAAGCCTTAAGAATCCATGAGGAGTTTATTCCTAAATTAAAACACAATCTTTAAGTAAAATTCAAAATGACATTTAAGCCCATTTGCCTTTTTTCACCTACTTTAGCCACTAGAAGCTATAAATTTCCTACTATGTAACCATTTCTAAAGGAAGAGGCATTATACTTACATGCCCTTTGCAGAGCATAAACTGAAAAAAAAAATAAACCTTGTGGGCAGCCCGGGTGGCTCAGCGATTTAGCGCCACCTTCAGCCCCGGGTGTGATCCTGGGGACCTGGGATCGAGTCCCACGTTGAGCTCCCTGCATGGAGCCTGCTTCTCCCTCTGCCTGTGTCTCTGCCTCTCTCTCTCCGTGTCTGTCATGAAGAAATAAATAAAATCTTAAAAAATAAAAATAAAAAAATAAACCTTGCATGTAGCACATATAACACATTTTCTATGTATTGTTTTTAATTTCCTATGTATGCTCTCAGCCATAATGAGTAGTAGCATGTATGGGCTGTGGGGACTTTTTTTCCATAAGTTAAACCAATGCTGGTTCTATTGATTAGGAAAAATGTTCACACACACACACGTATATATAAACAGAGAAAAATTATTTAACAATACAATAGGATAAATACTCCTAATAACCTCCCCCTAAAAGACATTTAGGAATGCTGTCTCTAGGACACCCAGACACCTGGGTGAAAAATATAAATATCTCCTCTATTATTATGAATGAGTTCACAAAGTAAACAAAACCCCAGATGCCAAAAATTAAGAGGAAGTCAAAACCAAAGTAGTTAATTGAAAGTAAATCTGTGGCCAACCTGAAAATCTCCTTTAACCTTTGTGTTCAAGAATTTGGATCTTCATAGCTGCGTGAAAACAGAAGTTGAGGCCTTAGGGATCCATGAAAATGAGAAGGCAGAACTAAAATGCCAGAATAATGCCAGCAGAGAAGCATCTATGATCAGTAGTGGAATATAACAAGAGAAATCATGTGCCTATCCTGAGCTCCAGGTGGAAAATATCTACCCATGAAACTGAGACTAAAGATCTGCTGTTTCATGAGTTTATAGTTTTGAAGATCCTTGCCAAGCAAGACCAAGACAACTTATTTGTACAATGACCCTCAACCATGACTGCACAAAATTCCTCCATATAAAGCTTAACAAATACTAATACACAATATAAAATCTGCACAAAAATGAATGTGCCACAACAAAAAAATGAGAAAACTTAGATTCCAAGAATCTTCAGATAACAGGATTTTGGATTAGAGAGCAGGAAATACACATTTCAAAATTTAGTAGATAAAAATGAAAAAAAAATGAGAAGGAAGGATGCTTGGGTGGCTCAGTGGTTGAGCATCTAACTAACTTTGGCTCAGGTCGTGATCCTGGGGGGATCCAGTCCTGCATCGTGCTCCCCACAGGGAGCTTGCTTCTCCCTCTGCCTATGTCTCTGCCTCTCTCTCTGTCTCTCATGAATAAATAAATACAATCCTTTTAAATGTGGGAAGGAAGACAAAAACAGAAATAAATCCCTAAAGTGACTAAGTACATTATTTAAATTATCAAGTACAACATCTTAAAATTACAAATATAATTATGAAAATCGTATGTTCAATGTATTGGATAAACAGCTTAGATACAGCTAAAAACTCGTTAGCTTAAAAATAAGATAGAAGAAATTACCTAGACTGACACAGAAAGGAGATTGATAAAAAAAACAAAAAAACAAAAAAACAAACAAACAAAAAAACCACAGAAAAGGAGCACCTGGGTGGCTCAGTGGTTGAACATCTGACTTTGGTTGAGGTTGTGATCCTGGGGTCCTAGGATTGAATCTCACATCAGGCTCCCCAGGGAGCCTGCTTCTCCCTCTGCCTATTTCTCTGTCTCATGAATAAATAAAATCTTTTAAAAAACATACACACAGAAGAAACAGAAAAGATTTAAGGATGCTAATAGTAGTTCTAGAGAAAAAGACAAGAAAATGGAGACAGTATTCAAAAAAATGATAGGCGATGGTTTTCCAGAATCAATGAAAGATATGATAATTAAGATATGAAAAGCACATGGGACCCTGGGTGGCTCAGTGGTTGAACTTCTGTCTTTGGCTCAGGGAGTGACCCTGGGGTCCTGGGATTAAATCCCCTGCTTCTCCCTCTGCCTGTGTCTCTGCCTCTCTCTATATATTTTAGGAATAAATAAAAATTTTTTAAAAATCTGTAAAAAGAACAAAGAATCTGTAATGAATATTTATATACATGGTAATAAAACCTGAAGGCACCAAGGGTAAAAATATTGTCAACTTTCAAGTGTAAAATTTAGTATTATTAACTATAATGACTATGCTGTATATTAAATCCTCAGAACTTAATCATGGAAGTTTGTACACTTTGAGCAACATACCCCTAATTCACCCACCCTGAAGTCCCATCACCATGGTGATGCTGGCCTCTGTTTCTATGAGTTGTACATTCTATATTCTATGTATAGGTATATAATGTCTTTCTCTGACTTACTTAGCATAATTCCCACAAGGTCTTCCATGTTGTTGCAGATGGCAGGTTTGCCTCTTTCTCATGGCTGAGTAATACTCTATTGGATATATATACCGTATCTTGTCTATTCATCTTTTGACAGAAAATTAGGTTGTCTACATATCTTGACTAGTGTAAATGATGCGGTGAACATGAACGTGCAGGCAGTTATCTCTTGAAGATCCTGTTTTTTTTTTTACTTCGGTTATATATCCAGAACTGGAATAGCTCTATCATGTGGTATTTCTAATTTTAAATTTTTAAGGGAACTCCTTGCTGTTTTCCATAGTGGCCACATCAATGAAATGCTGGCTTTATAAAATAAGCATGGAGTATTCCCTCCTGTCTCATGTTTGGAAGAGTTTGAGAAAAATTAGAATTGATTCTTTAAATGTTTCATAGAATTCACCAGCGAAGCCATCTGGTATTGGGCTTTTCTTTGTTGGGAGATTTTTGATTACACTAAATCTCTTTACTAGTAAGTGGTCTGTTCAGATTTTCTATTTCTTTATGATTTAGTCTTGACAGATAATTTCTTGGAATTTTTCCATTTCTTTTAAGTCGTCCAATTTGTTGGTGTATTCATAGTCCTGTATAATTCATTTTTATTTCTGGGATATTAGTTGTAACAGCTCCTCTTTCATTATTTTGAATCTTTATTTTTCCTTGCTCAGTCTACCTTCTTAATTTTGAACCAGCTGTTAGTTTCATTCATCTTTTCCACTGTCTTTTTAGTCTATTTATTTCCACTCTGATCTATTATTTCCTTCCTTCTACTAACTTGGATTTTGTTTTTTTTTCTAATTCTTTAAGGTATGAAGTTAATTTGAGATTTTTCTTGTTTCTTGATGTAGGTTCTATGTCTTTTGATCGGAAAATTTTGTACATTTACATAAAATGTTTATTGATATATATATATAAACTATTGCTATTTTGTAACTTGTTTTCTAGCTGTTTTATAAAGCTGCCGTTATTTTCTCCTCTAACCTCTTTCCTTTGTGATTCAATGATTTTCTATAGCGATATGGTAGGATTCTTTTCTCTTTATCTTCTGTGTATCTGCTAGAAGTTTTTGCTTTGTGGTTACTATTAGGCTTATATAAAACTACTTACAACAGTCTACTTTAAGCTGATAACTTTAAGCTGGACACATACAAAACCTCCGTATTTTTATCCCCGCTCTGCCACACACACTCATTTTATCTTTTTGGGGTCACAATTTATATCTTTTTTTTTTTTTTACGTTGTATTCATTCACAGGTTGTTTTATAGTTATTTTTGCTACTTTAATCTTTTAAATTCATTAAATTTATAAGTGATATACCTGGCACCATTACAGTATTGTAACTATATACTTACTTTTAACTACATATTTAACAATTTATTCTGAATTTAACTATATCCTCTTTTTATGTTTCCCTTTTACTAATTAGTACTCTTTCATTTCATCTTAAAGAAATCCCTTATACTTCTCATAAGGCTAGTCTAATGGTGATGAACTCTTTCAGTTTTTACTGAAATGGAAAATTGAGGCTTTCCTACCTGTATGTATTCCTGTATGTATTCTTCAATGTATTCTCTTATTCAAACAATGTGTAGTAGACACTCAAACATATGGGTTTATTTCAGAGATAATTTCCCTATGTACAGCTGTACATTTAGTGTGATTTTGAGAAAAGGGGAGCTCAGGAACCTCCTATGTTACTGTCTTCCAAAAATTCTTCTTTGCACCTGGCTGGTTCAGTTAGAAGAGCACATGACTCTTGATCTCGGAGTGGTGAGTTTGAGCCCCATATTGGGCATAGAGATTACTTAATATATTTTTTTAATTCAAATTTCCTCTCTCAAAAGTTTTTATTTTTTATTTTATTTATGTCGGAGAGAGAGAGAGAGAGAGTGCGCTCGCGCGCAAGTAAGCACGAGGAGGAGAGCCAGAAGGAGAGGGAGAAGCAGACTCCCTGCTGTGCAAGAAGCCCAACACTGGGCTCAACCTCATGGCCCTGGGATCATGATCTGGTCCAAAGGTAACTATAACCAGATCATGATCTGGTTATAGTTACAATACTGTAACAACTGAGCCATCCAAGCACCCCTCAAAAAGTCTGCCATAAAGGAAAGACATTTTAAGTAGAAATTATTACAATTAGACAGCAAACGATCAATCACAATAATAGATTGTAATAAGGACAGGAAAAGCTGAGAAAAAGCTCTTACAAAAGCTGAGAACATAACCATCCTTAATTTTATACCTACTTATTTTTTATTTAGGAATGAAAAGTTAAAGAGAATTTAGAGAAATGTTCATTGATAGAGTTTAGTGCGTATTAACTCTTATGAATAAAGGTTTAAAAAATTTACTTCAAGAATTATAAACTAATAAAAAAAAGCATAGAAACATATAAGAAGGAATAATGAGCAAAGGAACTGGTAAGTGTGTATGTAATCTAAATATATTATATACAAGATGCTAAAAATATCCAATATATGTTGTGTGGAATATAACATATAAGTAAAATATTAGATAGCAATAACATGTATGACAGAAAATGATTTTTAGTTTTGAGAAGTTCTAAAGTTCTAATGGCCTCATATAGTTCTTAAAGATAGTGGAACCCAAGTGCTGAATGTGTATGTGTGTGTACATATATTATTACATATTAATATATATTAATATATACATGTTACACATAAGTACAGAGTGTATATTTTTTAAAACCATTAGAAGGAAAAAGAAAAAAATCTATTAAATCCAAAGAAGGCAACAAAAGAAATAAAAATATCACAAAATAAGATTTTAGCAAGAAGTCAAAAGCATTTATAATTGTGATACCTATAAATGCTATTAATTTTCCATTAAATACAGATTTTATATGAGTAAATAAAAAGAAACAGAAACCAACTTTGTACCATTTATAAACATAAATTACAAAGTCAAAGAATGATTGGAGCTAAAAAGACAAAAGGCAATGATACTAATCAAATAACAATGAAAACAAATAGTACAATCAGGTTACTATTTGACCAAATACATTTTCAAGTAGACAGTCATCAAGTTCTAATAAAATATAATTTGGGGTATGTAGTGCATATTTTAGCATCATCTCCCTTGATCTTTAGACAAATATAAATAACAAATGTTATAGTCTCAAAATATATGAAGAAAAAATGAACAGAATTCAGTAAGGTATCAACAAATTAGCCATCAAACCTATTCATATAGAAAACCGGTCACTATGTAAGCCTTAAAACAAGACAGCAATTATCAAGGACAGACCACACTTTGTGATCAAAATACCATTAAGTTAAACATACAGAACAAGATTACTATGAAAAGTTAAAAAAAAAATCTTGTAAATCAAGAGCATCTAATTATGCCTCAAATAGAAACCGTAATGTAATTAAGAAATTCAGCACCTATTTTATTTTCATGAAAAAGAAAAAACTATTAGTAGACAAAGAATAGACCTGAGATTTCCAAACTGAATAAACTATATCCTTTGAAAATCCATCAGCAAATAGTGACAAATAAACAATCAAAATATTTATTTTAAAATCAGAAATAAAACATGGTTGAGTGGTTTCATTACTGCTTTTCAAAATTTTATTTGAGGGCTTAAATAATGCAAATTATAAGAAAAAATAAAAATTATAAGCTATTGAAAGAAAAAAGTCCCATTACTTACAGATATTTTTATTCTTAGAAAATTGAATAAACTCTATAGATAATTATTTGAGTTTATTAGGTCAATACACAGCAAGTTATAACTTAATTATACAAAATGAATTATTTTTCTATTATTTTGCCTATTTAACAAGCAAAACAAGGTGATTGAAGAAAAATCACATTTTTTAAAAAGAAAAATATTAGGTTGTTGATAACCTATATTTAACAAAGCTATTTAAAATAATTTTGGAGAATATATGTTTTATGGAAAGACATTACAGAAAACCAGGAGGGAGAGGAGGAAGGAGTCAGGGAAGGAGTGTGTACCACATAACGGATGGGAACATTACCATACACATACTATTTCCCTCCAAATTCACCTATAAAATTAGTGTAATTCCAATTATAAATTTTTTTTAAATTTTTTTTTTTTTTAATTTTTATTTATTTATGATAGTCACACAGAGAGAGAGAGAGAGAGGCAGAGACACAGGCAGAGGGAGAAGCAGGCTCCATGCACCGAGAGCCCGATGTGGGATTCGATCCCGGGTCTCCAGGATCGCGCCCTGGGCCAAAGGCAGGCGCCAAACCGCTGCGCCACCCAGGGATCCCCAATTCCAATTATAATACCAACTGGTTATACTCATGAAACTTGAAAAGCTCATGCTAAAATATATGTGGAATGGACAAGAACCAAAGTTTTTAGAGACAATAATGGAGGGATTTGCTGTATCAAGAATAATAATGATGATGCTTACATTTATATAACACTTTGTAGCTGCTAACATTTTAAAAATGTTTACATTTAAAATATTATTAATCTCCACAATTATGTAAGTAATAAAACTCCATCTTGTAGATGGGAAAACAGAGTCATGCAGAGGACAGAGAATTTATCCATTTTCACACAGTGGTAAAGACTGAAGTTAAACCTGGACTTTTTGGTTACATAGTCTTGTTCATAATTATTAGTCAATGTCAAAATATTACTGATTTTGAGTTACTGAGAAGTGTTTTATTACCTGGGATAAACAAACTGCTAACTGATCAGACCATAAAGCTTGGAATTTGGCTCAAAGATGTATGAATGTTTGCTATGTAGCAAAAATGCTTTCGAGTAATCAGGATTGGAACAAAGTTTAAAATTTTTGATAAGCTTGCTTAGCTTACTATACAGGCACATAAAAAAATTCCTTAGACAAATCAAAATTAGTTGCAGGTAAATTCAAGGCTGAAATATATAAGGCAAAATTTAAAACTTATGTATAGTTTTTAAAATTTTGGTTTGAATGGATTTTTAAATTAGACTCAAAAATACATAGGAAAAGACTGATAATTATAACTATGTTGAAATAAAAAACATCTGTCCTTCTATAGCTAAAAATAAAAAAGCAGAAAGAAGTAAAAAATTAGGAAATACTGCTACATACATGAAAAGTTTTGGTATTCAGAATTACCTCCTTTACAAACCACAAATGAATAACATTATTATTATATAGTTATTTTATGTAATAAAATTATATTTTTCCTTTTTATGTTTACATACACTTTATTATAACTTAATGTTTTATATCTACAGGTATTAATTATAATAATATTATGATATATTTATAATTATATTATTAAAATTATATAAAGCATATGCTTATATCTTTTAAGCATGTCTACTGTAAAGTAGACATGTGTAACAATTATGACAACATCATTTATAAAACTGAAAAAATTGGAAACAAACCAGATATTCATTGCTGGAGGAATTTATAATGGAAATGTGGTATAATGGTATTAAAAATGCTAGTAATTAATGAAAATTTTAAACTTGAGTTACATGGTCAACAGAGATAACTGTCATAAACGAATCAATTAAAAATTATACTAAACTATTCTAATGTTTTTAATCTTAAGTCAGTAATACAGGGTGCCTGGGTGGCTCAGTTGGTGAAGCATCTGACTCTTGGTTTAACTCAGATGGTGATCTCAGAGTGATGATATCAAGTTCCACGTTGGGCTCCACGCTCAGCGTGCAATCTATGGGATTCTTTCCTCTTCCTTCTCCCTCCCCCTTCACCTTTCACCCTGCTTGCCCTTGTTTTCTTTCTCTAATAAAATCTTTAAATCTATAATACAAAAATATAAAATGTGGATACATACATATGTATTAAAAGTTTGAGAACACGTGTGGAAATGTAAAATTAATGATAATAGGTTCTTCTGTGTAGGGATGAATAATGTGGAAAGGAAACGGCATAGGGAGTATCAAAGGAGCTTCAATATGTTGTGTGCTTTATATCTGAAGCTGGTTTGTAAACCGTGGTAGTGTATAATAGTCTTTGGCATTTTGTTTTAGAAATTAATGATAATGCAAAACAGTAGAGCATGCTTTTTCATTAAAAATTCATTAATGGTTATCAATTTAGGAAGAAAGAGGATATTTTAAAAATCATGACAAAATTTATGTTACAATAAACCCTTCAGTGTGTCTAATAACAGGACTACAAGCTTTTTATCTGCCTTCTGCAGTCTCACTGCTGTCAAACAGATTGTAGTGATGATGGCAACTGAGTTCTGTCAATATCTGACCCATAATTGGGATGATTTTGAGATAAAACGGGAACACCATGGTGATGTTTTTAATAACTGTTGCTTATTATAATATTGTTCAAATAGAGATGAAAATAAAATGAGGGATGTTTCTTTGCAAGCAACATATTTTGAACTAAAATTTTACTCTTAACTGTGGGTTCATCCAATGTTCAATTTGACAGAGTATCTACTATTTATACAAAGATCAGAGATAGGGCAGCCTGCGTGGCCCAGCGGTTTAGCGCTGCCTTCAGTCCAGGGTGTGATCCTGGAGACCTGGGATCGAGTCTCGCATATGGCTCCTTGCATGAAGCTTGTTTCTCCCTCTGCCTGTGTCTCTGTCCCCCCCCATGAATAAATAAAATCTTTTAAAAAATGCAAAGATCAGAGATAATCTTTACCATTTGCTCTATAATGGGTGTTATCTCTTTGCAGTTCTTTTTATTTACGCAGAAAATGGAATATTATGCACTTGTCTTTAGGAAGGCTAAATATAATACAGATCCAGGGTAGCCTACCATCCCCCCCCACACCCACCCACACACAATTGCTTCATTCTTTGGCACTTGCTTGCAGTTTCTATCCAAGATCCTACATCATTCTTCTATAATTTTGTATTCCACAAAAATAACCAATTCCATTACCAATTCACAAGCCCACCATCTCCATGTCTCTGAGGACCACCCCTTCAATAATTCTGACATCCAAGTACCACAATCTTTTAATCAATCTATTATCCTTGCTACATGTGTTACAAGCTTATTAGGAACTTCTGACCGCTGCTGATACATTTTTAAAAATTCTTTCCATCTCTTCACAGCCGTATTTTAAAAATACATACTCATCTCCTACTTATTCTCTCTTATTCCACAACATTCTTTCTGTGAAACTTAAATCCTATCATTTTACTAAAACTGTTCTCATGCCTATAATCAGTTAATATCATGTCACCAAACCCAAGGAATGCTTTCAATCCATATCTTACTTGAACACTCCATCTTATTAAACATAAATTATCTTTATACAAATTTATACTCTGTAATAATTTTAATAGCATCCTACTTTTTTATATATCAATTTCTCAAACATAATTTCCTTATTTTAGTATTTATTCTGGCCACTAGATTGCAACCCTTGCTATCTTCAGTTTTGTACAAACTTCCAGGTAGTTGACATTAACTTCTATAACGTTGGATAAATTGTGGCTGATATTGGTTGCCATTTCGTCTTTCTTGGGTTCTTTCTTGGCTTGTGACACCATAATTTCCTGATTTTTCTCCTACACCTATGGGTTTTCCTTCTCCAACTCCTTAAAGTCTCCTCCCCTTTTATCTTATTTTACCTGGTGAAATTTGTTAGAACTTTACTTCAAATCATCTTTTTCCCTCCAATTAATCTTTCTACTTAGATGACATTATCCACCCTAATACTTTTGATCACGAACAATATGCTAAGGGCACCAACACTTATGTACCATCAGTCTGAACCTCTCTTTTGACACATCTCATTATGGATAGCTTAGATGCATATTTATTCATAGTTTCAAAAAGATTTGTATCTTCTTCTAACTCCTTTCTCCTCTGGAGAAAATATGAGACAAAACCCCAAAAGAATGTTGACTACACATTAAAAAAAAAAAAAAAAAAAGAAAAAGAAAAAACTTAAAATGTTTAATGTTTTTGACTGAATAATGCATGTCGAAGAATTTTTCTTAAAGCAACAATCGTATACTTTTTATACATACTTTGCATAAATTTTTAGACATTTGTCATATATATTTTATGTCACTATATTAGTACATAATACCTTACATATATCATTGACAAATACATAAAAAATTATAGTCAGTCTGTGAAAAGTTGCAGGCATCCTAGTCTCTATCAATAGGGATTAATGGAGCAATTTCGGTATATATAGACTAAAAACCAGTAAAAAAAAAATAGTAGAAAAAACACCCAAAATATTAATGTATAATGTATAAAATGTATTGCTAATCAAAAAGGTAGTGTCCAAATGGAATTCATAGAACGTTCACCATAAGAACATGAGAACAATTCTTTTTTTAATGAACATAGAGGAGAATGAGTCATTT
Source organism: Canis lupus baileyi (assembly GCF_048164855.1). Lineage (NCBI taxonomy): Eukaryota > Metazoa > Chordata > Mammalia > Carnivora > Canidae > Canis > Canis lupus. The sequence continues at coordinate 6,434,912 of NC_132839.1, read as the reverse complement.
TTTATTAGAAAGCTATCTATTTTGGTGAAAAAATGTTGGATCTCAAGTGATCGATTTTAAGAAGGCAAGGAGGGGGTCCCTGGGTGGCTCAGTGGTTTAGTGTGGCCTTCAGCCCAGGGCATGATCCAGGAGACCCAGGATCAAGTCCCACATCGGGCTCCCTGCATGGAGCCTGCTTCTCCCTCTGTGTGTCTCTGCATAGCTCTCTCTCTGTGTGTCTCTCATATATAAACAAATAAAATTTTTTTAAAAAAAGGCAAAGAAAAGTTAATGAGTTTTTACCTGTGAATTATTTTCCCAGTTTTTCTCTAGTTTGAAAGAGGAACAACAATCTCATTTCTCTCCATCAAGGAGCCAACACTACAACCGTAGCTTGTTTGTACGTGAATGGAGACCTGACTTTAGAAGACTTTTGAATCAAACGTACCCTCAACAGTGAAAGGCGGCCCTTCAATGTGGATAGTAAAATACTGCTTTATTATAGAAACATAACCATAAATCTAAAGATGATAACCCGTTCGCATAGCGTTAGTTATATTTTTTGACGTGGCTTCAGTAGAATCATTTTGACAACTACTATATAAAGCCTACATATGGAATCTCTAAATAACAGTTGAATCACTGATACATTAATATTAGTAGTTTTACATATATTTTTTAACATTAGCACTTTTAAAAATACTTTCTCATGCTCTGACCTCTATTAATTTGAGGACACTTCTATTCCTGTGGAATACACTGGAGTACGATTCCCAATAATTTGTTTAAATTTCACAAAGAGTCCAAAGTTATGACACATGCACAGAGGCGATTATAACAATAATAATTTAAAAAAACTAAACAAAACAAAACTGGGCGGCCCGGGTGGCTCCACGGTTTGGCCCTGCCTTCAGCCCAGGGCCTGATCCTGGAGACCCAGGATCGAGTCCCACGTCGGGCTTCCTGCGTGGAACCTGCTTCTCCCTCTGCCTGTGTCTCTGCCTCGCTCGCGCTCGCTCTCTCTCTGTCTCTATGAAGAAGTAAATAAATTCTTAAAAAAAAAAAAAAACCCACAAATAAACCATTTTGGTGTGTGTTGACCTTTCTTCTTTCTTGAAGGAGGACCAAATTCAGGAAACAAGAACAACAAATAAAACAGGGCTACCATACTCACCTTTATTCAGGAGTTCAAAGTATTTCTACCTTTACCGCTTGCCATACAGTTATTCAGGCTGGAATCGACGGATGCGAAACTCCGAAGGTTTTGGGTTTCAGCTGTTAAACGAATCAAGCAAGGTGGCCGTTGGACGGATGTGGCTGCAATGCCGTGGGGGCCTGTGGAGGCAACCGAATGCTAAGCCTGTAAAATGCCTCTCGCCCACCAAACCCCAAGGCTGAGGACAAACCCCAACAGCTAAGCAGGCTTTACGAGATGGCCAACCCAGGATCTCCTTGCATTGTTTGTGCCTCCCCTCCCCCCACAAAGGGCCTCTCCTCCACCCCCCAGAGGCCCCCCTCCCCCCCCGAGGGCCTCCCCTCCACAGAGCACCCCCTCTACCCCCCAGAGCGCCCCCTCCGCCTCAGAGCACCCCCTCCCCCCCGGACGCCCCCTCTCCCCCAGAGGGCCCCTCCCCCCACACAGCCCCCTTCCCCTCCCAGGGCGTCCCCCTTCCGCCACAAAGGCCCCCCTCCTCCCACAGAGTGCCTCCACTGACGCAAGCCCCCCACCCCCACCCCCACCGGTGGGGGCTACCCAACTCTACCTGGCTTTTGCTCAAGTACGCTTTTGAAAGTTCTGCTGTGCCTCAGTTTCTCTCCTCACAGCTCCGCAATCAGCACAGGGAACCTCGGGAGCCAGGCCACGGGCCGGGGCTGGAGCATCCCCGTGGGCGCCTGCACAGCCCCCCCCACCCCCCCTAGGGGCGCTGCGGCTTCCAGGCGTCGGTCCCTGACGAGCTCCCACACCCGGGGCGCCGCTCCCTCCAGACCGGGTCCCGACCCCCTGCACACACAGCCCCACCGCGCGGGACCTGAGGACCGCCCGGGGCACAGGCGTGGGCGGCTCTGATTGGTTCCGGGAACTGGTTCCGGGGTCAGACCGGCTCCCGCCCGCACACGAGACTCCTTCCGAGGTCAGCCGGGCCTATTTAAGCGGGCCTCCCCCTCGGTGTCTGTGACGGCGCAGAGGGCGCTGAGGGCCGCGGCCTGGCTGCGAGGCCTGCGGATGGGAACCTGGCGAAACTGACAGAAACTGGCGAAGGGGAGAACGCTTTTATTATTATTATTATTTTTATTTATTTATTTCTTTAAAGATTGTGTTTATTTATTCACGAAAGACATGGGCAGAGGGACAAGCAGGCTCCCTGCGGGGAGCCCAGTGCGGGACTCGATCCCGGGACCCTGGGGTCACGACCTGGGCAGAAGCCCACCGCTGAGCTACTTGGGGGGTCTGGAAATTAGGAATTCGTAGGAAGACCGGCGCTCCCGGGTGTCCGCGGGGCCTCAGCGAGACAGGTAGGTGAGCTGTCACGTCTCTTCTTTCCCAAATTCAGGTGGGCGGGGAAACCAAACCAAAGCACCTCAGTCACGGCCCGTCCTCCCCCGGGACGGCGACTGCGCGCCTTTGCCTCCTTCTGTGCTCTGAGGACAAGGCGCGGTGCCGGTCTGCAGAGGGTCCCCCCACACAGGGCCCGACACCAACGTGGGTGGCGCCTCGCTTGCAGGAAGGAGGTTCCCCCTCTTTGTCACCTCGCGGGGAAGTTGTGCAAGTCTTGCTTTTGCTTAGTCCATGTCGTGGCTGAAACCGGCAAGATATTCGGAAGGGTTTGGCGGGTTTTTTGGTTTTGTTGTTGTTGTTGTTGTTGTTGTTTTTCCCCTCCCTCGTAAAGCAGCTCTAGGTGGGAAGTTGGCCAGGTTGGAAGCTGATATTCAGGACCTGATAGGCCTCCTTCCCTGAAGCTAAAAAAGTGAAACTGTGTCCCGGAAAGGGAAGAAGACCATTCCGAAGCCACCGTGGAAGGATCCACGAAAACATTGCAAATAAATGCAACTCGAAATCGAAATCTACAACTTAGGAGTCTCTTTGATTTCCATCAAAGTTGAAGATTTCCCTGGTATAAAGAAGCAAATCGAGGGTGATGTAGTTGGATGGCTGAATCAGCTTCTTTGCAATCTGATTCTCTGGGGAATTAAAAAAAAAAAAAACTGTTTTTGTCTTAGAAATGGAGTCTTTACAAGAACAGAAATGTTGCTCTAGAAACTATTTTGTTATTTTTTTATTTTTAAAGACTTTATTAATTCATGAGAGACACAGAGAGAGAGAGAGGCAGAGATGCAGGCGTAGGGAGAAGCAGGCTTCCGGTAGGGAGAAGCAGGCTTCCGGCAGGGAGCCCAACTTGGGACTGGATCCAAGGACCCCAGGGTCACAACCTGAGCGGAAGGCAGACCCTCAACCGCCGAGCCACCCAGATGTCCCTCTAGAAACTAGTTAAAACCCATGTATCCTTTATACCAAATCGGAAACTGTCCCCTATTCTCCCAGTAAGACTTGCAGATGTTGTAAAATAGACAGGATGTAGGTCTGTCTAGGCAAATTGTAATGTGTGGCATTTTTCTCAGTCTGGTTGTTGGCCAAAATTAATTTGTAAAAGAGCTCTATTTAATTGGCTAGAAGGTAAATAATCGTTTATACAACTCCGATATGCTCTCAGAAATATGGAAAATAACCCAAATATAGAAACTAATCCAAATGGGATCTAGGTTAACGTTCAGGAAATAAAACCTAGTACGAATTGGTTTAATGAAAACAGGCGTGTTTTTGGAGTTCTCAGCATTAAATACTTCTGTTCCACCGAGGTTTCACTGAAAAACAAGATCATTTCCAAATAAGATAAAATACTCAAGTATTAGCTACTAGACACAGGTTTATTCAGTTTTGGCTTTTTCTTACAGAGGAGCTAAAGATATTTGGGTCTATTAGTGAACATGTTTTGTGTCACGTTGAAAAATCCATGAGGAAAAATGTACTTCTAGAAAATTGTGAAACGTACTTATAAGTCTGCTAATTGTGGATGCAGATGTTCCACAATTGCTTGTTTCTTAGTTTCCACTAGAAATTAATGATTCTTAGCATTCAGAATTCTAATCAATACATGCAAGTACAACCGCTTAGAAATAATAAGGATGAAAGGAGACTTGAATGGATATTGAAAAAGTTTCAGTTTGTAGAAAAGGAATCTTGGAAAACGAATTTTATATGTGGCCAAACTGAGTAACCTTGGAATAGATTAATTTATGTGTTTAAAGAATAAGCTTTAGTACTAAAAGTACCATGCCACAAAACTAGAATTTGCTTCTCTGTTGGAAGGATGGTTTTCTTGGGCCCCTCGGTGGCTCAGTTGATTAAGTGTTTGACTCTTCATTTCGGCTCAGGTGGTGATCTCAGAGTTGATGGGTGGAGTCCTGTATTCAGTTGAGTAGTGGGCATACAGCCTTCTTAAGATCTTCTCCCTCTTCCTCTCTTCCCTCCTCCCCACAACCACCTCTCTCTCTCTCTCTCTCTCTCCCTCTCAAAAAAAAAAAAAAAAGTTTCTTGCACCATTGGTCTGCTCTTGAATTGTGGAATTTTATAAGAGATTGTGGTTCTTTTTTTATTTTTATTTTATTATTTCTTTTTTTTTTTTTTTTTAGATTTTTATTTATTTATTCATGAGAGACATCGAAAGAGGCAGAGACACAGGCAGAGGGAGAAGCAAGCTCCATGCAGGGAGCCGGACGGGGGACTCTATCCCGGGACTCCAGAATCAGGCCCTGGGCTGAAGGTGGCGCTAAACTGCTGGGCCACCCGGGCTGCCCTACATATGTTCTGTTTCTGTCTTCTCACCTTTTGGACAATCTACCTGGAAAGCAAAGATTTTATGTCTTACCAGAATAACTTACTGTACTTCACATTGTCTTTTTGAGGTCTTTGATTACTTACGAAAACCCAGTCTTCTCAATATTAAAAGAACTAAATTTTTCTCACAACTGTATAACCTACTATTTTTGCCTTTTAAATTTTCCATAGTCACTTTAGTTAAATAAGTATTATCTCATAGTGACTTGGGATCCTATTTAACCAAATATTCAAACCTTTGACATTTTAATAACTTCCCCAAACCATACACACAATTGGAAATGCTGGTTAGATTACTAAGGCTTGACTGGGATGTCATTATCTGAGAATATGCATAAAAATTAGATGTGACCAGATAGTTTTAAGAAACTAAGGTTGACTTACTGGAGCCAATAAAAGATCTTTTGAGAAACTGTTTTGGTGCCTTATGTACAAGGTTCCTGGGAGCCTTACCAGGTGAATAAGGAAGGTGACTCCCTGGCAGGCCCAGTAACCTTAAGATATTTTGGGAACCACGAGAGGAGAGGAAGTCACCCAAGTGTATAGGTACTTCTGGTGAAATGTGTTGGAGGCGTCTGGGCTTGACTCTTAAGACTGGAGAGGCTTTTAAAAGTCCAATCTAAGATTCCTTCTGGGGGCACCTATGTGGCTCAGTTGGTTAAGCATCTGCCTTCCACTTGGGTCATGATTCTGGAGTCTTGGGATTGAGCTGTCATTGGGCTCCCTGCTCAGTGGGGAGTCTGCTTCTTCCTCTGCTTCTCGCCCCCCCCCCCCTTCGTATTTTCACTCTCTCTCACTCTCTCTAGATTTCTCAAATAAATAGCTAGGGATGCTTGGGTGGCTCTGTGGCTGAGCATCTGATTTTGGCTCAGGTCATGACCCCGGGGTCCCGGGATCACATCCCACATCAGGCCTCCCCAGAGGGAGCCTTCTTCTCCCTCTGCCTGTGTCTCTGCCTCTCTCTGTGTGTCTCTCCTGAATAAATAAATAAAATCTTAAAAATAAGAAATAAAAGTTAAATAGATTAAAAACTTAAAAAAAGAATAAGATTCCTTATGAAAATTTCCAGCAAAGCAGACTTTAAAAGAGCGTATGTGGTCAGTCACTATTCTTGATGCACTTGTGTAAATAATCAGGCCAAGTTTAATGAGACTTGGCTTATTTTGCAAACAAATTAGTCTTACTGTGATTACCTTTGCTAGACATGAGGGTGATTATAGAGGAAAAAATTATGATTCAATAGAAAATTACAACACAATCTTCTGGGTATCAGATTCTAGGTCTCTTCATTGTTTCTGCAAACCATGCTGGATCCCTAATTCTTTTAGTTTCATGAAATATCTGGCTATAGCTCTCCAAACTAATGTTTCTAGTTTTCTCCCACTCCTGTGATTTGAAATCACTAAGAATAAAGATGGCCCTTGAACTTCCTTGGAAGGGGCCATACCAGGCCCTCCTCACTATCCAGATAGTAACCAAACTTCAGGAACTTGAACCTTGGGTCTACATGCCCCATTTATAAAGGACTGTGCCCAACTCTTGGAACCAGCTGGAGATCTAGAATTAAAATAGACTAGGGAGTTTCCTCCTAGGAGTAGACAATATCTTGTGGTGGATAAGTCTCCCAAGGTTAGGGATAAGATTTTCATCGCCAGTATTAAAACTTTATTCCTTTTGTCTTTTTGTTCCTTGTTTTTTCTCTTGTTAATAAAAGGAAGACAGTGCTCCTTAACCTTGGCAACTAGTGTTGAATCTAGTGCTAAGGCCATAGGAGAACAAAAGTTCCTAGACCTTCATCCCAAGGTGCTTTTAGATAATAGACTTGCTTTAGAGTACTTATTGGCTGAACAAGGAGTCTGTGCCATAGCAAATGTTTCCATCTGTACCTAGATCAACATCTTTGGTGCTGTAGCAAATCTAAGAAATAAGCTACTTGGCTAAAACCACTTGATGCTTCTTTAGTTGCGTTCTTTGAAGGAGTGCCTGTCAGTTTTTTGGTATTATTCTAATAATAGTTACTACTATAGTCTCTCTGGTACATTATGTTCTGTCACAGGTCTTAAATGCATGTTCACAGCTATCAGCAGTACGTCAGATGATCTCACTGTGCTTAGAGAAACGGAAGCAAGATGAACAAGGAGATGAACAGCATAAACAATTCTCCTCTCAATCTAACATCATAATCTATGTGTTTAACAATGAGACTAGTATTTACCTGTGATGGTGATGGAGAGTGGCATTAATACCAAATTTTTGGTTAATCTCTCATGTATGAGAAGTTGACCAAATGAGGGAATGGTTAAATTATTTAAACACGGAGATCATTAGACTGACGTGGTTCTGATGCTGTAGTGATGGTCTATCCAAGCAAACCAAAATCTAAACCTATAAATGCCTGAAGGTAATGAAATCAAAATGATAAAGATAATCACTGACAGCCAACTAGTTTTTAAGCTAAAGCCAATCAGTTATTTCCTTACTTTGCTTCTACTTTTTCTCTAGAAAAGTCTCTCCTAGAGCTCCTGAAGCACTCCCAGCTACTTCTGGTTCGGTGCTGCCCAATTCTATAAGATTTTTGCTCAAATAGATCTCAAAAATTTTAATGTGTCTCAGTTTATCTTTTAACAGGGCTAAACTTTTCTTTTCTCTATCGCTTTCTTTTATTTTTCCTCTTACTGTGTATATAACATGATGAAATATTTTCCTGAATCTTGAATTGGCTTATGAGAGTCTTCTGTCACATGTGTCATTCAATAATAAATGATACAAATATTAATTTATCATAAGGACAAGCCTCCTTCACACCACTCTTTATTGCCGCATGTATTAAAATCATATATTTGAGGCAAGTCAGTATTGACTTCATTCCTACTAATCATCTTATAATGAATACACTTTTAATGATTCCAGACCTTTCTTCTAAACATGTTTCTTGAGTGGTGTTCTTTCTTTTTTTCTTTTCTTTTTTTTTTTTTTTTCTTCGCCTGCTGTTAGATTTTTTAAGTAAGTAAATAAGTTGGCACCAATTTGTTAGGTTATAAACTGAGTACTTTGTTGAAACCAATTTTTTTTTAAAGATTTTATTTATTTATTCATGATAGTCACACACACACAGAGAGAGAGAGAGAGAGAGGCAGAGACACAGGCAGAGGGAGAAGCAGGCTCCACGCAGGGAGCCCGACGTGGGATTTGATCCCGGGTCTCCAGGATTGCGCCCTGGGCCAAAGGCAGGCGCCAAACCGCTGCGCCACCCAGGGATCCCGAAACCAATGTTATATTAGCATAAAACTTAAGCACACTTGGCCCTTTGTATTTCCCCATGGATAAGAAGTAGTCTTTCTCACCGTTTTATTGTTTCTTTCATTAGAGTTTTATTTGCAAATTGAAGTTTCTTTGGTGGGTATCTTTTTCTATGCTAATAAGCAACCAGCCAGTCTTGCCCAAGAATTGTGTAGCCCTTCAGGGTTCATTTCAGAAGCAAAGTAATTCAATTCCTCCAGCAATTCCCTAGAAAAGATAAGTACAGGACAGGATTAATACAGACATAAAAACAAGCTTTAAATATTCTTTCTGAGGTAGACACTCACATATTTATCTCTACCCTCAAACCTTAATTACAAAGAATGTTGGAAATAATGGTGAAATCATCACTTGCACTTGTTACTGTAGGCAGAGTGTATACAGGTTGTGAAGATAGAAAATAACCCACTTGATTCTTTAGCTCATAGTTGAGGAAAACCTACCTCTTAAAGTAATTATTGACCGTTTTCTAGTTTTTGCCATGAAAGCAATTATAGTCTTAAACCAATACCCACACTATTGATGAAAAATGCACCCATTTCCTCCAGTTTTACCATCATATCAGTTTTTCGTGACTGAATTTGACTTTGTTTTTTCCCTTTTCTTTTACATGATAAGTGAAATGGGCAGTTGATCTAAAAGAAATATGCCTCATGCAAGTTTCATAGAATAAGGAGAGAAGCATGTGCCCTTTGCTCTGTGCTCTCTGTGATAGTGTTACATCATTGCTCAAGAATCACATATACAGGCCAAACACTGGAAATCGTTTGCTTCTTTTTTTTTTTTTTAATCATTTGCTTCTATGTCACCTTTTATTATTACTATTTTATTTTTATTAAAAAAAATTAATCTCTATGCCCAATGTGGGACTTAAACGCAAGACACAGAAATCAAGAGCTGAATGCTGTACCAAAACTGGGTACCCCTTATTATTATTATTACCTTAAAATGATTTTTAGAGGGAAAGTTTCATTACTTTTTTCTTAAGTATTGAAACAAAGTTAATTTCCTTTGAAGTTATAGGGAATTCTTTTTAGATGATAGAAAAAAAATCCCCATCCTCGAAAAAGTCACCGTCTCCCCTTATGGCAGATAAAAATATTCATGTGAATATAATTCTGCTGAATAAAATATAATTTTAAATTGCATTTTAAGAAAATAATAGGTTATCACCTTTGACTTTTGGGTCTAAAAATGTAGTGTTTATAGAGGGATTCATTGTTACAACTATGCCTCGCTTACAGAATTCAGAATTTAACAGGGGCTACTTAACACAAAAGGTCATGAAGAGTACCTACCATCTTCCCTGATGTAGTAATTGATGATGTCATCATGTGGTTTTCAATATAGTTTGTCTTTACAAATGTGACATCTCAAATGTTATGAAGATGTTGCCCACTTTTTTCTTTTTTTAATAGTACCATATGGCTCAAATAATTAAACCAAATTATAATATCTTTGATTATATACGAAGAACATCTTCACAACTAGTCCTGTTATTTTTTTTAAAAAGATTTTATTTATTTATTCATGAGAGACACAGAGAGAGAGGCGCAGAGACACAGGCAGAGGGAGAAGCAGGTTCCATGCAAGGAGCCCAATGTGGGACTCGATCCTGGGTCGCCAGGATCACACCCCGGCGCTAAACGGCTGCGCCACCGGGGCTGCCCTAGTCCTGTTATTTAAGTTAGATTTCATATATCCTTAAATTAAGCTTTTTGCTCTTGGACTTTAATCACAAAATTGGTCATGGACAATTCTTTTCAGAATCTTAATGTATTTTTAAAGGTTTTACTATGGAAAGTTTAAACTTGATATAAAAGTAAAGAGAATAGGGCAGCCCCGGTGGCTCAGCGGTTTAGCGCCGCCTGCAGCCCTGGGCGTGATCCTGGAGACCCGGGATCGAGTCCCACGTTGGGCTCCCTACATGGAGCCTGCTTCTCCCTCTGCCTGTGTCTCTGCCTCTCTCTCTCTCTCTCTATCTCTCTCTCTCTCCTCTCTGTGTATTCTCATGAATAAATAAATAAAATCTTAAAAAAAAATCTTAAAAAAAAAGTAAAGAGAATAACGAAACCCACATACCCTAAGCCTAGTACATTATTTTCCTATTGCTGCTGTAAAACAAAAATACATAAACTTGGTAGCTTAAAACACAGATTTATTATTCTAGAGTCCTAGAGGTCAGAAGTCAAAAATGCATCTCACTGTGTGAAAAATGGGGACAGATTTCCTTTCTGGACTCTAGGGGAGAATCTGTTTTCTTATCTTTCTGGCTTCTAGCAGCTGCCTGCAGCCTTGTGGTGTCATTCCCCCATCTTCAAAGCCAGCAACATCAGGCCAAATCTTTTTCACGTTGGCAATTCCTGGTTCTACCCCTTCTGCCTTCTTATTCCACTTATAAGAACCTTCATTATTGCATTGATTCACTCTGCTCTGCACTGTAGGATCGTCAGGAAAATTTATCTATTTCATGGGCAGTTGATAAGCAAACTCATATCTGTAACATTAATTATCCCTTGACATATAACAAAATATTCATAGGTTTCAAAATTGAGACCTAGACATCTTTGGGGGTGTCCTTTTCCTGCCTCTTTTAGGTATTACGATTATTAATTTTCTGCCATTATTTCATTTATCCCCTTTCCCCCATAACATACATACACAAACTTGTACTTTATATGCGTGTCCAGTTTTCTTTTTAAGCAAATCTTAGACTTTACATCACTCTACTAATAAATATTTCTTATGTGTATCTCAATGGATAAGGGCATTTTGTTTAACACCTCACAAAATAAACAAGAATTCTATAATAATCATCTAATACCTGGTCTGTTTCTCATGTTTTCTGATTAGCTCAAAAATATCTTCTATAATTGATAATAGAATTGGGATAAAAATGAGTTTCCCATGTTTTGTTTGGTGTTTATGTATCTTAAATCTCCTTTACTTTAGAATCGTTCCCCATTTGTATTTTTTTTTCATGTCATTTAATAGTTGGTGCGGCTTAATTATGTATTCCAGAATTTTCCAAACTCTTGAGTTTGGCTGATTACAACTTCAAAATGTAGTTTAACATGAACCTTAACCTCCATATTGTATGTAAACTGATAGTTTCAGAGGTTTGTTGTTTTTTTTCCCCCCAAGAACATATTATTACAGTGTGTATAATTCATATTGTACTACGCTAGGTAATACATGGGTATGTGATTATCTCAGTTTTAATGATTTTAAGAACCTTATTAAAAGTTCAAGATAATCTGTTATAAAGTTCATCATCAACATTCACGTAATGATTTCAGCTGGAGTTGATAATAGTTGTATAGATTTTTTGGGACCACCTTTCAGGAACTTCCTCCATCATCATTAATATTGTTCAGTGTTGTATAAAAATTGCCTTAACCTCTGCTTTCCAGAGATTTAACTAGTAGGAAAAAGTAGATACATTGGTAACTAAAGCTCTTAATTAACTCATGTCACTACTATCAGCTTTACTGACTTTGGGTTTCTTATCCATAACAATTTTTATAATGTTTTCAAAGTCAGTCTTTGATAATCTTCCTGAGATAATATTACAGACAATGCCAGAATTCCTATGTTGTATACAATGGAAGGTATAGTTACTTTTTGTATTTTATGAGAGAGTATTCACAGAAACTGGTTCCAGATTCCTTGGAAAATATTACCTTTATTTGTACCATATTGTTTGATCTCTTCTTAAGATACCATTATCCCTTTTTATTTTTATTTATTTTTAAAGATTTTATTTATTCATAGAGATGCAGAAAGAGAGAGAGGGAGAGAGGCAGAGACACAGGCAGAGGGAGAAGCAGGCACCATGCAGAGAGCCTGATGTGACACTATCCAGGGTCTCCAGGATCACACCCTGGGCTGCAGGCGGCGCTAAACCATTGTGCCACCAGGGCTGCCCCATTATCCCTTTTTAAAATACTTAAAGCAAAGCTTGGATGATTATTTCCTTTTTTTCTGTCTAAAATACATTAAGGTTTTTTATTATATAGTAGCAAGTTCTGGTCACATATTCTAATTATCTATTGAGTGTCAGTATTGTACATTAAATTGCGTAGATAGGACATTTAATCAAGTAAAAGGATATATTGTTAATTGACATCCACAATGTCTATGTTTATGTGTTATTTTGGTAAAAATATAATTTGAGAAATCATTATTATAAATATATAGAGGTTTTAAGTTCTGGACACTACTTTGATGGTCAAAAATGAAAAGAAAGAGCACATTAATCAGTTAATTAGTCTTAAAAACTATTTTTCAGATTCTGTCACAGGAGAACAAATTTTTTTATTTTATGAGAATGACCCTCAGAAAGAACTTATTAGTGTAATATTGGATCTTGCAATATATTCACGAACATGTTATAGAATTGTCCTTGGAGAAATATTAGATTTTACATTCCTATTCTTACTCTTAATTATAAATGCTATAACGATAAAGTTACTAATCAAATATTTTGAACAAAAAATTTCAAATCCATTTGGTAAGTAAATCACTCTTAGGCAATCAATTCTTCATATAAGAAAAAGAGTAAACCACATATTTGATCACATATTCCAAACATTTAAGACATACTTTATCCCATGTGCATGTTCCCATGTCAGAATAAATCATTTGTGACTGATTTTTATGAGTCTTTCAAATGCCCATACTTAAATGTTAGCATGTTTCCTATTTGACTGTATAGAACACACTTCAGAAATATTTTAGAAGTCATATTTCAATCTTTATGAGTATGAAACATCTCAGTTTCTCTTTATCGCAATTCCCTTAAATATAACACTACTTGTATAAATACACTACGTGTTTCCCCATGCTAATTTCCTTCTTCTAATATTAGTAATCATTCATTTATACTGATTAATAAATTCCTTAAGAGTTTTCACATTGTGTTTTTGAATCTTAGTATAGTGCCTAGATTATAATATGGAAAAATTGAAGAAAATTTATTAAGTTGTATTATTAAAACTAGAATATGCCAAATAAAACCATTGATCATTGATATTTTAAGTCCAGTATTTTAACATTTACTACTAAATTCCACAAAGTTTATAGTGACTCTCATTCCATATTGCCCTGCCCCTGGATAATACATTCTTCATAAAGAATGAGTAGGAACTAGAATATATATTTGATACCTACCTGAGAAAACTCACCTTATATTCTTATGACTCAGTTTGCTATTCATTTTCACCACCTTAAATTACTCCTAGAGCATAGTCCCCAATTATTTATGCACCTAAAGTTATGCTAGACTGTGCTTACAAAATCAATTATAATATCCTCTTTCCTAAAACATTGTTTGAATTCCAGAACAAATTGCTCTTATTCTTATCCCATTTTATTTTCTTTCACCACTTACTTCTATCTAAAGTTATCTTGCTCCTTTTTGTTTGTTTTTTATAGTAGTAATTTAGTAGTTTATTAGCTACATTCTCCACTCCAAAATCCACAGCCCTATGCCTACCTTAAGAAGAGGGACCTATGGAGTAATCACACTTATTATTATATCCCCCAGTTCTTAAAACAGTGCTTGGCACAGAAAATATATTAAGGAAACATTTCCTCATAGTTCAGTCCGAGATTCCTGCATATTTCCTTTAATTGCTTTTCATTAGTGTTGTATATACTACTGTAGAGATGGTATATCTGATTCTCCTCACCACTGAGATATCATCCAGTTGGGATTATTGATTTCCATAATTCTCCATTCATTCATTTTAGGCTGAAGTTTCTGAGCACATTTGTAAGTCAAGACCATTTCCTCAGCTCTTTCTCCCCTCCATTATGAGATGTTGTCCTACTGAATAATGCCAAGCATATGCTACCATTGTTCTCTTGAAATTGCAGGTATATATTGTTTCTTTGTTGCTCATTCCTTCATTTTGAGGCATTTAAACCTGTTTCGAGATGTTGACAACTAATACATTGTTCTATTAAACTCACAACAGACAGTATTTTAGGACATACAGATAGTTATTCATGGATGACTTTTTAAACAAGCTATATTCCTTATCTTCAATTCAATAATCTTGTCCTTTATGCTAATTTTATTTGGAAGCAATACTACTTAAGAACAATATCTGATTCTCAGTTCTTTTCAAATTCAATAAGGTAGCTTACTTCTCATTTTCAAAGTCCTGGACTGTACTAGAATTAATTTATGGATAATTTTAATCACTTTATTTTTTCAGATCTGTAATGAGTTTGTTTTTTAAACAGTGTTTTCTTTCGAGGTTACCTGAAATTCTAACTTAACATTTGAAATTTGAGAACAGTGAGACCACTTATGTTAAATAATTCTACCTCCTTATGTTAAATAATATAACATTGCCAATATTCAGTTATGTTTGATATACAATGTTCAACCAAAAAAAATGTTGCTTCATAATAAAGGTTACTTTAGCAATTAAAAAAATAATAATAATAGTAATAATAATAAAGAATTTGGATGATCATATAGGAGTAAAAGTTATAAATAAAAGTTCTCTATATCTCAAGTTGGATTTCAGACTATGATGAGTTTTATATCCTCTTTTATAATTTCCATTTTACAAACTGATAGATTTCTGAAGGGTTTTATTTAACCCCAAATTGCTGCATATTCCTTAAAATATTCAGATTCTAACTATTTCCCTTAGGAAAGTACTTTAATTGTTCTCTCTTTGCTGCTTTCCCCCCTCCTGGGGAAAATAAAATATTAATAATACATGATCTTGTCATATTTTGTAGAGAAATTTACTGATTAAGAAATGCAACAAGAGATTCTATTGGACATATATGTCTTTTTGAAAAGCAGATATTTATATATATATCATATTTCAGGAATATATACACATATATATGAGAGATATACAATATTCATGGAAAGAAAGAAAACTGGACTATTTAGGAAAAAATAGTAACAATGTAGAATATTTCCTGTCAGAAAATAATTATATATTTTATAGTTAGAAAAATATTATTTTTAAAATATGGCATAAGAATCATCTAAAAGGTCATTGTAACAAAATACATAGCTTACAAACTAACCCTAATTTAACATCAAATTATAAAAATACACTTGTGAGAGATGCCTAGGTGGCTCAGTGGTTGAGCATCTGCCTTTGGCTCAGGGCATGACCATGGGGTCCTGGGATCGAGTCCCACAATGGTTTTCCTGCAGGGAGCCTGTTTCTCCTTCTGCCTATGTCTCTACCTTTCTTTCTGTGTCTATCATGAATAAATAAAATCTTAAAAAAATAAAAATACATGTGTGAAAAATAACTGAAAATATACACTGGAAAGTTAACAATGAGTTTGCTTTGAGTACTAATTAGTATTTTTGTCCTTTTTCTATTTTTAAATTATCTACAATAATTCCATATTTTCTTTAAAATCAGAAAAAACCCTAAATTCTAAAAAAATTGAAAAGTGTTAATTTGGGTTTTAAAAACATGATAATAGGGATCCCTGGGTGGCGCAGCAGTTTGGCGCCTGCCTTTGGCCCAGGGCGCGATCCTGGAGACCCGGGATCGAATCCCACATCGGGCTCCCGGTGATTGGAGCCTGCTTCTCCCTCTGCCTATGTCTCTGCCTCTCACTCTCTGTGACTATCATAAATAAATTTTTTAAAAAACTTAAAAATATGATAATAAAATATAGATTATATAATAAATTATAAAATGGCAATCTGATTCCAAGAAAAAATTAATTCCTCATATTTACTTGTAAATATTTCACCGTTGTAGTTGAAATTGTTGAATTCTTAATCTATTAGTAATACCAATAATGCAATTCAATTTAGTAGATTCCTTAGGTTCTATGAAGAATTAGCTATGCTATTTCAAGTGACCATCTAATTAGAATTTGGGTTTGGTTTAAAAAGAACATCTAATTCAATTTAATCTAAGCCATCACATGAGGAATAACTGATTCTGTTTAAAAGAAAATAGGTGATATTCCATGATAAAAGTGGTCATTATAAATAAGTTTTTTGGTCTATTTTTCTCTTTCTCAGAAACAATGGAAGTGGTTACATTAATATAATTAATATATTATAACTATAATGCAGTTGCTTTCTGGATTCCTTTGCAGTACCAGTTACACTGTTCTTAGCATGGCCAACCAACTAATCAACTAATTATTTTAATTATATTTTAAAATATGGAAATAAGCTTTATACCAAAAGATACCTAACTAAAAATTAAGTATATTCAGGAAAGAATTTACAGTATCTGTCCTCCTGGTAAATTAAGGAATTTATCTGCTTTAAAAGTATCAGTATCAAGACATCACAACAAGAAAAGTGTGGGAAGCCACCTCCATACTAGAAATATTAAAATTTTTTTTTTTTTTTAAGTATGACTCCCAGGGGTATCTGGGTGGCTCAGTTGGTTAAGCATCCAACTCTTGATTCCGGCTCAGGTCATGATCTCCGGATGGTGAGATTGAGGCCCATCTAGGGTTCTGAGCTGACCATGGAGCCTGTTTAAGATTCTCTCTCTCTCTTCCTCTGCCTTTCCACCCTGTTCAGAGGCTCTTTCTCTCTCTCTCTCTCATAAAAATAAAGTGTGCCTCTTAGTATAAGATTTGTTGAAATGTTCATTCTTTCTCTTAAATGTTCATTTATATAAAAACAACTATGTAGTCCCAAAATATTTTTGGGTTGAATATCACTATTCCTATAGTTTTTACAATAGTATGGGAGTTAAATCAGATAGCTCCATCCTGATGAACTTAATTTGGAACCTCTCTGTTAATATACCTTACAAAATTTTCAGGTGCCCCAGTGTCTTGATGATGCAGCGTGACAGAAAGCTGTGGCTCTTAAACTTTTTCACATGAGTCATAGTAAAAAAATATATTTTTGTCATAATTCCTTGCATAACATTTATTGAGTGTATTTCATGTGCCATGCTCTCTTCTTGCTTATGGACTGGGAATTCAGAAGTAATTGAAGTAGTCAAAACTTCTGGCCCCCATATAGGTGATGATCCAGTCTGCCTGTCTCTATACCTAGAACCCCCTCACCACGCAATTATTCCTTTGTCTGAACAATGCAATTTTGTATTTTTTATTCCATCAATCTTATTCTGTCCTATTCTCTTCTTTCTGGTTATAAAAATAAAATAAGCTGTTCTTTAGGACTTGCTAATTGATTCAAGATTCAATACTGGATATTCTTTAGAATCTACTTTGAAAAATAGTGCCATATAGGCATTACATACTCTTGCAAGGCTATTAAAGCAGCCTAGAATTTATTATTTATGTCTCATTGTTGGCTTCTGTCACCAACTTAAATATCTAGTCTTTTTCACCAAGCTGCTTTTGAGATAGGACTCTCTGAATCTACGCTTATGTAACTTGCTTTTAATCTAAATGGGGAATCTTATATTTATTTGTCAAATTTTTCTTTATTGGTTTTAGTCCATCATTCAAGCCTATCAAGATTTTTTAAATCCTCCACTGTCATGAAATATATTACATAATCCTCCTGAATCTGTCATCCACAAATACGAAAAGGGTGGCTTCTAAGTCATGATCCAAGTCACTGATAAAAAATATTGTAAATTCTTGTACTTTTCTTTTAGAGATCTCCTGTTATTGGCATTGGCCTATTAATCAAGATTTTAAAGTTATATTTGCATATCCAATCACAAATCTTCCTTAATTATTCCAATACCCAATCTACATTGTCCCATAATACTAAAAAATCCTAACAAACTGTCAGTAATGTGCTGATTTCTTGATTTTTTAATATTCCCCTGAGTACAATAACCCATTCAGAAATATATAGTTAAATTTCTGTGTATCCCAGCCCCAACCAGTTGCAACTGATAATAGCCCTTGGTTTACAAGGTCAGCTCCAGAGCAAAAGAAATTCTGGTATCACAGTATACTGGGAATCATTGTCAGAACTAAGGGATGGTCTAGAAATAGCTATCTCTGATACGTGTGCTGAAGAGATAAGCAGCATTCTTGGTGGTCACAAAGTCATTAGCTATTCCTCCTCAACTCTACTACTGATTTCCTACTGATATGGCTTTTGATTTGGGTACTGGGCCTTAGTGTCTGTGAAAGTCTTGAATAAGGATAATAATAATAACTTTTAGGGAAAAGTTAGGGCTAAAGTCTGTGAACTGGGACTTAGCCACTCTTTATCGAGTTTTAAAAAAAAAATCTCTATTTTTCTGGCCAGACATGTTACTTTGGATGTAACTTACACTTAACTCAGAGATTGTTATTTAAAATGATATCATTAACACAATTAGTAATAGGATGTTTTCTTTAGGTAAGAGCATAGGACAAGGTACTAATCAGTGATGCATTTGAATCCTTACTCTATTTACCAATTAATTGTATAACTTTGGACAAAATGTTGAAACTTTGAAAAAGTCTCTGTTACTTCATCTATAATCTGGAATTAGAAGTATATATGTCAGCTTCCTCACAAGGTTTTTGTAAAAATGGAGATTATATTGTAAGAATACTAAATGTTCATTAAATGATAAATACACTATCAATTGGTATATTAGTATTAGCTTTTATAATGGGTCACTACTTAATCTGTAGAAACTTCAAATTCATAATCCAAGAAGGAAAACATGTCTTTATACAGCATCATCTCATTCTACTGATGGTCTTTTTACTTCTATGTAAGATTATGCCATCCCTCAATATTGTCAGTCATTTTTCCTTTACTTTGCTAGAGTAGAGAGTACGTGGACATTTCATTCTCTACAGGCATTTATATGACAGCTGCTAGTCCTAGATCTGCAGTTATTGGGCAGATCATTTAATCTCTCTGAGCCTCGTTTCCCTCATTTTTAAAACAAGAAACTGACATTTATTTTGAGGCAGTGTTTTAACAATTAGCAATAGTATATGTAAAGTATTTAATACAGTGATTGTCACACAGTGAGTGCTCAATATGGTAGTTGTTTTTATTTCTAGATTTTTAAAAATTTTTTAAAGGTTTATTTATTCATTTATTCATGAGAGACACACACAGAGAGAGAGGCAGAGACACAGGCAGAGGGAGAAGCAGGCTCCATGCAGGGAGCCTGATGTGGGACTCGATCCCAGATCCTGGGATCACACCCTGAGCCAAAGTCAGATGCTCAACCACTGAGCGACCCAGGCATCCCTATTTCTAGATTTTTAAATAAAGTTTAAAGAATACAATTCCTAATAAGAAAGGAAAAAAAAGAGGTCTTCAGACATTTTTACCCTTTTTCCAACAGAAATATTCCTCTGCCCTCTCACAAAACTGCAATAACCTTTCAAACTTTTCTCTACCTTCCTCTTTAAGCAAAGAACTAATAAATCTAGAAGAACAGCCAATTCCCTGTGAGGGGGAAAGTGCAGAGCAAATGTATCTGGCATAATAGTGAGAAGGCATCTTTCTATGAAAAGTGAAGGTGTTAGTAATTAATAGCATAGCCTTTTAAGTCAGGCAGACAGAACTGGGTTTGAATTTAATCCAGACGTTTACTTTTTGAGTTGCAATGTAGATGGTACCTACCCTTTCTTACCTATTTCCTATTTTATAAAACGGCATAATAATAGCATTTTGTCATTGAGTATAAAGTGAGAAATGTTTAAAAGTTAGTACACTGGCAGGCAGCACATTATTTATAAATAGAATCTCATGGGTATTTCCCCTTCCAGTGTTCCTTTAAAACCTACTTTCACTTCCTAATATCCATTGATAATGATGACCAAAATTATTTTACCTTTGGAATGTGAATTTTAGCAATATATTTATTGTCTATTGCCCAAGTTTCTCAGGTAAGATCAATTGGATACTCTGTAGTATTTCATATAAGTTAACCATGTAAAGGTTGGTATTTATGTGAAGTTGTCAAAAGTTTTTCTTAAATATAGGATTACATACCCATACAAAGTAAATTATAATCCGCAGAAATGCCTAATTTCTGTCAGCAATTTAGACATGGAAGACTATCAGTAAATTTTATTATTGTTTTGCTGTTTTTGTTGCTATCTTAGTTGCTGTAGTTACTGTTACTACTACATGTTTTAAAATTTTATATTCTGACTTCTAGATCAAAATACTTGAGTGGCATGCCATCCAAGTCCAAAGGTATGTAGAAAAAAGTAATCATAATTTCAATACTTCCCTGATTCAATTGTAGCATTTAAGAGATTCCCAAGTTCTAAGGTTGGAAAACCTAATGTTGGAATTTTCAGATTCTTGGTTTGGATGCATAAATTTGTAGAAGATTGTTGGAAAGCATCTCCTAGATATATTATTCTTCCACATGAACTTGGCACCTTGAAAGTGGAAAATGCATTTATGCTATTCTAACCCCTTTGAAAGTCTCCAAAGAGAACAAAATTAACTTACTTGAGCCATTGGGGAAATTAATCTAAAAATACAAGTATTCATCTACAAAATAAATACTCAATACAAATCTGTGTTTCACAAATTGTATTAAAGCTAATGATACAATGATAAGGAGAACATTATCCCTGCCTTCAAGGGGGGTAGGGAGAGGGATAGGAAAAGACACACACACACAAAACATTGAGCATGATGCAATGCTGATTATTATGCCAAAGTTAGGGAAAATCTATTGACAGAGAAAATATTTTTGTGTCTATTTAAAGCTTTACAGAGAAGGCAGCACTTAAGCCATGAGAAGTTCAAGATGTATACCGAATGTTAGCCTCTTAAGATTTGAATTAGGAGAAATACCAGGTAGAAAGTCCCAACTGAAGAGAAAGAGAAGAAGGAGGAAAGAGGAAGGAGGGCAGGCCAGAGGAGGAAGACAGCAAAAGAGGAGGGGATGATAGTGGAAGGAAGGGAAGAGAAAAGAAGAATAACTTAGGAAGTGACCAAATAGTAGGTTTGGGGCATTAAGTATCCTACTGCTGCTAACAGAATGAGACTGAGGAGATTCTAGTGGTGTCCGATTGTTGGTACAGATAACCAAGCCCTAACTCCAAATCAGTAATTTGGTTATCACATATTCTTTTCAGAATGTTCAGTTCTTAACCATGAGGAAATGAATGTAGTAATTCTATTTCCAGGATTAACACTTTATGTAAAATTTTAAATATTTTGTCTCCCTGACCCCTAGTATAAATAGAAAGGATGTGTTAAAAACTAAATCAAAGTTTTCTTATGTAAGCAAAGATTCTAAACCTCTTGTGCCCTAGGTATTTTTATCACTTTTTTAGCTGATGACAGAACCTACCTTTTGACGCTTTATTTGTGATTTAGATAAGCCTGTCCTGATGCAGATAATCTCATGAACTGTATTGTCAACAACACTTGTTAGGTTGAGTTAGAAATCTAAAGAGAAAAAAATGCACTATAATTTTTACTTCTTCTAAATTTGTTTCCAATAGAAGTATACCTTTTTTTTTTTTTTTTTTTTTTTTTTTGAGAGAGAGAGAGAGACTGGGGGTGGTGGTGGGAGAGGGCACGTGGGCAAGCCGGGGGTGGTATTGGGAGGAGGCGAAGGGAGAGAGAGAATCTTAAGCTGGTTCCCAAGCAGAAATCAAGAGTTGGATTCCTAATCAGCTGAGCCACTAGGCACTCCAGAAACATTTTCTTTATTCAGTTTTGTAGTGGTATCTTTACTTACTTAATAAAAAAAAATTGTGATTTTTTTTAACTTAAAAGTTTAAATCTAATACCAACTTGAATACTTGATTGGTAACGATGTTAATGTGCTTGTATCAATATAGTGTTACAAAACTGTGTTACTTGCGAATAATTTACCTTATAAAGTATTACTGAATCTTTAAAGTTAATGGATATAAAATATATGTTTACTACAAAGCCTAATTCAATCAGAAAAAAATCAATTTAAAAGTAAAGCATTATGTCTGAATAGTCCAGCTGGTTATTTCTGTTCCATACTTCACCTTGAAACCTAAATTAACTACATCATAAAACAGTTTTATAGATTATCAACAATATTTTGAATTATATTTAAAGCACAAGAATAGCCTTTAAGGTCACTTTTCTGTGTTATCCTAATTGGCTAGCAATTTCTTATAAGCTCTAGCTAATTGGTATAGAAATAAATCATAAGCCCATTTTACTCTGAGGTAAAAGGTCAGCATGCATCCTCTAGTAATGTGCTCTTCTTTTTTCTGGCATATATTTTACAGGTGTTTTTTTTTTTTTTTTTTTAAGAGTCAGCACACTATAGACTCAAATATGACAGTGGTTAATAGTACGTATTGTGATGATTGAACTATTTTCCCTCAATCTCCCATGAACGTTGATCATGACAAATGATAGGCAGCATTTACACAGATTGATGGAAATTTCAGATTTAAATGTATCAACAATTATTGTTTTATTTTGACTTGGTGAATAAGAGCAAGCACATTACTGGCATCTGTGGGAAAAAAATAAGCTTCACACATACAAGACACACACTGACAGACACTTGGTAAGAATGGCAGGCTAATGCAAAAGTACTGGGTTGACCAAAGTAATAAGATCCAGGTGGCCCATCAATGCAAAAATGGCACACTTTATTTGTTATAGAAAGAACACAGTAGACTGAGGCACCACGATATAACTGACTTGCCATAAACCATGCCCAGTTCTCTTACTGCTGTAATGAGCATATTTGTTTCCCCTAACTATAGGGAAAATAGATAGTTTCCAGAAGGAAAAATGCATGCACAGAAAAAAATAGTGCACATATTATAAGAACATAATTAAATTTAAAAATGTAGTATAAATTCAGTAAGGGGAGATGGAAATCAGAATGTGATTTGGTGATAAAGGGAATTAATTTAAAAGATAAACTCTCTAATGAATTGATTTAAATCAAACAAAACAAGAAAAATATCTTACCCAAATTTGTTGAAGTCCAAGAAAACTGACAATGCTTTGTCATTACCTAATAATATACAAAGTTAAAAATGGTTTGGAGAAAAGTGGTTTTCAAATTGGAATATTCTTCATAATATAAAACAATGTTATGGAAATAAATTGATAATGGTTTTCCTATAGCAGAATCACTGTGAGAGATGAAGTGAAGGCACATTTATGAAAGCTCTGAGCACGAAGGCTGGCACAAAATAGATCCTGGCCTCAGAAAGGAATTCAGTCATGAATCTCAGATTCCCAGTGTGCCCTTACTCCATCTAAAAGCACAGGACCAGTTCATTCCACAGTCACAGTTCTTGCTACTCAGCATTGCTCCTTTATTTCTTACCATTTTCTTCATTCTTTTTGTATTTTTTTAAAGACTTTTATTGATTTATTTTAGGGAGCATACGAGTGCATGACCTGGGGGAGGCGCAGAGGGAAAGAATCTTCAAGCAGACCCTGCTGAGCACAGAGCCCAACATGGGGCTCAATCAAAAACCCTTGATATCATGACATGAGTGGAAACCAAGAGTCAGATGTTCAACCATCTGAGCCATCCAGGATCGCCTCTGTTTATCCTTTTAAATATTCACTTTCCTGATCATTTTTAACAGCTTTGAGAACTAAGGCTAAAATCTCTTTTGGGGCATAATAGGGCATTTTGATAATAGATCTAAGAACTGTTCCACTTCCCCTTATCAAAAATAAAAAATGAAACTTTCACACAAGGACATTTTTGTCTTTAACTACATTGTCAAGAATAGATAGTAATTTGATTGTTAAGAGTGCAGAAGTACAGACACTGTTGCCACTGCTTGTGTTCAGGTCCAGCTTTCTCACTTACTAGCTGTGTGAACTTGCAGATGTTGTGCCACTTTTCCTATCAGTTAAGAATTCTAACACCTACCTTAAATTTTTCTTCAGTGAAATCAATTGTGAGGTTCTTATAACAATTTCTGCCTTATATATGTCTTGCATATGTTTTCCATTTTTTAATTGTTTAATTTTTAATTAAAAATTACTAAATTATTTTAAAAATTATTATAACCATTTTCAATTGTACAGTTCATGGGTATCAAGTACATTTATATTCTTGTGCAACCAACACCACCAGCCATCTCCAGAACTCATTTCCATCTTGCAAAACTGAAACTCTATATCCATTAAACAGTAACTCCTTGTCATTTCTTCCTCTTCTCACCCCCAGACATCCACCGATCTACCTTATATCTCTATGATTTGGACTAATCTGCTTCATAAAAGTAGAATCATACAGCATTTGTCTTATTTGACTGGCCTATTTTACTTAGTACTTTGTCCTTGAGGTTCACCCATGTTGTAGTATATGTCAGAGTGTTCTTCCTTTATAAGGCTGAATAATATTCCATTGTATGTATATAGTACATGTTACATATCTGTTTACCTGTTGATAGACATTTGAGTTGCTTCTATTTATTGTAAAAATGCTGCTATGAATATGGGTATATAAATATCTCTTTGGGAACCTGTTTGCATTTTTTAAGTATAAACCTAGAAGTAGAATTGCTAGGTCATATGGTATTTCTCTTTTTATTTTTTTGAGAAACCACTGTAATGTTTTCCATGGCAGCTATACTATTAAATGTTGTCAGTAATAATGCTTAAGAGTTAAAATTTCTCCACATCCTTGCCATTTCTTTATTTCCTTTCCTTTCCTTTCCTTTCCTTTCCTTTCCTTTCCTTTCCTTTCCTTTCCTTTCCTTTCCTTTCCTTTCCTTTCCTCTCCCTCCCTCCCTCCCTCCCTCCTTCTCTCTTCTCTTCTCTTCTCTTCTCTTTTCTTTTCTTTTCTTTTCTTTTTTCTTTCTTATAATCACCTTAAGGAATCTGAGGTGGTATCTCATTGTTGAAAAACATCTAACCATATATGCAAGGGTTTATTTCTGAACTCTATTCTATTGGTGCATGTGTCTTTTTGCTAGTACCATTACTGTAGCTTTATATTGAACTTTGACATCAGAAAGAGACTCCTGATGTCTTTATCAAAATTGTTTTGGTTATTGAAGGTGCCTTTAGATTATATATGAATTTTAGTGGGGATTTTTCTATTTCTACAAATAAATCATTAGGATTTTCACAAAGGTTGCATTAATTCTGTACATCACTTTGTATAGTATTGAGATCTCAACAATATGAATTTTTCCAATCCATGAACATACGATGTCTTTCTTTTCATTTACGTCTTCTTTAATTTCTTTCAGAAATGTTTTTATAGTTTTTATTGTACAAATCTTTCAACTTACTAGAGAAGTTAATTCCTAAATATTTATTATTAAGTGGAATTGTTTTTTTTAATTTCCTTTTAAATTGTTTAGTACAGTTGAGTTTTGTTTGCTGCTTTCTTTGAATCCTGCTGCTTTGCTAAATTCGTTTATTAATTCTAGTATTTTTTTTTGTAGAATCTCTAGAGTTTTCTACAGACAAGATTATATC
Organism: Canis lupus baileyi; assembly: GCF_048164855.1. Taxonomy (NCBI): domain Eukaryota; kingdom Metazoa; phylum Chordata; class Mammalia; order Carnivora; family Canidae; genus Canis; species Canis lupus. The sequence goes on along the minus strand of NC_132839.1, from coordinate 6,409,395 downwards.
CTCTGTTAAATAGAGATGACTTTACATCTTTCTTTATGACTTGGATGACTTGTTTTCCTTGCCCAATTGCTCTAGATAGGATTTCCAATTTCATATTGGAAAGAAATTTAATAGAAGTAGTGAAAGTGGGCATTTTCTTCCTGATATTGTGGAAAAGCTTTCAGTCTCTTATTATTGAGTATGATTTTTGCTGTATATGTCAAATGCTTCTTGTGTATCAATTTAAATAATAGTTTTTACATAGTTTTTATCCTTCATTCTGTTAATCTAATATCTTATATTGAATTATTTTCTTATGTTGAAGGAAACTTGCATTCCAAGAAAAAAATCCCACTTGATTATGGTATATAATTCTTTTAATATGCTATTGAATTTGGTCGGGTATTATTTTATTGAGGATTTCTGCATCGTTATTCATAAAAGTAATTGGTCTGTAGCTTTTCTGTAGTGTATTTGGCTTTGCTATCAGGATAATGCTGGCTTCTTAGAATTCATCAGAGTTTTTCATCTGCTTCAATTTTTTGGAAAAGCTTGAGCAGGATTGATGTTAGTTCCTTGAATGTTTCTGAGAATTCAGCAGTAAAGCCATCAGGTCTGGGGCTTTTCTTGTCAGATTTTTTTTCTTTATTACTAATTTATTCTTCTTACTAGTTTTGGGTCCTTTCCGATTTTCTGTCTCTCCCCACCTGCCTCTGGTTTATATTTAGGAATATTAATCTCATTCAAGCCAGAACTGAAGAAATAGTTGTGGTTTGCCACTGTCTGATCTTTCCTTACTACTGTATGTTTCTATGTATTTTCAAATTGCCATATGAAATATTAAGCTTCTTAAAAAAGATAAAATCATGATCTGGAACCTTAGAGAATAAAGTGTTCTATATGGCTAGATTGTCAGAATGTCTAGTTCCAATGTAAACATCAAGACATTTTTTAATTGTTTAGTTGAGAGTTCTCCAAGGAACTTGCCTACCTTCTTTACATAGAACATAGTAAATATAATTTGAGTTTTTCCTAATAATCCCAGAAATTATTATAAAATTAGTTTGGGTGTTGTATTTTATAGCAGTAATGGCTCCAAGACATATTAAAGTGTTTAAGGCTCTTGGAACAATGTTAGTAACATGTATTCTATTTTCAGTATGTGTCCTTGCTACCTTACTGTCACCTTTCTCTCCTAAAGACAACAATGTATAAATCCTTCATAATCTTTTGAAGTTTGCTACTTCCCAATATCATGTGCTTCAAAACAAAATAATGAAGCATATCTAAGTTGTAAGTAAGAGTACTAGGATCTGATTAAAGGTAGTTTCCTCATGAGTAAAAGACATGAGTTAATGTATTTACTCTGATTTTTACCTAGCTGGCTAGTGACTTATACATTCTCTTCAGATGGGTAGATAGCTGATTTATTTGCCCAGGCAATTGAGCCTAATGCCTATATGCTAACACTTTATGGGGTCTAAATTCCAAAGAAATCAAGATTTAGAGGAAAGGGAAATTGGGTTAGGCTAGGCTAGGAAGTTATATCTACATAGAGACCCTATGGACAAATATGTCTCAAAAGAATCTCTCCAGGAAAATGATGGGAGAAAAATGTACTCATTAGCTTCCATGTTCCATTGGTCAACATTACCTCATAGAGATCAATTCCCCTACATATGTTGGTTGTGCTGTCTGTCCACTCAGAGTGGTTGCCAGAGACACCAGATTTTAAGACAGCAATGACAGCACTCAAGTATAATCCACAAGATGCAAGGTAAACCAAGGAGTGAGTGTGAATTGACAATCCTCCTTGCCAAGCTGTTTCACTTGTGTGAGCTCCAGCAGACCCTTTGTGCTCTCCTGGCCCCATGGAAACAGACTAACCAGGGAAGGAAGTAAAATGGCCTTGAACAAGACATGAAACAGATTACTATTGGGCTTATGTCTCTGAGAGTAATTACTGCAGTGGGCCGGCTAAGCCAACTAGGCTGAAAGTCAAAAAAACCTGGCTTCTCTGAGAAGTAGATACAGTACTTCGGGGGCCTGCTTTTATTAATGACAGAAACCCCTCCTTGGGCCTACAGAAATGCTTCTGGTGCTAGGTAATCTTTCTCAAGAAAAGACATAGTATTCAGTAGAGAATCATGACTGACAGATCCACGTGGCAAATATTCTGGATCCAGATATTTTAAATTCCTGTTAGGTGAGGGGACCCCCAAACAAGTACAGATCTCAGGATTAGGTTATGACCCAATAAAGCCATTATAAGCTGAAAATATCATAAGCTGAAAGTGCATTTAATGTACCTAACCTGCCAGACATCATAGCTTAGCCTAGCCTACCTCAGATGTGCCTAGAACATTTGGACAAATTCATCTAATAGTTGGGCAATTTCATTAGTCTACAGATGGGCAAGTTCATCTAACACATCTAACACAAAGCCTATTTTATAACAAAGTGTTGAATATCTTATGTAATTTATTGAATTCTATACTGAAAGTGAAAAATAGAATGGCCATATGGGTACAGAATGACTGTAAATGTATCAATTGTTTACCCTTGTGATCCCCTAGGGCTGACTCCTTCTGCCCAGCATCATGAGAGTATCTTACTGATTATTACTAACCTGGAAAAGATCAAAATTTGAAGTATGTTTTCTATTGAATTCCTATTGCTTTTGTACCATCATAAGGTCAAAAATTTATAAGTCAAATCATTGTAAGTCAAGGACTGTCTGTAATCTAAAAATCCTCACACTTTCCGTTTGTTTGATAACTAGTAAAAATTGACTGATTTTTTCACTTTTAACATATATGAAATGCTTTCTACACGTGTGATATTTAGTGATTATATATTATTTGCCAGGGCACATGTGGGTGAGAGGGAAATTAGACAACAGAACTTTTTAGACTACTTTTTGCAATGCTTTGGGAAGGTCTTCAGTATTTCTGGAGTCTGAATTGTTAGAGATTCTGATCATAAAATCACAAATTGGAAGTTACTTATGGAGTGTGTACGTGTGCATGTGCGTGATCACTCACGTGTGTATATGCAGCAAAAGAATTAACTTATATTGAAATACTAAGGTGATTTTTTTTTTAGAGAGAGTGCATGCATGCTCAAGGGGCGGGGGGAGGGTGGGAGAGAGAGAGAGAGAGAGAATCTTAAGCAGGCTGCACACCCAGCACGGAGCCTGTCTTGGGCTCAATCTCACCACCCTGAGATCATTACCTGAACCAAAATCAAGAGTCGGATGCTTAACTGACTGAGCCACCTAGGCACCCCAAGATAAGATGACATTTTAAGTATGTATCAAGTCTCTTATATATTAAGCAATAATAGATTTTTCCTGATGGCCTAGGATTTTGATAATTTCTCCTAAAACTGGTAGTTTGTACTACTCTGAAAATAATTCTTAATAGGGTTGAAAACAATGAATCACCAAGCATATACACACAATCACAGAAGTTAGTCATCTTCACAGCACACTATAGGTCCAATAATGGGATAAATAATAATGTAATTTACTCTTATTTTTGTGTGTTTCCACCAAGCATTAGGCATAAAAAGATCTGCTTAAGAAAATACAAATAAAATCTGGGAACTTCCTTTTAAAAGGATTCATTCTGCCTTTCCATTTACTTTCTAGCTAACACTCCTTTTCATCAAGTCGTTTAAAAAAATAGTTGTTTTGAAAGAAAAAGAATGCATTCACATGGGCATTGTCCCTCTGTATTCCTGTGTCTTTCCAACAAGGAACAGGATGGGATTTCAATAATCCTAATTTGTGGGCATCTAGAGAAAACTGTTTGTTCCAAATCCATACAAATGCTGAATCACAACATCTGAGGAGGGTGATTTTGCTAGGGAAATTCATTGAGCAGTAATCTTAACATTGACTGAGGATTAAGTAAATGGTGAGAAAATGGAGATCCCCTTGTACCCAGCAGTCCTTATAACTGCTAATTTACTACATGATGCTAATTAAATGAAGTTAGCCTCATAATGGCAATGTATGGTGCCTGTGTAGGAAAGCTGTTAACATAATTATATCTCTAACACAGGGGGCAAAGCAGATTACAATTATTAGAAAGCCATGGGATACAGACTACCGTGAGTGTTACAACATTAGGAAGTGGATTTACAATCCTAAATTTCCCAAATACAGTCTAAATTTTGTATTTAAATTTCTGTTCATTAGATGACATTTAATAGAAATATTTGAAAAGTAAGTATTCTTCTATAGGTAGTAAGTTTTCAAATTCAGGAAAGAGAATATGTATTTATGTGCACCTGTGTGTGTATGTGGGTAAAATATATTTTGGTGTACAATTTCCTGCCTTGTCAAAATATTACCTCTTTTGAAAGATAGATGATGTGACACTTATGTATCAAACCATAAATAAAAATTGGTTTGTAAGAATGAGAATACCTTATTATGCAATACTGGATTGCACTTTTTAGAATGCTTTCTACCTCTTATCTCCTACTAGGGTAACATATTCTTAAATATTAGTCAAAGAATATCAGGCTGAGAAAAGGACAAATCTCAAAGTTAAAGGTATTTTCAAAGCCACTTTGCCTTATTTAATCCTACTGGCATTCAGTAATGCCCTAACTCCAATACTATGCACAAGAAAAGAGGCTGGCAAAACAAACCTGCCCATTTTCAAAACTTTTATTTATTATTTTAATTATTATTAGTTTCAAGAGAAAGTATACCATTTATAGTACAAATATATTGACAATTTAAATATAATTTTTTAAAAGATTTATTTATTTATTCATGATAGAGAGAGAGAGGCAGAGACACAGGAGGAGGGAGAAGCAGGCTCCATGCAGGGAGCCCGACGCGGGACTCGATCCTGGGACTCCAGGATTGCGCCCTGGGCCAAAGGCAGGCGCTAAACCGTTGAGCCACCCAGGGATCCCCTATATATAATTTAAATAAAAGTAAAATTTCTGGAATGATTCTGAGCAAATAATGAGGTAATATTCAAACACCAATAAAATGAAAAAAAAAATTTGATATACCTAAAACCTGTAAGCTAGTCATGTACAATATCGCAAATGTTTTAAATATTGTTTCCCTAGAATTCTGGTTAATCTGGCTTTTTGAAAATTCTAAAATGGAATAATGCTTGCCTTGAGAGCATCAGAATATCATAAAATATTCTTAGAATAATTGATTAAGCAGGTGATTAAGGATGAAGGCAACTGAAACTTCTTGTCCTCTGCCATGAATTACAAAAGAAACTGGATATTGATGAGAGAAGAATGAACATTTGCTTATTCCCTTCTATATTTCAGGAACTTTATATATGTTGTCTAATTTAAGTTTCAAAACAACTATACAAGGCAAGCACTGTTATTGTTTTGCTTTTATTTATTGATAAGGCTTCAGAGATTCAGAATAGTCAAATTACTTGTCCAGGGTCATCCACTCAGCTTCTCTCCACATCTAGTTATTTGTAAATTATCAACCATGCAATTCTGCTATCCAGTACACATAGATACAATGAGCCCTCAGAATTTATTTTTATAATATAACAGAATTATAACTTATGTTTATATATTTGTGTTTTGGCAATTTTATGTTGAAGAACAGAAAATGAAGTTGTGAATACCCATATATTCATTACTCAGAATATTTAAATGTTATATATATTTCATTCTTTGCTTTATGCATATATTTATATGTAAAATAATTACAGATGCCTTTGTGCTTTCCTCCTCTATTCTCACATTTTCTCCTTTAATGTGTAACATTACCACCCATGTTTAAAATATCAAATATATGCCTGAAGCTAAAAAATATTATATAAAATATGTTTATTTTATTTAATAATTGCATACTGAACCTATGTAACTCTTCTCATTTAAGTTTTAACATAAATTAGGTTATAGAGATTTAATTCACCATAATGGGAATGGATCTATTAATACAATGGAATACCACATAGCAGTTTAAATACATGAAGTAAATTTCTAATCATTTGGAAATTATTCCATTTTCAAATAAAATTTATTTTAAATGATAGAGTAAGTGGCGTGTACTGTTATTGAGTTGTGAGGCATTCTTAGAGAAGCCTAAATTAATTGAGAAAAGCAAGGTATAATACAAATAAATTTTGTAAAAATACAAAATTTTTTATTTTACCAGTCATTCTAACAATTCAAATATTTACCAATAATGTGCATAATTAATGAGCGAACAATGTAATTATTATCTAAATCAAGAAATATGTATTAAAATTTGAAATTTGACAACAGATTGTAAAGAAGTATATATTGATAATATATCCAGCAGTGAAAATTTACTACTTCATTTTGTGACTTTCTCAATCATTCAGTCCTCTTATTTTTTATTTTTTTTTCAGTCCTCTTATTTTTGTTGTGAATGCGTTTGACACTTCTGGTATATGACAAATGTGTGCCTGCGTATATATATGTGTGTATATGTATTCATGTATATGTATATATTCATAAATGTATATATTCTTATACATTGTATATGAAAGAGTATAAAATATATGAAGAGATATTATGTAAAGATGATATAGGTAGTAAAGTATCTAAATAATATGGATTGTAAGGTTATTTATATAGTGTACAAGTATAGATCAGTATTTTGTCTCTTACTAAAACCTTTTAGTGGGACGCCTGGGTGGCTCAGTGGTTGAGTGTCTGCCTTTGGCTCAGGTTGTGATCCTGGGATCCTGGGATTGAGTCCTGCATTGGGCTCCCCTCAGGGAGCCTGCTTCTCCCTCTGCCTGTGTCTCTGCCTCTCTGTCATGAATAAATGAATAAAATCTTTAAAAAGTGGAAACAAAAAACCTTTCAGTTAGATTTTTAAATCCCCAGTTACTGTATTTTAACTTGTGATAAAAATCCCTTTTTATATTTTTCCTCACATCATCTTTATGCTTTCTTTTGACTTACCTAACTTACTTTGTATTCACCTGTCCACCGATTTTTATATTTCAGTGTCAGTGAAGATGTAGCTTGCAAGTAACAGAAAACCAGAAAAAATACTTGTATAAGAAGAAGTCTAGAGGTAGTATAGCCTCCAGGATAGACCTGTTATGCAGTTTAGTTTATGTCTTTAGCATCAAATTTCTTTTCCACATTTTTGCTTTGCCATTTTCTATTTTTCTTTACAATTCAACAAATAGCCTAATCCATAATAACATTTAATGTATACTAATATATAATTTACCATTTATATTATGTTGAGATATTATATCATTATATTATATAGGTATAATGTGATATATATGATATATAGGCAGAATATTCCTATAAAACATAGTCCAATTGAAAAAGCTAAACATTTTCTTTTTTAGTACAATGGTATTTTTCCATCCTGTTTCCTTGAGTCAAATTCTCATAAATTCCCATTCTAGAATCATTAGCTATGTAGTGGAATTTTCTGTGTACCAATCAGATCTGTCTTTGGAAGTTGGTCTTGAATAGCATCTTCAGAGGTATTAGGTAGAAGATACAGAATATTTGAAAAAATAAAATAGAATTTCTATTTGAAGCAAAAATGGGGAATAGTACTGATAAGAAAAGGAACATTGTTATGCTATAGTCACTGTTTTCAATTTTAGAAAACTTTGATTCTTTTTCCAATTTTGCCTTCTTTTACATATAATTGTATATTTTCTTTCATTTTAATTTTCTCTTTGATTTTCAAATATACTTATTTTATGGTTTCTTTCAAATTATTTTAACATTTTCATTCAGAAGGTCTTTGATTCTTTTCATTCTTACTCACTTTCACCCCTCTTTTATTCTTTTTGCAATTTTTAATTTTGTACTAATTTTGCACAGAGTTAATTACCTTCCAGTTCAATAAATTGTGGGTAATAAAAAAGATGTGACAAATGATTTATGAAATTTAGAATAGTAATTTCTTATAGTTAATTCAGGTTAGAGGTTTGGGTTACTGATTTCTTATAGTTTATTTTTTTCTCTCTCAGTCATCTCTTTATCTTTTTCTGGGTGGTGAACAGTGTGTCTTTAATACTCCATTTCTTGCATAGATCATTTCAAAGACAGACAAAGCAAAGACACTATTTATTCAATAATAAACTATTGTAGTTGGTGAGGGTCCCCCATGAACAGAATTCAACTTCCATTTGTATAGAGGTGACTGGGTATCTTAAAAGGAGAGTGAGGGAGTAAGGATAGGGAATTAAGGGAGGTTGAGTGGACTCAAGGAAGTGGAAATTTACAAAATTAGGAAGAAGGGTTGGGTCATGTGACTAGGCCAGTTTGCTAACTGGCTGAGTAACTTAGGCTCCTATCTTCCTACAGAGACCAGGAGACCAGGTCCCTCTGTTCCAGTGATGACTGGAACAAATACTAAGTTCTTTTGGCAGCCTCACTCTATCTCAGGCAGGCATTGTAAAGGGAGCTGGACTCATCCCAGGGATGTGGCCTGGAGCTGTTAGAAGCTATTTTTCAGGACTCTTATTTTGTGTCTATGAGTGTGTGTGTGTCAAGGAGAGTTGGCGAGCTAGATAAAATCATATGTGCTGCTTTTCTCCAATCATTTTTAATAAATAAAGGTTGAGTCCTAGTCAAGAAGAGGGCTCAGGAGAACCTGACTAAAGTTTGGTCAAGAATCTGTCAGCCATTGGGGCACCTGGGTGGCTCAGTCAGTTAAGCTTCCAACTCTTGGTTTTGGCTCAGGTCATGTGCTCATGGGTTGTGGGAATCTGTGCTCAACGGGGAGCCTGCTTGAAAGACTCCCTCCCTCCTTTCTCTCTTTCAAATAAATAAATAAATCTTAAAATGAAAAAAGAATCTGTGAACCATCACTTGGAGTTTCAGCAGTTCTACATGTTCCTCTTCCTAAAACAGGAATCACTTACCTCCTGGGTCAAATTTTAGGAGTGTTATCTCTAGTGTGTTGCTCAAGAGTTAGCTCAGATGTGTTCCTATTACTTGGATTTCCCTCTTCCTTTGTGGCTTATGATGGTTTTTCCTTTATTTGAAAATTATTTACTGTATGTTTGAAATTCATCATATTTTATCTTTATAGTTCAGTTTTTCTGGGATATTAAAAGGGACAGTTTACTTCAAGATAAATCAAAATTAAAATAGTTTGTTTTAAAATGTGAAATTGCCAGGGTAATGATAGAAATAATTACAAACTTTTTTATTTTACCAGTCATTCTAACAATTCAAATATTTACCAATAATGTGTATAATTAATGAGCGAACAATGTAATTATTATCTAAATCAAGAAATATGTATTAAAAATTGATTTGATTTCCAAAACTAAATTAGTACCATAAATATACAACACAAATTAGGGTTGAAATGTTATACTGATATGACTGACTGGAGATAAGCAGCCTAATAAGTTCAACTCTAGTCCTCATGGTAGAAGCTTCAAAGTTATTTCTGTTGGCTCCATGACAGTTTTTTTTTTTTTTTAACTCCTGTGTATATAATAGAAAGAATGCTAGTTATAAAGCTATATGTTTGTGTGAGAGTATAAGAGTCAAATTGTTAACTAAGAATTCTATAGAAAGTCTAGAGTACATCTGAGGTCCAGCTTCCCCCTACCCCATTCCAGGAGTTGAGCATTCCTGTGAAGCCTTCTGTAAGCCAAAATAGCATAAAGGGAAGAAACCATTATCATTACTTCATATGGAAAAATTTTTTGAGCATTTTCAGGCCCCCAGTATAACCTCTTTTAGTTTTTTCTGATACATTAGGACACATCTTGATAACAGATGCACAAAATCAGTTGAGGTGAAGCATAGATGCTCACAGACATAGCTCAAAACAATGGCAGCTTGATGGGGAGACATTGCGTGTAGTTTCCAGGGGAGGAGCTTGGCTATGCCACTCTCACTGCTTGGGGTGCGTGCTGCCTTTATAGAGGCTTCCTACAAAACAAACCCTGAACACTATTTTTTTTCTTTTTGCCTTTATTCCTAAAAGTGAAAATCCTCTTCAGATTTCTTTCAGTTAGTGAAAACAGGTACAATATTAGGTCTTTTGTAAGTGAAGTGTCATAATGTTAACTTTCCTAAAGCAGGGGATACCTATAACTAAAATATTTTCCTAAAGTATGTTTCATTCTGTCAATCAAACAAGCTCTAATTTGCATACATATAATCTATTCCTTATGATTTAGAAAGTACCTAAACTGCATTTGAAGAATCTGAAGTCACAATTTAAACTCTAATTAAGAGCTTTGATTCTATGATCTACGTTGTTTGATTTTCCCATTCCTGATTTTATATATCTTACATATTCCATTTACTACATAATGAAACTATGATTTTCATGGAGTATTATGTACCCTCTGAATTTTAAGTTGTATTTCCATAGTATATGAAACATGACTCAGGCAGAGGCAAATTCTTGTTATCAAAAACTATGCCTGTGTTAATTTTCTACATTTATTTCCAGGATTCCCATTCTGCATGTAACTTGCAAATATTTAAGTCAAGTGATTAGAACCAAAACTAATTACCTGAACATGATTGCCTAAATTAAACCAAGTGTTTTCTTGTGAGATTTCTGAGACAGTGACATACATGTTGGAGAGTGCCCAGATGTGTGTTAAACACATTCATTTAAATTAATTTCTATTAAAAAAATATAAGTACTTCCTTAGATACTAGCCATAAGTAGAATAAAATACTCTCATAAAAATCATTATGTGTTCAGGGTATTATACTAAAAATCAGGGTATACAATATTGATGCAAAATATAGTGTGTATGCTTAATGGATTTATAATCCACTTGGGAGACTGATAATTTAGTGAAACCATGTCATGTTTATGCTAAGTTCCAAATTAGCTTTTTAAATAAAAATAGAGCTAGTGGGACAGAAACAGAAATGATTACCAGGCTCAAAATGTTTTTAGGAATTTGAGTTTTAGACTGGGACCCAATGGAGGAAAGATAGGTTTCAGATCCAATTTTATAAACTGAAGTACCCTTTGGAGTCAACCCATGACTCAAGTGGAAGCCACATCCTTGAGGAGGTCAAGTCCTAACAGGGAAATAGCCACTCAGCTTGAGTGGATTCTGCAGGATTTGACCCAGAGTTGTCAGATATCCCAATTTTTATGAGAATAAGAAAATCTCAACTTTGTATTAAATGTCCAGATTTTTAAATACTAACAAGTGGTAACTTTAGACACACACATGCACAACTGGGCAGGACAAAAAAGAGTCTCAAACACTCCCAGAGTTTTAAGTCTGCCATTGCTACTAGTGTAAAAATCTGACTTAATATTTAACTAGTTAGAACAGAGTGGGAATTGCTATTTCAAATACTGCACTTCAGACAGAAATTTTGTAAGCTTATATGGAGAGCGTATTGCATTATTTGGAGGAAAAAAGTAAATACCAGTTTGGCTAGAGAGTTGCTATGGTGGGAATGTTTTTAATTGTTTGAATAGGACTTATGTCAATTTTTTATTGGTTTCTAGGGGAAACAACTGACAAAAGTGAGAGTGGCTAAGAGCCAAAATGATCAACTGACAGGAAAATATCAATCTCTTGCAACAGTAAGACACTACTAGAAAATACTTTTATGAAGGAAAAACAAGTTATATGTAAAATTTCTAAAAAGGGTTTTAGTTCACAGACTGAAATTTGTAAACTCTTTCTTCAGAAGAAAATCTTTTTTAATAAATTAATTTACAAATAAACAATGAAACTGTCAATAGAATTCTAAAATTGGTATGTGTTCCTCCATGCATTTAGAAAATTTAACTTTAAAAAACAAATATTCTACTTGAAACCCATTCTACTCTCCTAAGTTGGACATAAAGAACCTCAGCAGGTATATGTAAATAAAACCCTTCAGGAGGATTGCATGACCTCTGCTCTTACCCAATGTCATGGTGATGGATGGTGTTATTCATCTGCCTCCTTGTACCATCATCACTTTGTAACAAAACTCTCTTTGGCCTTCCAGTTTATTTTTGCAGACAAACTTAATTATTTTCTTCAAAAATGCAAACTAAAGAAATATTTTAACTTAAAAATTTTTATTGAACTATAAGATCTCAGTCAATAGGCATCTGGCTGAAAAATAATTGAAAATTTGCTTACATTCCAAAGTACAATCAGAAATTTTCATTAAGATGAAGATGTCCATTGTATTTGTATTTGTTCAACATATGTTATCATATTACTTGCTTTCTTAAAATGTTTTAATGTGGATCATTATAAGGGCAAGTAGGTCAGATTTGATCTTTTATAAACTTTTTGGATGCAAATGTTTTCACCTTTATTAAGGTAATTAAAAGTTCAACTTTATTTCTTCTCATTGGAGGTTTTTGTGTTGGAGGTTTGCCCTGTTGCTGTCCTGAACTGAAGTATTGTCACTTTTGGATTAAAGATTTGCCTGCTAATCTGTCGCATGCATCTTACTGTATAATGTTGAAAATAAGTTTATAGAATCATTTGAATTTTGATTCACGGACGAATTTGAGAAATGAAGATATCATTAGAATTAACTAGTAGGAAAATTATTGAAAAGTTCTTAGTGAGATTTTTTTAAAAAATGCTGGTAACATGTACAAAGGAATAAAGACAAGATTGTGCTGTCACACAGTTCTCATGACTAAATGTATTTATACTTTTTTTATTAAGATTTTTTTTTTTAAATTCATGAGAGAGACACACACACACAGAGAGGGAGAGAGAAGCAAAGAGCAAAGATATAGGCAGGAGAGAAGCAGGCTCCATGCAGGGAGCCCAATGTGGGACTTGATCCTGGGACCCCGGGGTTACGCCCTGGGCTAAAGGCATGCGCTTAACCGCCGAGCCCCCCAGGAGTCCCTGTATTTATACTTCTTTGTGAAAACTATAACTGATATGATGAGTAAATTTACTGAAAACTAAAAAACTATTCACTTTTGGGAGGTGAATTGCCGCAAAGAAATCTCAGTGGGCAAAATCAAAGATCAGGAGAGGAGATAGAATCTGATCAATTTTACTTGGATGGTCTCTACATTACAAGTGTTTTGTGAAAAACCATGTAACTTTAACAGCTCATTTACTTAAGGAGAATGTTGAAGCCATGGAATAAAGGAAGAATAGATCCAAGGAGAAGAAAGGTTTTCTGCTCTTTATCAGGGAAAACAAATGTTTCTCAAAGTTTGAAAAAGAATTTAAAATTACCTATTGAGTGAATGAAAATAACATAAGAGGGAATTTGTCAACCCAGGTATAAATATTTTCAGTGTTCTGCATATAATCCAAAAATAGAGCTGGATGAGAATTTATGAGGTGCTTACTGGGGTTTCAGGGCTATTACTTGACAAGGGATTTGACTTTCCTCCCACTGTGAGTTATGCTGATCAAAAATTGATAACTTGTATTAATTCAAAGTTGGTTTAGGTAGTTCAGTTTCAGTTCATTTTATTAGTTTATAGGATGAATGAATATGTTCTATGTAATATAATCAGGAAGCAAGAATTTTTCTCTAGTAACACAGGATCACATTTTTAGAAATGGTTTTTGCTATTGGCACAAAGAACATTTCCATGTCCCTAAAGATGGGTAGTGAGACTGAAAAGAGAGATGTACAGGTGCAGAAACCTAATAGTACTACTCAGTAAGACTTAGATAGCAACTCTTCAGTAAAAGAAGGGGAACTACTGCCAAAATAGACTGCTTAGGCAGACATCCATCAGGAAAACTCACTGAAATTCTGAATAATTTTTGTTGACTTCCAAAGCAACTTCTAATAATATTATCAACTATAGACTATCATTGTTTATTTTTAAGGTGATATCATGAAAAACTATATTATCTGTGTGTATAAGTGTGGCTCAGAAATTCAGTAGTGTCAAGTAGTCATTAAGGCATTGAATATATTGAAATGATGGCTGGCAATGATAACAATTCTATCAGCCTTACAGCCTGGTGGTTTCCAGTTCTTTATCCTAGACTCCTTGGTGACCCACATGCCTTTGCTTAGAAAGTCGTTCCATTGACATAGGAATCATTTAGGATCTATATTTTGCTTTCAGGTTTTAACTTTTTATAAAATAGTTATTGCAAGATGCAAATTAATGTATTTGAGGGGAATTTTGTAATTAAAATCTGACATAAATAAATCTCTGTGTCTATCACACTTCTGAAATATTAATGAGTGATAGACTTCTTTTTCTCCTTTACCTTATTAGTGAGTATTCAGAAACATACAGTTCTTTAGAGTGTTCAGTCTAATGTGCAAAATAGGAAGTCAGTAGATATGTTTACTCTTCAGGCTGCAATCATGTGGTAGTTGTTGTTTTAGTTGGTTGTTGTTTTAGTTGTTTTAATGATTTAAAATTTAAAAAATTAGATAAAAACATTGAGTTGCCTTTACACTTGTATTCACATTTAGTATAAATTGAAGCTTTAAGAAGCTTAATATTTTAAAAAATAGACAGATTTCTGAGAAATATAGCTTTCAGTTTTCAAAGCAATATTCAATATATAATGCCATTAATCTTCAACGAGATGTAAGATATTTAGAATGATTGAAATTGTATTTGTAGCAAAAATATTCACTACCATGTTTATAAAATTGAATTAACCAGGGACAGTGCAGGACAAGAAGAGAAAGGAGAAAGAGAAAGGAGAAGAGAAAAGGAGAAAGAAGAGAAAGGAAGAGAAAGGAGTTTGGGAGTTTGGGAGCAAAAATAGCATGTGAACACAAGGACAACACTTCAGTAAATAGCTTATCCATCTTCATGCATACCGATCCGAGTACAAGAGAAGAGAACAGAAAGAACTGTAAGAATAGTTGACAGATGATATTCCTGTGAGAAACATTTGAGAGCACAATACAATTTTACCTTTTAGTCATCAAAACAGAGAGATCTCATCTCCATTTCTCAACCAGAAAATGTTAGCATGTGTAGTGATGACATTGTGAGACTGACCATGTAGAGGCATCAATAGACATAAAACAGGCAATGAGACACAGTGATGGTGATTGCAATGAATAAAGGAATTTATGAAATCTCCCAGAGGACTAAACTAACATGACATTGCATAGAAATAAGAGGAAAAGCAGATAAGGCCAAATGGTAGTGCTTTCAAACTATCTAGCATGAGAGGATATATTTTTGTAAATTTTCAGTGTTTTCATACCAATACTTTTATAAAGTAAAATAAAAATAAATTATACCAAAAATTAACTGAACATGGATTACAGATCTAAAGTTAAAAGGCAAAACTATAAAACATCTAGAAGCTAACATGGGAGAAAACTTAAATGACCTTAGGTATGGTGATAACTTTCTAGATACAACACCAGAGGCACAATCTATGAAATAGATAATTGATAAGATGGAGAAGAAAAATAACAGACTGGGAAAACATATTATTAAAAGATACATCTGATAAAGGACTGTTATCCAAAATACACAAAGGACTCTTAAAACTCAACAGTGGAAAAAACAAACCAAAACAAAACAACCCAGCTTAATAAGTAAGACAAAGACTTTAACATATACCTCACCAAGGAGGATTACAGATGGCAAATAAGCATAGGGAAAGATGCTCCACATCATAGGTTATCAGGGAAATGCAAAATCAAGCAACAGTACAATGCCACTGTGGACCTATTAGAGTGACCAAGATACAGAACACTGACAGTACCCAATGTTGATGACAGTGTGGAGCAACTAGAACTCTCATTTAGTGCTGATAACAGCAATTCTGCAAAACATTTTTTTTTTTTTGGCAGTTTCTTACAAAATTAAGCATACTCTTACCATAGGATTCAGCAGTTGTACTCCTTGATATTTACTCAAAGGAGCTGAAAACTTATGTGCACACAAAAACCTGAATAAAGGTACTTACTTACAGCACTTTCATTCATAATCACCAAAGCTTGGAGACAACCAAGTTGTCCTTCACTAGGTGAATAGATAAATAAACTATGGTGCATTCAGAAAATGAAATATTTTTTTAAAGATTTTATTTATTCATGAGAGAGAGAAAGAGAGAGAGAGAAAGGCAGAGACACAGGCAGAGGGAGAAGCAGGCTCCATGCAGGGAGCCTGATGTGGGACTCGATCTCGGGTCTCCAGGATCAGGCCCTGGGCTGAAGGCAGTGCTAAACCCACCCGGGCTGCCCTGAAATACTTTTTAGAATTAAGAATATATGATCTAATGGTCCATGAGAAGACATGGAGGGAACTTAAATACATGTTACTAAGTGAAATGACCCAACATGAAAATGCTACATGTATGATTCAACTATGTGACATTCTGGAAAGGCAAAACTATAGAAATAGTAAAAATATATCAGTTGTTTCCAGGATTGATGGAAGGGGTGTATTAGACAGACCACAGAGAATTTTTAAGACAGTGAAAATGTTGTTTGGTACTATCATGATGGATATACACCATTACACATTTGTCTAAACCCACAGAATGGACACCTAGGGCAGATTGTAATGTAAATTATGGATTTGAGGTGGTTATGATGTGTCAGTGAAGTTTCAGTTTCATCTTTGGTAAAAAATAAAAATGCCATTCTGTTGAGGGGAATGTCAATAATAGGGGGGTCTATTCAGGTGGCAGGTGGAAAGGTACTGGGAACACTGTATGTTCTTCTCAATTCTGTTGTAAACCTAAAACTCCTCGAAAAATATTTCTTTAAAAAACAAATGAATGAATAAAATAATCTTGCCTTGTAAACAAAAATAAACAATGAGAGTTTTGACGAAGAATAACAGTCATTTATTTGGTCATGAATACAATTTACCATAAAGTACAAATTCTGTATCTATCTAACTTCTTTGAAAATGGACTTCTATATAGATACAGAGAAAGGTATAGGTAAAAATGTGTAGATATAATCATTCTCCGGGAAAGACAATATGAAGTTCTGTTTGTACATACAACATAGTATGCTACTCACTGAGACAGGTTATTATCTCATTTTTAAAATGTATTTGAGTACCTGTGGAGCATTCCTCCTTTTTCAAGTGCTATAACACAAGTGCTGTGTTTTCTTACACAGTTGCTATAGAAACTCTGTATGTTATTGGATAGTAAATTAGGAAACTCATAAAACCTTTTTGAAACACACAGATTAGAAATCTTGTATGGTTGGTTTAGTTATTTGCAATGCATCCCTGAAAAAGAATTCAATGACTCTAATCAAGTAAGTGATATTTCTCATTACTACCATTTCTCTTGTACATTTCTTTTTGTAAAGTAAATAAGGAGACTGATGAGTGGTTAATGGATGAGGAAAACCATCTTATATGAATGAATTCTAAGAGTTTACATATATACATACATATGACACATATACACATGTATGTGTATATATATGTGTGTAGATGTATTTGAGTGTATACATATACATATTTGTATATATATGTATGAGTTTTTAAAAGCTTTAATTTATTAATTCAAAGTTGTAATTCATAATTGCATAAAAGTTTGCTTCAGGCTACACCTATGAAGGTGAGAGAAAAATCTCCACAAATAATGCAAGCTTATTGTTGAATCATTGTGCAAAATGTGCTGGCAATATTAAAGTAGCTTTTATTATATTGTGTCTTTCTTGCCCTTTATGTCCATCTTCCTATAAATAGCAATGAATATATAAAATGTTAAGATGTGGGAATTTAATTTGTACAGCTGACATAGTGAGATTGTAATGGTTGCAACATTCTATTATCCATGGAATTTCCTATTCCTTGGAAGTTAATAGCTCTCTTTTAAATACCAGTTTTTTAATTCAAAACACAAAGATCAGACCTACACTGCCTTAGTGAAGGGCAGGTGATATGACATAATTACCTGGTGAAATCAAGGTTTGCCTTTATTGCTTAGTTAGAGAAAAGAGCCCTTTAATGTCTTTAAGGCAGGTTTCCACACATCATGGAGGAGAACTAAAATGGTCAATAATGTGGAAAAGCTGTAAGGTGAAGAACAATCTTAAAACATCACTAATATTTCCGTAAAGATAAAAACCTAAGTAGTTTATTTATTAAAAGCATAGAAATAGAAATAGCTATACTGACAAATATAGACTCATTTACTTAAATGTCTGTTAGGCAAAGAGAAATATCATTGCTCACCAGATCTCAGAGTACCTGAACACAGGAAGTACCTTGAAGGTGGAGGTGTCTTATCCGCATGAAGCAAGTGCCTGATGGCTAATAGCTATTGAATAAATGTTTAAGGAGGAATAAATAGAAAGTAGATTGTACTTTGAGTTTTCAGGAATACAACCTAACCCTTCAAAGTTCTGTTTTCTTGAGAAACATAGTTTAAGGGGAAAAGAATATTGGTTTCTTTTGTCTTTAATGTCTCAGTATATTGGTCATCAGTAATTCATATGACACATTTATGAAATATTGTATTTCTTTTTTTTTTTTTTTTTGATAGTCACAGAGAGAGAGAGAGAGAGGCAGAGACATAGGCAGAGGGAGAAGCAGGCTCCATGCACCGGGAGCCCGATGTGGGATTCGATCCCGGGTCTCCAGGATCGCGCCCTGGGCCAAAGGCAGGCGCCAAACCGCTGCGCCACCCAGGGATCCCTGTATTTCTTTTTAATCTCTAATAACTAAGCTGTTTTCTACTTCTAGAAAATTTGTGCTACCCTTTTCTCTTTGATGAATCTGCCTTGTAAGATAGTAGTAATAGCAACACTCATAAAAAGCAAGTAAGCTAAGAATGTAGCCATTGCAGAGGAAGAAGAAAGTGGTTAGGCAAGTCTGTGAGACCCTCCTAACCTAGTACCTGGCAAAGTATGGTCTCTGGACAGAAGTTTTAGAATGGTCTAGGTCATGTGAAAAAAAACAGTTATTGGTCTGATCTCAGACCTACCCAATCAGAATCTCTGCGGAAGGTGTGGCTTAGGAAGCTGTGTTCTTAAAATGACCTCAGGGGATCATTATTTGCATTCAAATTTGAGAATCACTGACCTGCCGGATGGGCATTAAACCAAAGACACGGGTTTGATTTCATTTTATTTTTTTAATTTCTTTTTAAAGGATTTTTTTTAATTTATTCATGAGAGGCACTGAGAGAGAGGCAGAGACACAAACAGAGGGTGAAGCAGGCTCCATGCAGGGAGCCCAATGTAGGACTCGATCCCCGGACTAAGGCAGATGCTCAACCACTGAACCACCTGGGCGTCTCTGGGTTTGATTTTATACACCATCTCTCATTTATTTTCTTAAGTTGTATATTTATTGCCAGCCAGTTATTTTGCATATTTAAAGCATTTAAGAATGGTTTAAATTTACTCACTAAAAACCTATACATATAATAATAAGATGAAGAGTAGAAAAATAAATCTGCCTCCTATTGAGTACTCACTTATACTGGGCACTCTTTGTAGGGCTCTATCTGTATACACTTGTGAATTTCAAACATATTGGAATAGCCATTTTTTATTTTAAAAAATTACCTTATATTTCCCCAAAAAACTTCCAACAAAATATTTCAGTGTCTGCCAAAATTTGTGTTGTAAAATATTATTTCTGCAAGATTCTTAAACACATGTGGTCAAAATGTTTGGGATGTGTTATACTACACTGCTCTTTTGACAAATTCAAAATAGTTATTATATAATATTAAGAATTCTGAGAAGTTTTACAATAAGGATATCAGTTTAAATTATCCCCCAGATATTTTTTACATTATATTCTTCTGGATAGTAGTATAATAGTTTCTAATATCATAGAATTGATACTCTCACAATATATTTTGAGAAGCACTATTAATGTAGCAAAATATTTTTTTAAAAAGCTCACTTAGATTTCAACTATTTCCTGCTCCTAAATCCAGAAAAAAGAGTGCATATATGTTTAGGAGCTTTATACTAACATATGAAATATTATAACTAGGTATTACGTTCTAGTTTTAATGTACATTTCTTGTCAAAAGTTAATGAAATACTCTAAGGTAAATAATTTTTTATACCAGATTGATAGATTTCAGGAGAGATTTTCTTAAGTCCAAGTTAGTCAGATATTTACGAATGAGAGAGAGAAAGAGTTTGCTGAAATCACATTGACAATAATATCTCAGTATTTTTGTATTTGAAGTAAAAGCAATTTTAAAATACTTTAAAGTAAAAAAAATGAGAATATTTAGACAGCATATAAGTGGCATAATTGACATCTTTTAAGAATAAGATATTGTTCAGTTATTATTTTCATTTTTCTATCTTCTTGTCATTCTTTGACATCACAGTGTATGTATCCTTTTCAATGAATGAAAGGTAAAATGACATCAAAATCTCTCTTTTTATGATATTTACTATTATCAGTCAATGGTCTTTCTTCTCATTTCTTTTGAATTAGGTATAAAATCCCTGTCATGGAGAGACATCATCATTTTGCTTTAGGCCTAAAATGATTTGTCTCTTTTTTAACCTGTGATATGTGAATAATTTACTTTCTGTTTTATGTGTTTCATATATATTTTTGTTCCACCTTACAATTTTATCTTTCACCTCTTTCTTTGGTAAAAATACATTTGTGAATACAAAAAAAGTGAATATAAGAAAATGATCAAAGATTAAAAATTAGTTATACATTGAAGGTTGTGTTTTTATAGTAGAAGAGTGAAACTTTAGAAGCTCCATGGAAAAATAATTTTAAAATATATACAGAGCTTTCAATTCTGAATAGAGGTTGGATTAAAGATTATTGAGACAAAGAGAAAGGAAGATAAAGCATTTGAGTAAAAGCAATGAGTCCAATCTTCTATATTCACCATGTACATCATGACACTATTTTACTGTACCAAAATGTGGCTTAAAACAAATGAAGATTGTCCCTAGAATGAGTTCTGAAAAAGTATACATATGTATGAATCTGAAGTCAGGGGGGAGAAAGAAAAAGGAATCAGTCAATGCTTCGAAAGCTGATATATTTGAATTCTATTTTTAGACCATGTTAAGATTATTAACAGCTGTAACTTTTTCAGAAATCTAAAAAATTTCTTTATCAATACTGCATTGCAAGTTGGATAGTGTGTTCTTTCAATTTCATAGTTGAGTAATGCTATTTTGATGAATGAAATAATTTCAATAACTTCTATTGATTATGAATTTGGCTGCTTATGATAATGCCTCTGATGATATATGTCAAAAACTTTTAAGTTGCTGGCATTTATATATACTTAATGGAAAAGAGACAAGTGTAGTTAGGATGCCTATAGAAGTTTTTCTTTTATCATACAAAATCTTTAACCAGTTTGGATCTGAACATTGTAAAAAGGTTAATATCTCTAAACAATTAACCTTTAAAATCATGATTCTCTCAAAATACATAGTACAGTGATTATTGTTAAACTAGCTTAGAAAATAATAGTATGTGATGGGTTGATGGCTTTGATTTTAAAGAATACATCTTCAGAATACTTTGTTAAAAGTGGGAGGGGTTGATCTCTTAATTTTTCTTGTAGAAACCTTACCAGAACCGGTTTTAATATTTAATTTAACAAATAATTTGTACCCAAAAGGTTGAAATTCTTATAGATCAGTAACTGTGTAAATTTTTTCTACCTATGCATGCTGCAGTTTTTGGGTAAAATAGATAGCTGAAATGTTGTGATTATTTAACTTGTTTACAATATTTAACCAAAGAAAAAATTAAGCCAACAGAGCAAACAAAACATTAGTATTTGTAAAATTATATGTAAAACTATTATATAAGTCTCTAATAAACTGTATGATCAATATTTGGTAATAAAAACTTTGAATGCTCAAAATCACATGTACATTCATCAAGAAGAACAGGAACAAGAATAAACTTTTCTTTTTTACGAATTGTGTGAGAAAAACTTTTAAAGTAAGGCAAAGACTAAGAAGACCATAAGAACTATTTATTCTGGTGGCATAAAGTGCTACAAATTTGAACTTTATATACAAAATCAATATTGGCATAGTCAAAAGATAAATCATAAACTGGAAAAAACTGACACCCAGAAATCCACAATAAGATGATTATTTTATGTAAATGTCATTTGCAAGCCAATAAGAAAAATAAAACAAAGGTGGTTAAATTGCATGTATCTAAAATGGTAACCAAGAGTTCTAAATTATTGACACTTGCAATTGCATATGCGAGTTTCTGCTTCCCTATATTCTTGCTAAATTCTATTACCAAATTTAATAGGCATTTTCTAATTTTCTATATATACACACATGTGTACATATGGGAAGCATATTTTTATACCTATGGAAAGTATAACTCCTTAGAGACTCATATTTTAAATGTATTTCCTTTTGTACTCTTTTAACATGAGTATCTTCTTTTATAATAATATAAATCTTTAAAAATATCTGAAGTATATAAAAGCTATATTGCCTCTATAATACTCTTGTTTTGATATGTAGAGAGAAGACATTTTTATAAAGTAGCAGCAAATATATCTTAACTCACAAGTTTTTTCTGGTCTGTGTTAGTATATCCAAGTGATTTGAAATGTTATGACACAAAAATACGCTGTCAAAAATAACAGAATGAGCCCCAGCGCCATCTTTGTTAGGCAGAAAATGAAACTGAGTACTTCAGAAATAGTCAAGTTGAATGGTCTTAAACTCCATTTTAGATTTAGGAAGGGGCTCATTATTTACTGAAAACATCCTTCATCAACTTACTATCCTTGATGGAATTCAGGTATTCTTTACTATATCAAAATATCCCATGGAAAGAAAATAGCTTTGGAAAAGCACCCTTTCAACCATTGCATGTGAAGACTCTGTTTCTAAAACCAGCTATTTAAGTTACCAAAATTTATGAAAAAGTTTGTTTAAATTATAAATTTCCTAACAAAACTAGAAAGTTATTTCATGTTTATCCCTGTTCTTTATATGGGTGTATTGAGTTCATTTATATCAGTTTGAACTTTCAAAAAAATTTTTTTTAATTTTATTTAAATTATTCATATATAGTATATTATTAGTTTCAGAGGTAGAGTTCAGTGATCCATCAGTTGCATATAACACCCAGTGCTCATTATATCACATGCCCTCCTTAGTGTTCATTACCAGTTACCCCATCCCTCCGCCCACCTCCCCTCCATCAACCCTTAGGTTGTTTCCTATAAGTTAAGAGTCTTATATGGTTTGTTTCCTCTCTGATTTCATATCTTATCTTATGTTTTTCCTTCCCTTCCCCTGTGATCCTGCTTTGTTTCTTAAAATTCTGCAGATGAGTGAAATCAGAGGATAATTATCTTTCCCTGATTTCACTTAGCATAATACTCCCAGTTACATCCACATCATTGGAAATGGTAAGATTTCATTTTTTTTTATTGCTGAGTAATCTTCATTGTATGTGTATACCATATCTTCTTTATCCATTCATCTGTCAATGGGCATCTGGGCTGTTTCCATAGTTTAGCTATTGTGAACATTGCTGCTATAAACATTGGGATGCAGGTGCCTCTTCAAATCACTATGTTTGTATCCTTTGGGTAAATAACTAGAAGTGCAGTTGCTGGATCCTAGGGTAGCCCTATTTTTAATGTTTTGAGGAACCTGTCTTCTGTTTTCCAGAGTGGCTGCACCAGTTCACATTCCCACCAACAGTGTAAGAGGGTTCCCCTTTCTCCACATCCATGCTAACATTTGTTGTTTCTTGACTTGTTAATTTTAGCCATTTTCACTGGTGTGAGGTGGTATCTCATTGTGGTTTTGATCTGTGTTTTACCTCAGGTTGAACTTTTGATAGCTTTTTGTTGTGTTTTTGATGATTCAACCACTGAATCCGTCTGACATCTCCAATATTCTCATATACAGCTTTGTTAAGGTGAGTCAAGGGTTCTAGTGTGGATAATTAGTAAGGATAAAAGCCTATGCTGATCTCTCCCTGAGCTATGCATATGACCTGTGCAGCTTGCTGAGTGCTAGAGACAATAGCCCTGAACTTTTGGCTTTTGCCTGGTAGCTGCCATGTGTAACTATTGGCATCAATACCACCAACAGCAGCGGTCAGAGTAGTTCAAATCTTTTTTTTTCTCTTACCAAATTTAAGCCAATTATGGAATGAGTCAAAAAGATTTGAATATGAGGTAAGAAGAATTTACATTCCTTTTAGGAACTCACTTTTAATTAAATACCATTCCTGTGCCTTAGAGGGAGCATCAAGGATTTGGAGTCACTAAGTTACATAGATGAATTCTTTATTTATTTATTTATTTATTTTATATTTTAAACATTTTTTAATTTTTATTTATTTATGATAGGCACACAGTGAGAGAGAGAGAGGCAGAGACACAGGCAGAGGGAGAAGCAGGGTCCATGCACCGGGAGCCCGACGTGGGATTCGATCCCGGGTCTCCAGGATCGCGCCCTGGGCCAAAGGCAGACGCCAAACCGCTGCGCCACCCAGGGATCCCAGATGAATTCTTTATTAATTCCAGGAGGAAAATAAAGTCAATTTACCAACATTGTGATTCTTATATTATTATTAAGCTACTGTATGCATTCTGGATAGCTGTGTGGTCTATTTTGTATATTATGAAGTCGTTATCATGCCATAAGGGAGGAAATCTAAAGATACAATGAGATCAAGATGAATGTCTAGTCTTATTTTTGATTTTAAGAAGTTTCCCTGTCCTGAATATAAGTGGTAAAAGTAGGTCTTATACCTCGTAAAGTTATGGTAGTTATTAAGAGTACTTCACTCTTAAGACAATGTAAAATTATCCAATGATGTTTTCCTTCCAAATTCCCAAATTGATAAGCTAAGCCTAGAGTTTTCTTTCTGACCCTTAACCATGTTCCAGTCTTCAAGAGCTATTTAAAAATAGCTGTCTATAGCTTCACAGTGTGTTTGATCTAATTTTGCTAGAATTCTAGATCCCAGTCATCTGCAGTAAGGGTGTTTATTCGAATCATCTTTCACCATGTCTTTACCTACTACAGTCTAGTTCATCAAGCTTCCAGTCTGTGCTTTGTCTCTCTTCCTTCTCTGAATCTCAGTTCAGTAAAACTGTCTAATCTTTATATGTGGAATGACTCATCTACTACTTGAGCCATAATTTAGCCATGTGACAGATTTATTTTCAGGAGAAAAAGAAAAATGAATTAAATTATAGAATATCTTGAGTCTGTTCTACTTTTTATGTTGCTATGTAATTTTTTTCATTTTAAATAGCAACACAGAATCACTGCAAGAACAGTAAAATAAAACATATATGCATAACCTATGAAAATACAGAGTATTTTATACATAATTAATTATTATGTGTTATTGTTAGCAATTTCAAATTTGTAAAGATAAAAAGAATTCCAAATTCTCTACAAAAAGGGATATTAAAAAGATAAGGTAATGAGGCAAATTACTCTTGATAAATAAGTACATAAAAGATATTGGCAAGTAGCTACATAGTAGCCTAAATAAAATAGAAATAGGTTTTTTGTTAAATTTTCAAAGTGAAATTGTCTATACTTGCTTACTGTTTTTAATCATTTCAACAAATTTATTTTCTAATTTTTTTGGATGCCACTTCCAACTGAAGTAATAAGGCACAGTGGAAAATAATGGTAAATAATAAATGTCCTAGTGTCCAGACAGAAGTTTCCTACTAAATAAATAAAGACATTCACAAAGAAGAACATATCTGATTAGAGTTCTTCAAAAGCCACTGTTGTTTGCCTTTATTTTTTTCATTCTTGTCTTTTGATGCCCTTTTCTTTACTTAAGAAGTAAAACTGAGCCCACAGTGCTAGGAGCTGAGGGGGAAAATGCAGCCACTGTCCCTTTGATTCACTTATTATATATGTATTTCCATGTTTCTGTCACACTGGAAACTGAGAGAGAAATGAACTTATTGAATTTTTAATGGTATATTTGTTTATGTTCAGTTTACTATTAAGATCTCTTTCCATATTTTCCTAAATGTTGCCATGGCTATCAGGAACAATCTTTTCATGTCCACATTTTTCATTATAAGAAAAAGCCCACTGATGAATTTCCAAATATTATCTATTTCCCACTGCACACCTTTGGGAAATTACAAGCTTCATTTTCAACACATGAGAAATAGGTGAGAGCTCATTTTTAAAGCAAAATTAAATATTGCCCTCTAGTATTCTGCTACACTCTTTTTTTTCTGATTCATGTTTATACACATTCATACTCAAAGGGGCACTACATCTAAAAATAAACAAATAAGCCCTCTGTGTGTGCCTGTAAACACAGAGACTGATGGTTGTATGCATGGTATGAAATCAGGAATTATGGCTTAGTGCCTGCAGAGGCATAAGAAAATTATATAAACTTTTGAGGCTAGAGTTTATCATCCATTTAGAAGAGCAACAATTCCATGTCTAGGGTACAGCTCATTGAGAGAAGGGTCATGCAGTCTGAATGAAGCATACTTTTCTACATAATCCTCCAACTGTCTCTGCAGAAAGTCAGGCTGACAAATTTTCCTCTCACTTTCCTCTACCATATTATATTTGAATGAAGAATGTATTATACTCCTTGACTAAGTTCCAAGGTAGAAACTCTTGGTAAAACTAAACATGGGATCAGAAAATCACACCGAATTAGCAAGTAGGTAGACAGTTAGCCATTATACCTAAAGATATTTTACCTACTAATATTTAGTTATTAGTGCTCAGCATCAGCATTTTCTCTCAAAATATTAACTCTCCCTAATACGTTCAAGGAGGCATTCTGAAAGGTATATAGTAAAAGTACATAATCCTGTCATGCAGTTTTCTTGCTATATTTATTTAAAACATTAAAATTAATAAAAATAATACATGTGAGAGGGTATAATACTTACATTTCCTTGAAGTTGAAGAGCACGTTGTTTATTATAATCATGCATGAGAAACTTGGACTAAAAATTTCCCACTATGTTCTCAGCTTCCAAAACTGTTCCTCCCAAACATCATGGTAGACCTTATGTGACATCATTAGCACATAACCCTCATTGTGTCATTTCAGCTGAATCAAAATTGCCTAGCCATCAGCTGATAAACTGCAAGAACAGTCTCTCCCTGTTCCAAGAAATGCTTATAACTAAGTTTCCTTTCCTAAACTTACTTCATTTTATTACTCTTCAAAGCACTACAAAACCCTACCCTTTTTCTTTTTTAAAAAAATTATTTATTTGTTTGTTTGCTTATTTATTTATTTGACAGAGAAAGAGAGCTAGCACAAGTAGGCAGAGCAGTGGGCAGAGGGAGAGGGAGAAGCAGGCTTCCCATTGAGCAGAGAGTCCCATGTGGGGCTTGATCCCAGACCCTGGGACCATGCCCTGAGCCATCCAGGCACCCCTGCCCTTTTTCTTAACAAAAAATACCCTGCTTTAGCATTTTCAAATGAAGGCTGTCTATAATGGTGCTGAGGTTATAGTCTTCTGCCATTTTTGGTATTGCCACTCAGATCACACTCAGTCCTGGTCACTTCCTGGGTAGGATACAACAGGACCTCATAATGTCTGCCTTTCTGGAATCCCAGAGCCTGGAAGGTTGAGTAGTTTGTACTTATGATGAACATGCCTATTCTTTTAGTGCTGTTTATGCTTTTACTGTCTATCTTTTCTGACCTTGACTTAGCCTCTTGATTAGAATCTGTTTGCCCAAGGCACTCAGTAAGGTAGGGTGTAGTGCTGGGATTCTTATCTATTATTTTTCATTGTTTATTATCATTTGTATATGGATTTCTCACTCAATGAAACTAATTTGTTGTCCACCTTGTGTGTACAAATGCTGTAATATGAATATAACTAAATATTTGAAACTCTGGTGGGACTTTACTGAGGACAATTAATGACTTTAGTGGTTATTTTGGATAACTTTCAGTAGACTAATAATTTTCCCAAGGGCTTTCCTATCAAAAATGATTAGTTAAGGGTTCCCAGGTAGGCCTTCAGCTCAGGTCATGAACCCAGGGTCCTGGGATGGAGTCCTGCACTGGGGCGGGTGGGGTGGGGTGGGGAGGTATATGGGGGAGGGTCCCTGCTCAGCGGGAAGCCTGCTTCTCCCTCTCCTCCTCACTTATGCTCTTGCTCCCTATCTCTGCTTTTCTCTCTTAAAAAAATAAATAAAATCTTCAGAAATGGTTAGCAAATAATCCAGTTCTGGCTCTTAGATCTTAATGTCTTACCAGTCTCTAATTTAAAATGAAAACAAAAAGCAGAACTCCCTGGACAAGTGGCTGACTTAAGGATTGGAATAGAACATATACAAGATGAGCCTGAATCATTTTGTATTGCCAAAGAATAGAAGATAACTAAAAACACACATATATACACTTTGATGAGGTATGATGATGATGGGGAACTAATAGAATTCCCAGTAGCCAAAACTGGAATAATTTGAGCAAGAAAATAAAGTAGTATTGCATTATAATCCAAAGTATAAAATAAAGATCCATGTGTCTGTACTTATATAAATAACTGATTGAATAAATAAATTTGGGAAGAGAGAAAAATCTCTTATAAGAAGACTTCTAAATAAGTTATATAGATACTTGATCTTTATAAAGAGGAATATAACTCCTCATTCCTCAAGTGTAGGCTGCACAAAATGACTTCCTTCCAAAGAGTATAGTTTGGAAAGAGGGAAAGAGTAACTTTATGGTGGAGAAACATGACAAACATGACCTCAGCTAGGCAGTTAAGGTCAACATCAAAAGTGAAAAACTATGTTGATGGTATGTGTCCGTAAAAGATGTGGTAAAAAATCATACTTTTCCTGTGGTGGTCCTCCCCCAAAACTAAAACCCGTAACTCCAGTTTATTCCTGAGGGAAAAAAATTAGGAAATTCCGGTAAAGAGGCATTTTACAAAATGATCAATAAACTTCAAAACTGCCAAGTTAATAAAAAAAACAAGGAAAGTCCAAAAAATAACAGAAAGGAGGCTAAAGAGACATGGGGGACCCTGGATGAGATTCTACAACAGAAGAATACATTAAGTAAAAATTAAAATCTAAATACAGTGCAAAATTTATTTAATCCACAATGTATCAATATTGGTTTGTTAATTAATAGTATACCATATTAATGTCAGATGTTCTTAATATGGAAATGGGTGCAAAATATATGGGAACTGTAGTATATTAATTTTTTCAAATATGAAAGTGTTCTAAAATATAAATACAATACATACTTTAAAAACCCCAGTTTTATAAGTAGAAAAAATCATCTTAGACTTTTTAGATGCTATTATTACTATCTTAAGAGGAAATTCTGTTGTCTCTCAAGGAGAGGACATCACAACTGTCCTAATTGTCTTACTAACATTTTTTATTAAAGTCTTAATCCTGAAGTCATAGATTTCGTTAGAAAACCAAAGATTAGAAAGCAAGCAGGACCCTCTCAGAATTATAAGAACTTACTGAACACTTTACAAACTTTGCTCAGAAAAAAAAAAAAAAATTGCAGACCAAATTCATAGCTTCTAGGGTAAGCAGTTGGAAAAACCCATAAATAATAAGTCTTCTCTTACTAGTCTAAACAAAAACACTTGTCCGTATTTTACAAAAAAGAAGAAAAAAATATGTTGTTTACGCACAAAAAAATAGAATTCAAAGGGACAAATGACAGTTCCTGTGTGACAAAATGGTATTTCTCTATCATTATTGTCCTCAACATAAGCAGGATGGATGTGTCCGCATAATTGCCAAAACAATGCTCTTTTTTTATTTGATTCTGTCGTTAACCCTATTACCATTCCATCTCCTTCCTTAGGGTAAGAATAGAATTTCAATTGTTGGAATTTCAGATACCTCTCCAACTGTACGTTTGCCTCAACCACTTCTTATTTGCTAAGGCACTCTCTGGATCCTCTCACTAAACTTACCAGTTATTGATTTCACTCCAAGAATCTGTCCAAGACCGGTTTTGTAAATTTGATACCATTATTAAAGTATGGATGAGGCAGCTTCTTTTTGGAACTCTCAGGATAATAATACCTGGGCTATAATTAATGGTTGTGTACATTGATAACCAAATGGTTGCGCATATTGACAACCCACTACTTGATTTATCTCCAACAGTGTTAACCCTTGACCCTGTCCCTGCTAGCCTCAGGACAAAGGCCATTCAGAAGTGGGAGAGATAGAAGAGAATTAAATTTTAAAGATCTCAGTTGGTCTAGCTATACCCTTACTAAAACTGACCAAGTACCCAATACAAAAAGATGCTATTAAAAGATTATGTTTCATCTATCTGCAGACCCCCAGAAAGGATTTATCATGTGTCTTGTGGGCCCAAATCAATGTTAGCTTTTTTTATGCAGACATTTATTAGAGCACAGCTATGACCATTCCTTTATTTTCTGTGGCTGTTTTTGTACAACAATGACAGATTTGAGTAGTTTGGACAGAGAACTGTTTACTAATTCTTCCTTTCGGAACAATTCTGCAGCTAACACATATAAACTTTGGATAAAATGTAAACGTCAACTACAGGAATCCATTGGAGAGAAACTAAGGATAGGCAGAATCTGGAAAGGTTTCTATGCCTGGACATACTTTAAGCTTAAGATGATTACAGTGACTTAATTACAGATAAAGTAGACTACAAGATAAAAATCAATCAAGTCAGTTTTGTTTATAGTAACCAAAGGTGGAAAAAAAAAAAACTAGTTTATTTTTTAACCAACAATATATAACAAACTGTGACATGTTCATAGGATGGGAAACCACTTGCTGATAAAAAGCAATGCACTATTATTTATTATTGCATGCAAAGCCATGGATGAATCTCAAAAAACATGTTAGTAAAACAAAAGCACCACACAAATGAGCACAACCTGTGTAACTACGTTTATGTGACATTTCAGAAGATACAGAACAAATATAGGGAAGGAAAAAAATCAGGGAACTCTTTTCCTCTGGTGTGTAGACTGGCATGAGAACTTTCTAAAATGGGGACACCTGGGTGGCTCAGTGGTTGAGCGTCTGCCTTTGGCTCAGGTTGTGATCCCGGGGTCCTGGGATGGAGTCCCACACTGGGCTCTCTGCAGGGAGCCTGCTTCTCCCTCTGCCTGTGTTTCTGCCTCTCTCTGAGTGTCTCTCATGAATAAATAAAGAAAATCTTTAAAAACAAACAACAACAACAAAACCTCTCTAGGATGGCCAAAATGTTACATATTTTGAAAGACGTTTGCTACAGGTATATATCAAGTTATTACATGTACACTTAAGACCTGTACTTTTCAATCTATGTGACTTTTACTTAAAAATCATAAACAAGTATCAGAGTAGATGGCAGTGGTATTTGTTGAAATTTTTAAGGCTGAAGTCTGTGGAAATATGCAACTTAATTGAAATGAATAAAAGAATAAGATAGATTGAAGGATGCATGCAAGCTGAATGCATGGAATAATATGCTAGGAAGCACACAGAACAAAATATTTCCTATAGTCTAAGTGGTGGTTATGTAGGTACTCACTGTACAAGACTTTTGACTTTTCTTTATGTTTGAAAAGTTTTGATGAAAACATTAGAGGGAATGGCACACACAAAATTGGAAATCAAAGTATCTCTTTATGAATTGAAGAAACCATAAATAAAAATCTCACATAAAAACATCAAATCTAGATGGCTTCTTACTTGATTCTCCCGAACATAATCAAAGTAATGTTTCCAAACGTAAACATAGTCATGAAATAGAAGACAAATTTTCCCAGAATACTTTTGATATCCAAAGCTAACAACACAGATAATTACAAAAGACATTGCAATGAAAGAAAATGGCAGTAATCCTACTGAAAATGTTAGCTAATTAAATACAGCCATCTATTAAAGAAAAATTGATTACAAATAAGTATTTTATTGAAAGGAATGCAGTAATTATTAATTGTTGAAAATAAGTCAATCTAAATGACTCCATTACAGAATAAAGAAGAAAAACAAGGGTTGGGTAATTTTAGTAGATACTGAAAAAGGTTTTTTGAAGATTTTCAACATCCAATTATGGTAAAAAATCCTTAGCGGGGAAACTTGCATAAATACTTCTCAAAGGTGAATATCCAAATTTCAGCAAATACATGAAAAGATACTCAATCTTATTAGTCATCAGTCAGATGAAAATTAAATTCTTAACAAGACACTCTCCAGGTTTAAATAAAAATCACTTGTACCAAGAACCATGAAGAACTTAAACTGAATGAAAAAGACAATCAATAGATGCCAGCACCGAGATGAAAGATATTAAAATTATCTGAAAAGGCTTTAAAAGTAGTCTTCAGAAAAAGAGTTCAACAAACCATTACACAGACCTGTGAAACAAAAAGATTTTTTAACTCTCAGCAATATATATATATATATATATATATATATATATATATATATATATGTAAAGAAGAATCAAATGGAAATTTTAGAATTTAAAATAAAATTACTAAAATAAAAAAGTGAGACAGCAGAATGGAGGGCACATAGGAAGGAGTCAGTAAACATGAAAATATAATAGAGAAGGTAAGTAATGTTTCTATATTTTACTCAAATGGGCAAAATGCTAGTATTAAAAGAATGTGATGTTATGTATATATAATAAAATTCTTAGAGGAAATGACTAATAAAGATATTCAAAGAGATATGCTCAAAAATATTATAGATAAAATCTAAACATGTTCCAGTAACCTCTGAAGGCAAGAGAAAGGATACATAGAAATGACAGAACAAATTTAACTACAACCTTAAAAAACAGTAAAACTTAAACCTTACCATATTGATAATTCTAATAAATGTAACTTGCCTAAGTATACCAATTAAATGAGAGATAGTAGCATAATGAAATAAAAAATGTGAACTCAAGTATATGCTGTCTGTGGAAGTTCATTTTATTTTTATTTATGTTGTCTTGTTTTAATTCCATTGTGTTTAATGTACAGTGTTATATTTAGTTTTAGGTGTACAATATAGTGATTCGACAATTCCATACATCAGCCAGTGCTCATTACACAAGTGCACACGTTAATCTCCTTCACCCATCCCCCTGTCCAGCTCACCTCCAATAACCATCAGTTTCTTCTTTATAGTTAAGAGTCTGTTTCTTGATTTCTCTTTCTCTGTCATCTTTCTTTTGTTCATTTGTTTTGTTTCTTAAATTCCACATATGAGAGAAATCATATGGAATCTGTTTTTCTCTGACTTATTTTGCTTAGAATTATACTCTACCTCCATCCATGTCATTGGAAATGGAAAGATTTCATTCTTGCTTATGAATAATATTCCAGTATGTGTGTGTGTGCATGTGTGTGTGTGTGTGTGTGTGTAAACACTTCGTTATCTACTCATCCATCAATGAACACTGGGTTGCTTCTATAATTTGGCTATTGTAAATAATGCTACAATAAACATAGAGGAGCACATATCCCTTTGAATTAGTGTTTTTGTATCTTTGGGGTAAATACCCAGTAGTGCAATTACTGGGTTATAGGGTAGTTCTATTTTTTTTTTTTTTTTGAGGAACCTCCATATTGTCTTCCAGAATGGGTGTACCAGTTTGCATTCCCACCAACAGTACAGGAGGGTTCTTTTTTCTCTACATCCTCACCAACATTTGTTTCTATGCTTTTGGTTTTAGCCATTCTGACAATTGTGAGGTGATGGCTCATTGTGGTTTTGATGTGCCCTTCCCTAATGGTGAATGACATTATACATCTTTTCATGTGTCTGTTAGTTATTTGTATGTATTCTTTGGAGAAACGTCTGTACATTTCTTCTGCCCATTTTTTAATGGGATTAATTCATTTTTGGGGTGTTATATGAGTTCTTTATATATTTTGGATACTGACATTTTACCGGATACGTCATTTGCAAATATCTTCTCTCATTCAGTAGATTGCCTTTTAGTTTTGTTGATTGTTTCCTTCACTGTGCAGAAGCTTTTTATTTTGAAGTAGTCCTAGTATTATTTTTGTTTTTATTTCCCTTGCCTTGGTAGGAATATCTAGAAAGAATTTTGCTACAGCTGATGTCGGAGATGTTACTGCCTGTTCTATCTTCTAGGATTTTTATGTTGAAGACATTTTAAATATAATATAGGCAGGTTAAAAGTATAGGAGTATTAAAATTTATATTATGTAAACATCAACCAAAGAAAGCAGGCGTGGCTGTATTAACAAAAGATATCATTGACTTCTTAGCATAGACAATTACCAGAGTCACAGAATAACATGATATAATAAAAGGGTAAATACATCAAGAAGACCTGGCAATATAATTTGTGTATGATAGAGCTGCAAAATGTGTGAAATAAAAACTAATAGAATTGAAAGGAGAATAGACAAAATCACATTTATAATTGGAGATTTTAATACCCTCTCCAGATAACTGACAGAACAACTAGATAGAAAATCAGCAAGAATCAGAACTTAAAACACCCTCAACTGATAGAATCTAACCAACATTTTTAGAATACACAATTCAATGGCAGGACAATACATGATTTTTTTTTAAAGCATTCAGGGAACATATGCCAATGCAGATCATATCCTGGTCATAGAACAAATACTAGAAAATCTAGAAAACTGCAATCAAAAATAGTGTGTTCTTTAAATCCAATAGAGTCATACTAGAATTCAGTAACATGAAGGTAAGTGGAAAACCACCAAATATTTGAAAGCTAAACAACAAACTATTAAATAACCCTTTGGGTAATTTTTGGATTAAAGACATCTCAATGGAAACTTGTGGGACGTAACTAAGGTAGTGCTGAGAGAAACGTATAGCACTGAATCCATATATTAGAAAAGATGAAACTTCTAAAATGAATAATCTGAGCTCCCACCTCAAGACCTCGAAAAAAAAAAAAGCAAAAAACCCAATGAAAGGATAAAGACCCAATCAAGAACAGAAATCAATGAGTTTAAAAACAGAAAAACAATAGAGGAGATCAACAAAAGAGCCATTTCTTTGTAAATACTAATAGAATTGGCAAACCTCCATCAACACTGACAAAAAAAGAAATGACAAAAAATACTATATCAGAAATGAACCAGGAGATATCATTGAAGACCCTGTAGGTGTAAAAAAAAAATATTATTTCCAATAATAAAAATTGTAAAGGAATATTGCAAATAATACTATACTAATAGGTTTGACAATATTGATGAGATGAATGTTTCCCAAAGCATAAGCTTTGTAATTAAAAGAATACTTTTATTATATACTGAAGAGTTTTTTGCCAGTCAGATGTTACCTGGATTTGTATGCTGAAGGCATTCATTTTATTTTGAAGCAAATAACATAAAAATTGAAAGCAGAGATAGATACGTGTGCACTTGAAAGTTGTAAGAGTATTAAGGACATGCTTTAGTAAGATCCACAAGAGCATTAAAGTGGCTTCACATCATGAAGGTTCCTGAAATGGATTTCTAGTATAAAAGAATATGCAGGATATTCAGATAGAGTTTATGTCAACTGTACTAAAAAAATTGTGGGAAAGTGTATTCTAGAATACCTGTTGATAGAGTATATAGCTCAAGGACTAGCCCTGAATAGTCTATAGAAGTTATCAGAGCTATTTTTTTTTTGAAATGTACTAATAAAGAACATTTGTTAACATGAAGCACTGCACTGAAGGAGTATGCCATTCAGAATTTACATGTGTGGGTAAAAGAGCTATAATAATGAAAATTATATTACCAAGTAATTTACTATTACTATATATACTAAAATGTTAAATAGATTTTTATGTTTTTGAATTTTTAGGTAGTTTTTTTCTTTAGATACTATGCTATTGTCAGTTTTTCTCATAAATGATAGTTTAAGTGAGCTGGAATTGACCTTGTTATGTTGTGTCAATAATAACTTCCCTCTAGCAATATTTTAACATGAACCCAGTTACCAAGATTGGCTTAGTTACTAGTTCTCTTACACAGTGACTTTGTAAAATATTGTTATTCTTGGAATATTTTTTGTGAATATACTTCAACATCCAACTTCTCTTTATCAAAACAAGTGATACTTAAAATTTTTTTGCATAAAAAAGGCTTCACATTTCCAAATTTCAATGTCTATGGAATTTGTAAAGCAAATCTGAATACCTAGATTAAAAAAAGAAATTTATTTGAAAGATATGAAGGGACATAAATAATACAAGTAATAATGAATAATAAGGCTTAGGAAGTATAAAATATGTCTCTGGTAAGAACCATTCAAGGTTTTCATCAAAACAGTTTTCCTGGAATAAAAGTATATAAATTATTTTCTTTTTGTACTCCATTCTTACTGTAAAATACTAGAAGAAAATGTCCAATTTGTTTATATGTTACAAATTCACTCTTTTACTAAGGAAAAAATGAAAATATTCTGAATTAAAGACTCTCCATAACCTCATACAGTAGAGGTAGAAGTAATTCTAAAAAAAATGATATCTGAGATGGTTTGAACCAAACTAGGGAAGCAGCTGCAAGGCAGCTGAAAATGCAAGAAAATATTTATTAAAGTTATTTCAAAAGACAAAGAAAATAAAATTTAAACATCTAGTCAATTAAGATAACCCTATGTGACTAGGTTAAAACATTCATTTTAGTAATGATGTGTAACAACAAATGGGTATTTTATTTTATTATTTTTTTAAGATTTTATTTATTTATTCATAAAAGACACAGAGACAGAGAGAGAGAGAGAGAGACAGAGACACAGGCAGAGGGAGAAGCAGGCTCCACGCAGGGAACCTGACACAGGACTTGATCCCGGATCTCCAGGATCACACCCTGAGCTAAACCGCTAAGCCACCCAGGCTGCCAACAAATGGGTATTTTAGCTGAACTGTTGTCGCACCAGGAATGAAACACTTAAACATGTCTACATCCCTTGCCTGTAGTCATGTGTTCCTTGGAATCTCTGGTGCATTAGAATGGCCTGATGAGAGTGCAGATGGACAAAGCCAAAGAAGGCAAGATTTTTGTAAAATGTTGTTTCCTAACAAAGGAACAATAATATTGAAAACAGTTACCTTCTGAGGAGAATGCTTAATAAAATACCTTTCCTTGTTTACTGTTATTTCCATTTTAAGGTTTCTGAAATAATACTGCAATGAGAGAAAGTACTTACTTACCTTACTCTTTTAAAGAGTACCAAGGAACCTGATTAGTCAGTACATTTGATATCAATATTTTGTGAGTGTACATTTTGTATGTTAGCTTTCTTCCAGGTGCAATGATGATTGAGACATCTCATCTTTTACAGAAAAACACCCTGGCTATAATATTAGACTTGCCTGTTTGAGAATAATGTCTGCAGTGTCAAACAGTTATTAGCTTTTAAATCTGTTGTCTTTATACAGTGCTCAAGAAAATGTACTTTGATTTTATTGTTAATCCTTACCTTGCTATATATTTTTTGAAGGATTTTATTTACTTATTCATGAGGGATGGGGGTGGGCAGAGACACAGGCAGAGGGAGAAGCAAACTCCCTGCAGGGGCTCGATGTGAGACTCATCATCCTGGGACTCCAGGATCATGCCCTGAGCCAAAAGCAGACACCCCACCGCTGAGCCACCCAGGCGTCCCATTACCTTATTATATTAAGGGCTGTGCTTGTCCACAGTCATGTCTGAGGACATCAAGGAATCAATTATTTACTAGTCAAAACTGGTATCATTTTTAGCATAAGACTAATGGGAAGATTGATGAAAACAAGGAGTTTCACAACTGATTCTATAGTTTTGATTTTATGTAGAATTGTCTTAAAACTTTGAGATATCAAGGATAATCCATGTCAAGGCAAGGCAAACGCTGTAGGCAAAGAGAGTCTTGTAGGCACTGATGATACTGTGAGGAGTATAGAAACTAGTCTTTTCTTATGCATGAGCAGAAGTTGCCCCTTACCCAAATACCTTGTTCTGAGGAATATCCTCCTTGAGCAAAATGATTGAGATTCAAACGCTTTCAATGCTATTGGACCCTCTCTGATGGACTAGGGCAATTTCAGTAAGGCTTATTATTACAGTTTCCCAAGCCCCCTAGCCTACCTATAGCTTTCATCTCCCAGAACCTCATCTTAAGGTAAGAGACAATCAGAATTGATGATCTAGACTCAAAATCTAGAATGAAATATTTGGGGGGGATGCATGATTCTGACTTGTCTTTGACTTAAGCTATATATTCCTCATGACCAGCCATCCTGAGCCGTAGGCGTGATGAACAGCTGAGTGTGTCAGCATGAACTAAGTAGCTAATATAAGAAATGTCAGTAGCCCATGGTTCTGGTGATGCAGTGCCATGTTATTCAAAGTGTGGCCCATATCCTAGAAACTCAAACTCTTAGATGAGTTACTAAATCATATTCTGCATTTTAGAGTTTTCTCCTGCTGAATTGTATACATAGTACAGATTTGAGAAGTTTTAGCTGAAAGTAAATATGAGAAGACTTCCTCTTTCCATAACTCCTTCCCTTTAAAACCTTTAGTAGAATCATTGAAGTAGTAGATATGATAGCATCAAAACCCGAGGGGCCACTTGTGACCAACAGTTATAGCAAGTGGAAGCAGAAGGAAAATCAAGTTTTCACTCCAAGAAACAAAAAAGGGACATAACTGGCAACTTTGTGTTGAGTAAACTTCTAATATTTTATGGAGATTAAGGTGAGGAAGAAGACCCCAAGACCCAGTGGTGTATGGCTGCCATCTAATGTTATTTATTGTCTGAAAACTTCCCCTTTATACATCTAATTCCATTCCCTCTGTGGTTTCAAACTCAGACTCTACCATATGTTTGATATTTCTAATTGGTTATTTAATACCACTTAAATTTAGTCAAAATTAATATACTTAAACAGAATCCTCAGTTCTCTACCTCTGTTTTCTCCCACCTGGATAAAGGGGGCCATCATCATAGGTTATTTTAAGCCAAAATATGAAGAGACATGTGACTCCTCTCCTTCCCTTATGCCCTTCATCCTGCCCACAGCAAGTCCTAAAAGGCCCTACCTTGGCATAAATGCTGAATTCCGACTGCTTTCACTATTTTCATTCTGACCCGGTGGAAGCAATCATAGACTGTGATAGCCTTCTTAATATTCTTGCTGTATTCGTTTTCTGGTCTCTTGAGTCAGTTTTTTCACAAAGCAGTCAATATGGTCATCCTGATACTTAGATAGGTTAGATCGCTTTCTGTTCAAAACTTCCAGTGGCTCCCATCACAATCAGAATAAACAGTCTCCCCCTCAATCATAGCCCATACCTACACCCACAATAGACTTCTTTCTAATCCTCAATTTCACAAGGGTTTTCCTTGCATCAGAATGTTTGTATTTACCATTTCACTTTCCTGAAATATTTTATACTATATACATTGATGCTGCATGGAGGCCTGCCTTGATTATTCTGTCTAAAAGTGACTCTTATTTTGTATTCTGTCTTCCTGTTTTATTTATCTGATATTATGTAATTTGTGTTTCATATTTTTCCCCATTGAAATATAAGCTCCATAAAAGGCAAGAACACGATCTTTCTTATAAATGGTATATTCCATCCTTGAACACAGATACAATTAATAAGCCCTTACTAAATATTTTCTGGGAGGAAATTTGAAGAGAAGTACAAGTGGGTCTTTGATTTTATTATAGGCTGAGCCATTCAACTAGTTAAGCTGTCTCTTAAACTAAATGTGGAAAGAGTGGCAGGAAGAAAAAGGAGAGAGTCAAATAATTTACAATGTTCCTCTTATGAAAAAAATGAAAAACAAAATAGCCACTAAAACTTGATATATACTTCATTGATTGATTACTTGATTGATTAATTAACAAAGTATCTACTGTTTGCCAAAAATCCAACCAGAACCATTAAGACAAATGGGAAAGGGAAACAAGTCGTGTAAATTACAGGTCCTCATAGAACAAATTCTATTCTGATCTAATAAAATTTCAACAAAGCTATACAGCAAAGAATGGTATCTAGTAAAGTCCATCAAAGTCCTAATTTTGATGTTTGCATATTTTTTTAAAGATTTTATTTATTTATGATAGTCACAGAGAGAGAGAGAGAGAGAGAGAGAGAGAGGCAGAGACACAGGCAGAGGGAGAAGCAGGCTCCATGCACCGGGAGCCTGACGTGGGATTCGATCCCGCGTCTCCAGGATCGCGCCCTGGGCCAAAGGCAGGCGCCAAACCGCTGCGCCACCCAGGGATCCCGATGTTTGCATATTTCTATTCTTTGTTGTTTGCCCCCCACCCAAAATTTGTATGATCAAGAATTTCTTTTTTTTTTTTTTAAGATTTTATTTATTTATTCATGAGAGACAGGGAGAGAGGCAGAGACACAGGCAGAGGGAGAGGCAGGCTCCCCAGGTGTCCCAGGTGGGACTCGATCCCAGGACCCCAGGATCATGCCCTGGGCTGAAGGCAGGCGCTAAACTGCTGAGCCACCCAGGTGTCCCAAGAATTTCTTATTCTAACTCAAACCTATACTGAGTAATAATGGCTGTGTACCATTTATTTCCAACTCCGAGATTACAAGATGCTTAGTTCTCATGATGGCTCACCAATTTATCTGAACTGCAATCATTCACAGCCTGACTAGGAAGAAAAAAACAAAAGCCAAAACAAAACCTGACCAGGAATTTTCCATAACTTTTTTCACCTGATCACCTTTTAAAGATGATTGAATTTATAGGATGATTCAAAATTCTAAAGTAGCACAGAGTTGGGGTTTACAAAGACATTTTCAATGAGAAATTCTCTCTCTCTCCTCTATTTCTCCCTCCCTTAACACAACAATGGTCCTCCTGTTATTGGCCTTGCTAAACTTTTTTTTTCTTTCTTTCTTTCTTTCTTTCTTTCTTTCTTTCTTTCTTTCTTTCTTTCTTTCTTTCTTTCTTTCTTTCTTTTTTCTTTTCTTTTCTTTCTTTTCTTTTCTTTCTTTTCTTTTCTTTCTTTTCTTTTCTTTTCTTTTCTTTTCTTTTCTTTTCTTTTCTTTTCTTTTCTTTTCTTTTCTTTTCTTCTTTTCTTTTCTTTTCTTTCTTCTTTCTTCTTAAAGCTTTTACTTATTCATGAGAGATACACAGAAGATACACAGAGAGAAAGAGAGACGCAGAGGGAGAAGCAGGCTCCATGCAGGGAGCCCATGTGGGACTCTATCCCGGGTCTCCAGGATCCGGTCCTGGGCTGAAGGCGGCGCTAAACCACCCAGGCTGCCCACTAAACTTTTTCATGGTGACTCAACACTTTGCTTAACACTCTCCATATAAGTTCATGATATTCGATCTAAACTACCGATAGCTCTTAAAATTACATGAAAAACATGTTGCACTGCAGTTTTTTGTTGTAACTTTGAAAAGGGGTTCCAGTCTGTTTAAGCTTGTTACCTATAGTACCTAACTTAAAAGTGTGGAATATATTCGGGTGATTGACTTCTTTGTCATCTAATTATATACTCATCGAGCTCACTCTAAAGTCATTAATATGGGTGTTTTTATGAGTTTTATGCTTGCCTTCACCTTCAAAGTTACCTCTCCAGCATTGCCTATCACTGTATAGAAAACCTACAGTCACCACAAATTTTCTATTAGAAAGTTTTAAGCATACCTCACTGCATATGCTAACAATAAGCAATCATGTTTAAATTGTATGACCTCTAGGTACAAATTATAAGATAAAATAATAAAAATTGAAGTGCCAATTTCATTTCAATACTTAAAAAGTACTCCCCCAAATATATCTTGTGCAGAATTGCTGGCATTCTTTCTGTTTTGGTAACTTATGAAATGTGTTAGCTTACGTATTTAGGGAGTTGTAAGCTAGCTGAAGGCCAAAAAGCTTGTCTACCCAATCAAATAACAGAAAAATATCGCTTGTTTTTTAGTGGTTTGAGCACATATACTACAAAAAAAAAAAAAATGAGATTGTAGGAGTGAGTGCTTTCCTCTGTATGAGGTTTCTGTCTTGCTGTGGATTTTCCATTTCTTCATACAGTTAGGTGAGTTCTCCTGTGCTTCAGGGGTTAATCAGAAGTGTGAAAAACCATGATGAGAGCTTTTGGAGTTTTGAATGAGTATGCCAGTAGGTATATAAGACTTTAAATCCTTAAAGGATGCAAAAGGATAACATTTGATGGACATTCAGTAGGAAATGACTACGTGTCATGACCTATATACTAGAAATGTAAGAACAGTTTTTTTACATAGATGTTTTGTAGGTTTGTACCAAAACAAATTCAAAGGCCAG
Source organism: Canis lupus baileyi (assembly GCF_048164855.1). Taxonomy (NCBI): domain Eukaryota; kingdom Metazoa; phylum Chordata; class Mammalia; order Carnivora; family Canidae; genus Canis; species Canis lupus. The sequence continues at coordinate 6,367,292 of NC_132839.1, read as the reverse complement.
GTCCCAACAGGCATCAATATAATTCCAACAATGATTTCCTGAACTTTACTATCTAGCTAAAAAGTCAGTTTAGCTCAGTCAGTTCAAACCTGCCAAGTTAAGTTTTTACTTTCTTTGGAATGATTTCCACACTTCCATTAAGGTTTTTTATTTCCCCCTGTGTAAAAACTAGTGTATGCCTTTAAAATAAAGTAAGTTTTTTTTCATCTGCTTGCTTTTCAGGTACCCTAAGATTGTTCAATAAAATACAATAACCCAACAGGTAAATAATGCCAAAACACCATCTGGGGTGGCACAATCGGCAGGGAAGAGAGGTTTTTCACAAGTCAACTTGAGAATATTACACAAAAGCCAATGATTTTGAAGTAGAATCTCCGTTTCAAGCATCGTTTTCCTAATCAATATAAAATAAAATTTCAAGCCAAAGGTTCATTGCCTGAAGTATTGAGAGCCTAACAGTGTTTTAACCCTTGTCTTAGACTCACTTCTGTCTTCTAGGTCTTAGTTTTTTTCGAAAGCAAAGCTAAGGAAACTCATAAGAGCACTCAAGCATCCTAGGGATACAGGTATACAAGAATGCCACTTAAGGCCTGCCTAACATGAGGTGGTGCTATACTCTTTGACCTCAGATTTGAGATTTACCAATGTTGCATAGATACTTGTAACAGAAGAAAAAATTTTATATTAAAAAAACAGTATGGTTAGGCACAAGCTGAAAAAGAGATAACAGAAATTTTGATTTAGTTAAAAAATGCTTCAATATGAAACATATGGGGGAAGTGGCATGTACCTTACTTGCACATTGATAAAGAGAAACCATACTCCTGTTGTAAAGATAAATAAGCAAAAAAGCCCAAGATAACAAGAAATATAAATAACAGATAAATGGCTGGGGAAAGCTGATAGAACACAAGGTAAAGAACATGAAAAGAACTATGGGGTAAAATGAATAGGGCTAATTATGTATTTGTAGACAGGCACCATTTATGTGTACTTACAGCTGTCTGGGAGATTGATAAAGGTAATCCGAATGATTTATGCTTATGTTTTTTATGTATTTAGTAAAGTTTATATTGCATGTTACAACACATTTTCTTATTAAATATTAATGTGGAGTTGTCTGAATGATAATCTTTTATTATATTCATAATCATTTATTCTTTCTTAAATTATGGAGTAAAATCTTTTTTAAAAGATTATCTTTTGAAGGACTTTGATTCTAGTGAAGCCAGAAATAATTATGTTTCTCAGTAGAGCAGCATTCTTCAACACTGGCTCACAGAAAGCAGTGCAAGTTATAAAAGGACACCTACAAATACAGCCTCTTAGCCATAATTTTCCTTACTAAAATTCACTCACAAAATTTTGACAGTGAATTACATTCCAACATGTTGCTCTAGTTTGGGTAGGTCCATTAATTTCTGTCCACTTATTATTGTAATTTAAAAACCATTTCCCCAAAAGATTTTAAGAGAATATTAAATCAATAAATGTCAACACCTCATATAATATGGAGATGATTTATTTCTTTACTTCATCTAAACAGATAATTGCTTAGAATCTAATGGGGACAAACCGGAATTCAAGGTAACCAGATCAGTCAATTATAATATTGTGTATAGTTCAAAAAGTAAAAGAACCAGAGGGATTTATATATTGTTGAATCTTAGTATTTTACGGTTTTTGTTTGTTATTCTTAATACAGCTTTACAGAAACACCTAATACCTTATTATAAAACAAACCAACTCCTCAAAGCAAAAGCTGGAGAAAAAATAAACAGACTTTATTATGACTAACAATATATCTCTTTAAGTATAAACTTGATAAGCAAATCAATTAATCAACTTTTTTATATTGCAAAGAATATTCTATATTAATAGATAAATGCTTGACCATACATATCTCTTTATTGCCTAAGGGAAAAAACAAAAGTGAAAACTCCTTTGACATCTAGTTCTAGACCTTTATTTATTTATTTTTTTCAAATCAATCAATAAGGACACTAAGGCATAGAAAATTAAAGTTTCTCATCAGAAGTTATACAGAAACCTTTTACTTCTAGGTCCAGTAGAATGTATTGAGTATTTGTAGTGCTAATTATGTAAGGGCTCTTATATAATATACACATGTGCCAGATTTGGCTCATAATGTATATAGAGTAAAACCATTGAGAGTACATAGTAACATGATTATTTATTTAGATTGATAGGTGAGGCATCACAAATGCTAAATGTGAGGTTCTTTTCAGTACAAATCATAACTTCATCTGCTTAGCACTCAAAGAGAAGTAAGCTTTCAATTACTATTGTGAGTTTTTACCAGATACACATTTTAAGCTTTTATCAAATATTTATGCTTGCAAATTAACACAGCAAGGGCCACACTATGCCCTTTTAAAGATCTTTTGAAATGAGAAAATAATGATGATGCTCTTGATGAGTTAACCTTCATTTATTCACCCAGATTTTACACTTTATAGGTAATTCTGAGTTTTTTTGTTGCTTTGTTTGGATTGTTGTGTTTTTTTTTTTTTAATTCTCTAAGTTTTCATTTAGCAGATAGTTGAAGTAAATAATTAAGTAACTTGAAGACAGAATTAGGAATTTATAAAACTTCTTGGCTAGAGTCCTCTAATTCAATAGGTCCTGAAACAACCTGGATGGCTTCTCATATGCCCATGAATTTAATGATTTCCTTCATTTTTTTTATAATACCTTCATCTTTCAATGACTGTTCTAAGTTTTTGTTTTTGTTTTTGTTTTTGTTTTTTTGTTTGTTTGTTTGTTTTGTTGTTGTTGTTTAATCAGTTTCCTTGAAGGCCAGTCTTTCTGGGCTATTTTCATTAAGCATTATTCATAACCCAAATCATGTTTGCTAAATCTTCGCGCAGCAAAGGGCAGAGCAGTATGTCTGTAAATCATGTGCCTCCATCCCTACATATGGGATATCTTGCCAACATCGTGATGATCAGACACACAGGCTTCCCTGGACCTCTTTAGCAAGACTATGCATATCCTTTTCCTTTAAGTGGTCATAAGACCTTCTGAGACAAGTTCATTTTCCCCTCAGGCAATAACCTTTCATCCTTTAGGGCTCTGGAAGTTGAGATCTCATTTCTTGTACTCACATGACATCAATCTTTGAAGCTTTATTTCCCTACTAAAAAAGAAGGGAGGAAAGAAAAATAGGAAGAGGGGAAGAAAAGAGAAAGAGGGAAAATTAGGGAGAGGTCACATTTACATCCATCTCCCTTTGTGGGGGGAAAAACTTGAAGTTTATTTATTTAAGAAAAAACTTCATCTAAAATCTCTCCCAGATGATCTTATGTAAATGAATTATAATCTCTTATTTGGTATAAACCTGTCATCAAAAGGTCTAATTTCTAGCTTTGGAAATATCCTGAGAATTTTTAGACCACAAGTTCTTGAGCCATTATAATAAAAACCCTGTAGTGATTTTTGTTCTTTTAAGATGGAAGTTATTTAAATGAACAGCCCAGATATACAACAGTGATGTGCAACTCTGAAATAAGTTTGCTTCCAAATTAGCAATAATTTTGCTATTCATATTAAAAGTGAATGTAGCTATATAAAAACATTTCCATTGAAAGAAAGTTTAAAAGAACAGGTGAAGGTTAAGGCAATGATTGTGACTCAAAATAGCCAGTAATACAAAAATGATTATCTTTTTTTTTTATTTTTCCCAAGGTTTATTGAGATATAATTGGCACAAACAATTGTATAATTTTAAAGAGTACTGTACGATGATTTGATTTAAATATATTGTGAAGTGGATACCACAAGAAGTTTAGTTAACAACCATCATCTTATAGATATAAAAAAATAATTTTTTTTCCTTTTGAAAAGAACCCTTAGGATTTACTCTCTTAACAACTTTCAAAGATACCGTAGAGCAGTGTTAATTGTTACCATCATGTTGTACATTACATCTTTAGCATTTATTTATCTTTCAGCTGGAAGTTTGTACCTTTTGACCACCTTCCTCCAATTCTACCTACCGCCACCTACTGCATCTGGTAACCACAAATCTGTTCTTTTTCTTTTGTTTTAAAGAATTTGTTTATTTGACAGAAAAAGAGAGGGAGAGAGAGCACAAGCAGGGGGAAGTGGCAGGCAGAGGAAGAGGGAGCCAGATGCTGAGCTCAATCCCAGGACCTTGGGATCAGTATCTGAGCCGAAGGTAGACGTTTAACTGACTGAGCCACCCAGGTGCCTCTTTGATCTCTTTTTCTGAGTTTGGTGTTTTGTTTCATTTCATTCCTTTTTAGTTGTTTTGTTTTGTTTTGTTTTTTGCTTTTAGATCCCACGTATAAGTGAGATTATAAAGTAGGTATCTCTCTTTGTGTGTTCTACTCCACTTAGTCTAATGTGCTTAAGGCCCATTCCTGCCACAGATTTCAGATTTCTATTTTTTTTTTATGGCGGTATAATGTCCATTGTATATCCATGTATATCTCACAATCTCTTTACCCATTATGCATGGATGGACACTTAACTTGTTTTCATGCCTGGCTATTGTAAATAATGCTGCTGTCAACATAGAGGTTGTGGATATCTCTTCAACATAGTGTTTTTGTTTCCTTTGGACATATTTTCAGAAGTGAAATTGCTGGATTATATGGTAATTCCATTTTTAATTTTTTAATGAAACTCCATTCTGTTTTTATAGTGGCTGCAGCAGTTTACTGTCTCACCAACAGCACACAAAATTTCCCTTTTCTTTTTTTTTTTTTTTAAAGATTTTATTTATGTATTTGAGAGGGAGAGAGAAAGAGAGCTTGAGGAGGAGGATGGGCAGAGGGACAAGTCAGACTTCCTCCTGAGGGTGGATTCCTGAGATGAGGTGGGGCTCCATTCTAGGACCCTGAGATCAGGACCTGAGCCTAAGGCAGACACTTAACTGACTGAACCACCCAGGCATCCCCAAAGTTTCCCTTTTCTCTACGTCCTTACCAGCATTTGTCTTTTTGATAATGGCTATGCTAACAGGCCTCAGGTAATATCTTGTTTTGAGTTTGATTTGTATTTTCCTAATGATTAATGATACTGAGCATCTTTCCATGTATCTCTTGGCCATTTGTATCTTTCTTGGAGAAATGTCTATTAAGTCCCTTGCTCACTTTTTTAATTTTATTTTATTTTAAAGGTTTTATTTATTTATTCATGACAGACACAGAGAGAGACAGAGACACAGGCAGAGGGAGAAGAGGCTCCATGCAGGGAGCCTGATGTGGGACTCTGATCCCAGGTTTCCAGGATCACACCCTGGGCTGAAGGCGGCACTGAGCCACTGAGCCACTCAGGCTGCGCCCTTGCTCATTTTTAATTGGATTATTTGGTTTTTTGCAGTTGAATTATAGGAGTTCTTTATATGTTTGAGATATTAACCCCTTATCAGATGTATGATTTGCAAATATTTTTCCAATTCTGTATGTTGTCTTTCATTTTGTTGATCATTTCTTTTGCTGTGCAAAAGCTTTTTAGTTTGATATAGTCCCACTTGTTTATTTTTACTCTTGTTGCTTGTGCTCTAAGTCTTATATGCATTATTCAACTTTATTTAGATTTCATATGCATTATTTCAACTTTATTTCAAGTTAATTTTTGTGAATGATGTAAGATAGGAGTCTAGTTTCATTCTTTAACACGAGTGTCCACTTTTCCCAGAAATGCTGATATCTGTCAATACATTTTGATGTATCTAATAAAATGAATAGTTTTGAATTATTATTTAAATTAGAAATGTGTATACAAAAGAGCATTAATTCCACATTTGCTCAGAAATTGTTTGGTGTATTTTATATTTAACTTACATGTATATGGCACATGCGAAAACTAATTTTTTGTATGATTGGGGGAAAAAAGGAAGCAGACTCCATGAATCTTCAAGTCGAAAAGCTGGCAAATAGCAGAGCCCCTTTTATATAGATCTCTCTGGACCTACAGGATTTGCTACTATGTATGTCAAGCTATTCCAGTCATTAATCAGATGGGACACTCATGACCTAGTTTTAGTGGGAGGGCAGAAGAGGAATATGAGGAGTCAAATTGGTCCCATTGTCAATGAATCTAATCTCTCCATTTAAATAAAATTTTGGGTTCTTTGAGTGACTATCCAGTGTGTACTGCTTTGGTATGATTTAACAAATTTTAGAGGCTGTCTTGTAAATTCAGCTCTCCAAATGGCATGATTTATATACACTTGCTATTTTACACCCTGACTGTTGAATTTAGAAATGCTTTCTTTTTGGCTTATTCATTCATTATTCATTCTCTATTGAACATTTGAACCCTCAAAGTTCATAAGCAATTAACAAGCTATGCCCTGGGGGTTCATGTAATCAATAATATACATTTTTTGTCACTAGAGGTTCCTTTTCTATGACAAAAATTGATATTTTATCATTGGTTTAAAATATTAAAGACAGACCAAAAATAATAAAGAAATGATTATTAATATTTTTATTGTAGTGATTACGTTGATAAGACAATATAACTTAGCAGCATTACATATTTTACTTCATTTAATGAGATGTATTTATCCATTTAATAAATAACTGATGTGAAGTCTGTAGCAAAGAATCTGACCCAAAGCAAATATTCAATGTATGGTTATAATTACAATTCTTAATATCAAGTACCATTATTATTGTTCCTATTTGAGAGCAGAGGGAGTTTCTATGATGAAGATGTTGGAAACAAGCAGATGATAGAGGCAGGATTCAAATCTGTGTCTATCTGAATAAAAATGATCATGTGTTGGCTTTTATGGTGAGCATACTAATTACCTGTGGACACGGTGTATGGATTATATGATTCACAGCCTCAATGGAGTTTGGAATTCTCTTCTGTTTCCTACTGATTTTCTTATTTCTGTCTAGTAACATAGTGAGGACATCTTAAGGGCTTTGTCAACATTTAGACATTTAAGAGTTCTTTTTTTTTTTTTTTTTCATTTAAGAGTTCTAAGAAGAAGGAAAGCACATACCTAGATGTGGAATGAAACAAGACTGAGAATGAAGTTTCATATACTCTGTTTATGAACTGAGTCCTAGAGACTGATGTAAATTCGATCCAAGACAGAATGAACTTTAAAATAAAGGGTCATTATTTGATTTTTTTTAAAGTGAGGACATGGTCTGGTCATCTCATTTCTAAGTCTCTCTGTGCATTCTTGATTACTCAATTGCTTGATCTAGGCCCATGGCCATATAAAGGAGAGAAATAATCAAATCTGCTGCTAGAATCTAAAACTATGTTCTCAAATATGATAGCCATTGGGCACATGTGGCAATTGTACACTTGAAATGTGGTGGCTAGTTCAAATTAGGATGGGCTATAACTGTTAAATATAAACAGATTTGGGAGCTTTTGTATGATGAAAAGAATGATCTCTACATTGATTATGAGTTGAAATAATATTTATACATTAGGTTAAATAAAATACAATATTAAAATTTATTTCACTGTTTTAACTTTTGTTAATGTGGTTACTAGAAAGTTTAGAATTACGAATGTGGCATCAATAATACTTCTCTTGGACACACTGATCTAGAATGCCAAGAGGAGTTTTTACCATCTTGTAAAGAGTTAATAGGTAGGAAAATGGGAAGCCACACTAGTAAAGTATTAAACATGGAGAACCAGACAACACCACATAGAGATGAGGAACCATTTCACTAAAATGTGGAAGATGGGTCCTTCCAGAACCAGGAGGCATCAATGGGAACACAATTTTTCCTGTGGTAACTCACTAGCCTGGAGTGGCCCCTGAAATAACAGTGCTTTCATAATATAGGAATTTCAAAATTTCATAGGTAAATATATAATACATAAAAATGGTATTTTTACTTTTTATAAATTATCCCTACTAATATTATTATATAACTCATTACTCCCTGAGAAAAGTATGACAGAAAAGATATAGTAACAAAAGGAGAATGCATATGTAAATGATAATATATCATTCCTAGTCAGCTTTTAATGAAATAAATGGCCATATTTTGAGATAAATCACCCCACCCCAGACACTGGTACTTACAAAAAGTGTTTGTGAACACTACCAGCAGGAAAACTGGGATTGTAAAATCACTGAGACCACTAGATCCCATCAAGACTGCTATCATTTACTGAAAACTCCAGATGGAAATTTAAGGAGGAAAGAGGAGAGGAGAGGAGTCCAATTAAGACAGCTCAGGATTAATTTTCTTTAAGAAGTATAGTTGCTCAGCTGCTTGACATTAAGTTCTTTCTATAACAAAGCCACATCTGTCACTACTTATCTTCTCCATGAGCAAGGCAGGTATCAGGCTGCAAAATTTTCCGAGTAAAAAATTTTTCCTTTGCTTTCTTTTTCTCCATAAATTATTTCCTATACTGTCTTCTTATTTCCTCTGTTTCCCATTTATAACCAAAAAAAAAATATTGTGGTTCTTTTATGTTGAAGTATCTTTGGTGGCTCTTTCTCTCACATGAAGAATTGCTGAAGTAGAGAAACACTTCATGGTGTAGGGAAAATTGTATTTTTAAATCTGTTCAGCTTGTGTTCATAGTCTTGCACATGGTTATTCATGGTTCCTTTACATGTGGTTTATAAGAAATTTCTCTGTATTTCTAGACAAAGCAAGTTAGTAAGCTTGATACTGGTATGGTTAATATAATCACCAAACCATTTAGTTTGTATTGCAAACAGCAGTTAAAGTCATGTTTAGACCTAGCCAGAAGTCAAAGCCTTTTGTAAATAGATATAGTTCTCTGCTTACCCAGTATTTCCAATATGGACCATCAGGACAAACAATGAGGATGAGAGGCATGTTTTTCTATAATCAGTTTTGAGACAGAAGCCAAATAGTCCATACTTTTCTTACTTGCAGAGATAATTTTATTCAATGTCTAATAAAAAAGTGTGAGGACTACATCTCAGAGACCCTCAAATTCTTTTCAGGAATAGGATATCCTCCCTCAACTAATAGGATTTCCTCCCTCAACTAATATCCTCCCTAAAAGGATGAGAAATGGGACACCTGGGTGGCTCACCAGTTAAGCGTCTGCCTTCAGCCCAGGATGTGATCCTGGGGACCCGGGATCGAGTTCCACGTCAGGCTCCCTGCATGGGTCCTGCTTCTCCCTCTGCTTCTGCCTGTGTCTGCCTCTCTCTCTGTGTCTCTCATGAATGAATGAATGAATGAATGAATGAATGAATGAATAAATAAATAAATAAAGTCAGTCTTAAAAAAAATAAAAGGATGAGAAATATTTGCATGTTTCATAAACAAATCCCAATGGCTATTTATCACCTCCAAAATATGCCTGGCTCTGTACTGTCTTCATTATCTTGGGATTTGGTTCCTGCACTTTATGATATTATTAAATAGTGTTCTTTCTCCTCAAAGTGCTCTCTCAGTTTGTAGTTGTGTATTAATTAGGAGAATTGTTTGATTATTATGTCTCTTCCTCTTTTGACCGTAATATCATAAAAACAGGAATCATGTCTGTTTTCACAGTTGTTTATACCTTTAGTTCCTAACACAGTGCCTAGTTCATTATGTAAAAGTAACTATTATTTGAGGAGCAAAAGAACATTTATACTTTGCCTGAATACTACTTTGCATGAAGTTGACATAGGTTCGTCCTTAATTCCTTTTTTCTTTTTTTTCGTCCTTAATTCCTAAAAGCTTATTACAGGGCAAGATAAACCAAACTTTAGGACTAAGGAAAATAGAAAATATAAAGAGCACCTTAGCACTGCTAATTAGGATCCAGTGCTCAACAGGTCTCATTGATGAAAACAATGCTCAATCCCAGTGAAACGTCAGGTATCTCATCACCTTACACACCTAAGACAAACATAAGTCTTGGAATGAGGAGGACTTGTGTCTTCCCTAAATTTTCTGCCACAGGATATTTTAGTTATTCTCATCAGGAAGGAACTTCATTAGCACTCAGGAATAAGAATGTATGTAATCATAATGGTCAACAGCAAATCCAAAGTCTAGCTTAGGTTGTATTAAAAACAAAATTAAACCTTACTATGTACGAAATCTCTTACCACAAATCAGATCAAGCTTCAAGATTTACCTATCAATTTTCAGAAATTATAAAATGTGAAGAAATATGTAAAATGTTAGGCTGGTATCAGAAAAATCCAGGCTTTGGGAAATTCTTTGAATCAAGTGACTCAGTTTTTTTCAACCAATAAATTACAAGAGAAAAAGAAATAGTATGGAAATATATAATTAAATATTAATTATTTGAAATAAGTATTAAAAGAGACCTAAGGAACATATTGATCTCACTTGGATCCAAGTTAAATTATTTTGTTTAATCTGGGTGTTTGATGATATTAAGAAAATATTAATTTTCATATTTGATAATATATTGTGATTGTTTTTATGTATTTTATTTTTTATTTTTATTTTTTTGAGAGACAGAGAGAGAGAGAGCACACCCACACATGTTAAAGAGGTAAGGAGTAGAGGGAGAGAATCTTAGACTCTGCCCACTGAACACAGAGCCTGAGAGTGGGAGAAGCTCCTTCACGAACCTACCTGAGATCATGACCTGAGCTGAAATCAAGAGGTTGACACTCAGCCAACTGAGCCACCTAGGTGCCTCTGTGGTTGTGTTTTTAAAAGTCCCTCTCTTTCTTTCTTTCTTTCTTTCTTTCTTTCTTTCTTTCTTTCTTTCTTTCTTTCTTTCTTTCTTTCTTTCTTTTTCTTTCTTTCTTTCTTTCTCTTTCCTCTTCCTCTTTCTTCCTTTCTATCTTTCCTTCTTTCTTTTTATCTATTCAGTTGAAATTTTTAAAAAATCCGATTCATTAAGTTCATTGACTTAAACCTAAAAATTAAATATATCAAAAAATACATAAATAAACATACAAAATCAACATGTCCACTCTATTTAATACCATACCAAGCAAAGTCAGTTTTCAATACTTTTTCTTAAAGTATATCAGAGTATCAGATTTACTCATTTTACCTGCAACACTATGGTGTTTTACTTTCCTGCCAGTACATTTCAGGATAAAAAGACATACCTTTCATTTCCCAATTGCAAATGATTTCCAGACAAGATGTAACTGATTGTGAGCTTGTAGTTAGGAAGGAAAAAAGAAAAAGAAGAAGAATAAAAAAAGAAACAAAGAATTTACTAACTTTTTAATGGGAATCTTTTGCTAATAGTACCCCAATTTTCACCAGGAATAATAAGTTAATAGTTTATTATTTGGGATAATTTATTTAAAACCACATTTAAAAAATATTTTTAATGTATTTATTCATGAGGAACACAGAGAGGCACAGACTTAGGCAGAGGGAGAGGCAGGCTCCCCACAAAGAGCCTGATGTGGGACTTGATCCTAGAGCACAGGATCAGGCCCTGAGCTGAAGGCTGACGCTCACCGCTGAACCATTTAGACATCCCAAAGCCATATTTTTTGTGTCCTAAACATATTTTGAAATTTTAGAATTTTATGAGGCAAATTTGGTTAGATTTCTAAAAATTTTTTAATTTTTAAAATTTAAATTTTAAATATTTAAAAGTAATTTTTTAAAATATATTAACTTTTTTATACTGGCATTAAGAAACATGATCTATAAAAATAACAATTACAGAGGTGCCTGGGTGGTTCAGTCAGTTGAGCATCTGACTCTATTTCAGCTCAGGTCATGATCTCAGGGTCATAAGATGAAGCCCTGCATCAGGCTCTGTGCTCAGTGGGAAGTCTGCTTCTCTCCTCTCCCTCTTCCTCTGCCCCTCTCCTAGCATGCATGCATGGCTCTCTCTCTCTCAAATGAATAATTAAATCTAAAAATAAGATTGAGATATATATTATTCTTTTTCAAGAGATGGAAATCTAATTAGTGAAAATAACAATATTGAAAGTTATAACAGATTCAAGACTTTTTAAAATTGCTTTTTGTATTGCAGAATGTTCTTTGTTAATAGAAACCTGCAACCTATCCAGTGGTATATATAAATGTTTCTTTGTAAGGGCATAGTTGATGGAAATTGAAGTAAATTATCATTAGTAACAATATTACATACTGTGGAAGAAAATGAACTTCTTACCCAATCATACTTCTCTAGTAGTAGCTGGTAGATAATTTTTTTTTAAATGTTGTCTTTCCATGAGCCTAGGTGTAACAGAATGAGAAGAGCAAGCATTGTGATCCTTTGATTTGTATCAAAGCAAACATTTTAAACTATTATCTTTTCTGTCTTCTTTTGACAATTTTTTTCCATGGAAATTCATCTTTTTCTAAAATCAATAATTTCACTTGGCTTTTATATATTGATATTAAAAGTGTTAAAATAAAACTTACAACTAAACTCAAGCCTTTTCTTATTACATTTTTAAATCACAATGATTGTAGTGATGATGCTTCAAAGTGTGTTCCTAAGGCGAGTTGATGACTTTTATATCACGTTTTTCCAGTTCCAAAAGAAATATTAATAATCAAAGCCTTACAGGTCATTTTGTTACAAAGATAAAAACATCATGGAAAGCAAGTCAAAAGGAACATGTTCCTTATACTAAATAACTTACAAGTCCATTAAGTCAGAAACCCAGGTTGCTGGCTTCATAGTTAGCCAGTGTTCAGTGAAGAGTGGTGGTACCAACTAGCAACAGAATTGCAGAGCTGTTGAATAAAGAGACTTTCTGAACCTTATAACTTGAGAAACATACACCTTACCTCAGAAGCAACATTGGACATAACAGAGTCCCTAAAACCCTATCAACTCTCATATGATACAACCAAAAGTCATATAGATAATAACGGAGCAAAAAATGAAATCCCTGTGGATTTTCAACTTTATAGACTCTTTCTGGAGTTAGTAATACAATTTAATATTAGGCTCTAAGGTAACAATAGAAAATTAGCTTAACTACATTCAAGAAGAGAAAGAAGGCACAGAGAAAAGAACATAGGAACAAAAACTCTAAATGTTACCCTGAAAGAGATACTAGCAGTCAACACTACATGTTTAGAGAGTTATTTTTCTTGATGGTTATTTCTATTATTTTTAGTTAAATGATGTGAGAACTAACAGTATCTTTATAGACATTGTCTTGAAAATCTCGTTTGATCAAAAGGTACAATTTATTAACCTTAAATTGTCTGTCAAGACTTTGAGAATTTCACTGTTTTGGTTAGTAAACTTTTTTTCTGTTTAAAAATTTTTTTGGAGCCTCGGTGTCCAACGAAAGATGAATGGATAAAGAAGATGTGGTTTATGTATACAATGGAATATTACTCAGCTATTAGAAATGACAAATACCCACCATTTGCTTCAACGTGGATGGAACTGGAGGGTATTATGCTGAGTGAAGTAAGTCAGTCGGAGAAGGACAAACATTATATGTTCTCATTCATTTGGGGAATATAAATAATAGTGAAAGGGAAAATAAGGGAAGGGAGAAGAAATGTGTGGGAAATATCAGAAAGGGAGACAGAACGTAAAGACTGCTAACTCTGGGAAACGAACTAGGGGTGGTAGAAGGGGAGGAGGGCGGGGGGTGGGAGTGAATGGGTGACGGGCACTGGGTGTTATTCTGTATGTTAGTAAATTGAACACCAATAAAAAAAATAAAATAAAATAAAAAATTTTTTTTAATGTAGATAAATTTGTAAGTATGTTTATTCAAACAATATAGATGTGGGAGATTATGACTTAAGTCACCAGTAGCTTATAGTAATTTCATATTTGATTAAATTTCACATAAGATTTGTAGTCATGATAACATTGACTTCTATGGATATTAAACACTACAAAACTCTAGTAAATCAAAAAAAAAGGCAGAAATTTATATTTTTTTGCCATTATACTACATTAATACCATTTCCTTATTCTCTGCCCTTGAAGAAAATTTAGGGATTTTTTTACTTAGAGAATTTGCCTGTTTGTGTTTTCTTTAAAGGAAATAAAATTGATTTATAACAAATAATAGTGTATATCTAATTAGAAAACATCCACAAAATTGGTTTATAACAAATAATAGTGTATATCTAATTAGAAAACATCCACATAGTATAGGTATGATATAACCTCAATAGGCTCTTGATTTAAAAGCATTAATCATGTGCCTGGCAAAGCAATTGTCCCTAATGTATATTTCAAGACATCTGTGAAAACTCATAAAGGAAATGTGAAGAATAATGTAGCACATGTATTCTTTACATCTCTTTAACTGGTAATTCCACTAGGCAATCTAGTAATTCTATGTGAGATAATGATTAAGTTGTGAATGAGATACTAAATCACCATATAAGAAACAAATGTAATAGATTTTTTCCACTAACAATTTGAAAATCCAATTTTATCTAAATGGCTTATTAATGACCTTTATATTCAAAAGATTTTTGATAAAATATAAAAGTCTATACCAGTGCATTACAACAAGGCTTGCTACAAGGTCAATTTATATTTAGTGTGATTAGAGATTAGAGTTATGATCTATGTGGCTCTGCTATGCAAGGGGAATTCTTGTTTAGATTTGCTATGTTATTAAAATTAAAGTAAATGCAATATATTATAACTTAATTAAATACTTTTTTGAAGTATAATATGGCTATAACAGTTCGATTACTAGCACACCAAAATTTCTCCCTGACATCCCTCCCAGACACCAGTATTTCACCCGAAATTAAATACTGTGATGATTTCTAATTCTTTTTTTTTTTTTAATTTTTTATTCATTTATGATAGTCACAGAGAGAGAGCGAGAGAGAGAGGCAGAGAGAGAAGCAGGCTCCATGCACCGGGAGCCCGACGTGGGATTCGATCCCGGATCTCCAGGATCGCGCCCTGGGCCAAAGGCAGGCGCCAAACCGCTGCGCCACCCAGGGATCCCTGATTTCTAATTCTTTATATTAGTTTTGCCCAGTTTTGAACTTAATGTAAATTTTGCTATATGATACACAGTTCTATTAATACACCACAGATAATTCATTTATTCTAGTGTTGATGAATAACTGCATTCTTTATATATAGTTTTCAGTTATTATGAATGGAACAGTGAGGTCATTCTTACAGGGAATTGCTGAGTCACAGGGATCATATGATCAACTTCCATAGATAACAGCAAATTATTTTCCAAAGAGTTATGCTCGTATATACTTACTATGTCTATATTAATTCTAGCTATTCAGCATTTTTGCCAACAATGATATTGTCAATATGTTGTATTTTCCTTTAATTTAAGGTAATGAACTTGTAATGATATCATATTGTGGTTTTAATTTATATTCCCTTTATATCAATGGCATTGGACTTTTGTTTATGTGTATGTTAGCCATTTGGATATCCTGATCAAATGTTTTCTCATTTGTGTTTTCTTATTTTCTGTTGGTTTATGAGGATACCTTATACATACTAGATGTGAGTCCTTTGTGGTTTACATGTATTACAAATACGCTTCTCCACTCTGGCTTATATTTTTTATGCTCTCAATAACATCTTTCAATGAGCAGAAATTCCAAACCAAGATCTGGGGAACATTCCCCTCTCTAGTTATCTCATTGTCATCCCTACTCCACACACTTGTATGTACAAACACAGGAGAAAACTTTAAAATTTTCCCTTTCTACTATATCAAGCTCAATTGAGAACTGAATATATCCACTAAAAAACATCTCATTGCTTCCATGTAAAGTGACACTCAACTTCAACATTCTTTTCTTCATCTGACAATCTGTGGGACAGGAGTCATCACCAGTGTCATACCTAGCATAGGTGACACCCTGAATAGATTATTATCAAACAATAATCATGAAATGAAATATATAAAAATAAAGGCCAAAAAAGAGAACACAGACAGTAAGGGTTTTATTTTACTAAATGTTGTGTGTGTGTGTGTATGATGTTGTAAAAAAAATTAAAGAATACAAATATGGAAATATTATAGTCAAAATAGAGAATAATGTAGTAGGTTAGTATTTTTTTTTAGTTATTACTGTATCTTTTAAAGAATGGGAATGTATCTTACACATATGTTGGTCTACAGCTGTAATAAATTGTAATCACTTTAAATTTTCGGTTTGCAAGTCTTAATCTGCAGATTTTCCAGTGCCTTTATCAGGATTATCTTAAAATATTTGTGGTCAATTGGCAACATAACCAGATTTGTAATTCTAATTCTGCTCATAGTTAATTGACAAACACTTTTCATTAATTTTAATTCCAAAAAATGTTTTTTTCACATAATGGATATATATCATTTTTAAAATATCAAAAATATAAGGAAAATTTGGCATACACAGATAAAAATCCTGTTTTACAATAAATTCCAGAAAGTGCAATATTACTGTACATTGTTGTTTCTTTAGGATCAATTCTTTTAAAAAATATTATTTTATTTACATGAGAGAGAATAAGAAACCTTAATCAGAATCTCAGGGGAGCCCACAAGGCTTGATTCCATGACCCTGAGATCATGACCTGCACTGAAATCAAGATTCTGTCGCTTAACCACCCAAGTGTCCCAGGATCAATTCTTAAGAACGGATATTTTAAACTCAGATAAAAACCCAGATGACCAACTAAAGTTTTGTTCTATCATTTTATATTTATTTATATTTATATTTATATTTATATCACTAGACTATCATTATTTATTTCTACTCTGTTGTTTAAAGTGAGACATGAACTGTGAGAGATCTCAAATGATTCCGAATCTTTATGAACTCATCTGGAAACAAATGCATGTATTAAGTCCAGCTATAAAACTGAGAATTAAATTCCATGTAGAATACAGTGTTTACTAGAGGATAAGTAACACAAATGTGCTAATTTGAATCTTACATATATACTATTAAAACTCAGTAGTAATTGTAGCGATTGTTTGAACTTAGAACAACACAGAATTTTTTCTGGAAGGAAAATTTTATCATTGACTTAAGGCATGGTGTTAATAAAAAGCAGACAACTTTAGTTGTCAAACTAAACAAGTCAAACTTTATTATTGTGTTTAAATTCTCTACAGACAGTGTACCTCATGGATTGCCTGCACCACAGATGGACTGCCCCATGCCTCATCTTTGACTTGCCTCTACCAGTCACTGTGAGTTTTTTAACTTTAAAAATATTCCAAATGTTAAACTCTTTACTGAATCTCTGATTGATGCCAGTATTTAATGGCAATGCACTATGAGAGGAACATCTCTGTTTGACATGCAAAACATTAAATTCTTCTCTTGAATATCCTATTGACAGCATTAAATAGTATTTAAGTTGCCTCTCAGGGAACAGATGTGTACTATTCAAGTCAGGAAGGCTTATTACAAACTAGAAGCATAGTAGCATTCTCACTTTGTATTTATAAACTTTACTTTGGATTTACAGTTTTCTGATATTTATCATAGTGAGTATCATAAAGTGCTCATTTCCATCACTCTGTCTTCAACAAGGATTCTAGTATTAATAAAATATTTTTTACATTTGCATTTACTTTTTAGCTTACACAGATTACAGAATATTTTCATGTACAATAGTTTAATGTATACACACAAATCAGACATATACTTTCTTATTGCCATCACAGTTCAGATGTTATGATTTCTATTTTTCTAGTGAGGAATCTGTGACTCAGAGAATATTCATAGTTTGTCTGAGCTCATGTGTTTATTCATTCAACAAATAGTTATTTAGTCCTTATCCCATGCCAAATTCTACATGAGAAAATGGGAATAAAACAAGGTCCATGCACAATTATTCCCATCAAAAAGTTTTGAATGAATGTAAGGCTAAGCTTGAACTTGACCCAAGATTTCAAGCTCTTGGCCCATAACTCTTTCCGCTCCACACTATTACTCCTGTGAAGCTCAATGAGCAAAGGCAGATGTGTTGGGAAATCCCCACAAGAATGCATTCAAAGTAAAGAACATTGTTAAGATTACATATTTTATATCTTTTTTTAACATATTTTATATCTTAATAGCTTCATGTCTCTGCCTTCCTGGTTTCAGGCTCTTGACATCATGCTGAATGCAGTATGCTATATTTTCTTATTGCACAATATGAAAGAGCAGTGGGGAAAGCAAGATATATGTTTTTAAGTACAGAATAGCAGAATGCATACTAAATTGTGCTAAGGGGTGTGTCTTTAATCCTTCTAACAAGAACCAAAGTAGGGAAAATTCTCTTTAATGGTTGTAACTTCATAGACTTTTTTTTGAAGATGTAAAAGATTTTTTTCTAAAGACAATTCTTTTTATGATGAGGATAATATTTATATTCTAGCCTTCTAAAGGGAAAAAGGCAGAGAGTCTAATTATGTTTCTTATTGTGTAAAAAGAATGGAGTTGTTATATAATGAAGTGGAAAAGAGAGAAACTGGACACAATATCATTATACTATATTATAAGCCATTAAGAACAAGTGGGAAATAAATGGGATTTATTTGGTTATCTGAAGTTCTTCAAAGCATCTACATGAGTAGTTGATGTTTATAATATAAAGAGATTTTCTAAAAAGTTAAAAAACTTTTGTGGTTCTAAGGTGGTATTCCTTAAAAATATGAGAAAAAATGAATTTAAATGCAACTATTCAAGATATTGTTAATCACAATTTATTAACAAATTATGAGGTGAATGAATAAAGTTCTTACCATATGACTTGACTTCTCTTCGAGATTCTGCACATTTGCAAATAGATATATTTGTCTTCTGTTATTATTTATATACCTTTCTTATGCTGTAAAAGATTTCGGGTCTTCAGACTGAGTAAGATCTAACCTCACATCCACTATCTGCATAACTAAAGAAGGGCAATATTGGGGTGTAGCTTGAACTAAGATTATTTATCCAAAGCCTGTGAGATTTTCCTAACCATGGAGTCTCACCAACTGAATGGATGATAATAATGATCTTGCTTTCTTCTCAGAAACAGGGATAAGAAATATATAGTATATTGGTCAGAGTCAGTAAAATGTAGTTTATAATCTCAGCTGTACGACTTTCTAAAAGTGCAATAACAGTATAGAACTCAGTATCTGTGCCTCATGGTTATTATGGGTTTTTCCTAAAAATTTCCTATAAAGAAAATCTCCTAAATTCTTCTGTATAAATTGTCTAAAACCAAGTAAATACTTGGAAACAGTAGCTATTATTGTCAATATTAATAATATAGAAATCAAATCAATGATAGATATGAAATACTATTCAAATAAAGGTTATTTATGTACAACTTACATTATTATTATCACTAACCTTAAAAGATCTAATAAATCTAATTTTTTTCAATAATCCACATGTAATAGTGTTTTTCTTAGGTTAAGATAACAGAAAGAATCTGAGTTAGGACACAAATAGCCAAGTACCCCTAAGTCAATGTGATTTTTCAGATTCTCCAAATTCTCACACTTTTTACATATTTGACTATATAGCAAGTCCAAGAGAGAAAAATAATATGCTAAAATTAAATATAATTATCTATGATTTCCCTGTTTTATACCACTAATATACATACTGTCATAATGACTAAATGGATACTCAATTGAGCTTTTCTTAAATACTCAGTAATAGTTATTGTCATTGGAATAGCATCTTTTAATTATGGGTTGTCTATCTTTAAGGCATTCTCAATAACTTCTAAGCCTTACAAGAGTGAGGATCAATTGTAAAGTTGCCCTGTGCATAGGCATGCTCTAGAAGTCTTTGGTTCTACAAAGCATTTATTGAAATCAAGATTCACCTTTTAAAATCCATCTAGAGAAGAAACTGTATTGATTGAACTGCTAGCAAGTGGGAAGTATAATGATTAGTGAGGAAAAACAAAACCTTACAATATTCAGAGAGAGAACATACTTTGATAGCTCAGTTGAATGACTCAGATTCCTTGTAAGATCAAACAAGTAAAAACAAAGGTAGAACTCTTTTGCTTCAGCAACTCTAACAAAACATCTCGTGCCTATATTGTATGTAAAGTGTGTCATATACTGTTTTCCCATGTGATAATGTATGATCTCTCACACAAATTGCTTTCTTTGACTATATTATGTTCTCACCATTTTACTTAAAATATTTTGCTGAAAAGATAATATGCCATAAAAAATTTGAACATATCTCTTTTCAAAGTTAGAGATTACAGTGCTTTGGAAATGATTACTTGGGCAGTTCTCCATTTGTGAATCTCATAGTGAAAACAATATCAAAGTAGAATTTAGAAAACTAAATCATCAGTATTTTTAGAAAAAAACATAAGGCATTATTTTCAAGGTAATACATAATTTCTCTACGTCGGGAATATATGCTGCATGAGAAAAGAAAGATATTTTACTTAGTGTTCTTTTTCTTAAACACTAAATACCTTAGGAAAGGCAAT
The DNA here is from genome assembly GCF_048164855.1 of Canis lupus baileyi. NCBI lineage: Eukaryota > Metazoa > Chordata > Mammalia > Carnivora > Canidae > Canis > Canis lupus. Next base: position 6,346,949 of record NC_132839.1, on the reverse strand, counting down.
AACAGAGCACCTTTGAAAAAGAACAGAAATCATTTCATCATAGTAAAATCTCAAGAAATTATGGCTGAGTAGGAATAACATACAAACTCACTGGCCTTACACTATAGAAAATTGATCCATTAAAGGTTGAAAATAAACAGGATGGAAACATGACAGTTAATGTAATCTGAGGAGAATATCAGAGAACCAGTTAAATACTTGGAGAATGATCAGATGTATTTCAACCACTGACATTAAAGTTTTTCAGGATTGTACTAAAACCAGAAAATAATATGTGCTGAGAAAGTCTACTTGAAACCCATAAACATTTGAACCTAGCCATCTTTACTAAGGCTTAGAGGATATAAAATTGGTCCTGCAGCCATTAACATACTGCCACTCTCCAACAGACCAAGAAAAGGAATGGGTCTTTGGACTTGTCCCTTAGAGAGGTGTTTGTGAAGAGAAGTGTCAAGGGAAAAGAGAGACGGGTACTCATGGGAAGGAGGGAATCAAGAGAACGCCATTCTCTTCTCTCCTTGACATCCACAGAAATTGTGCACTTGCTAAACTGTCCCTCTTTCATATGGGAGCAAAGAGAGATGGCATTGTCAAGAAGAGGATAAAGATGTATATGGGCTTAATATGGATGAAGTGAGCCCCTGGAGAAGTAACTGTGCTTGGGCTCTGCTGCCTGTGCTCCATAGAATAATGTTGGGCAAGGAAATCCCAGAAGCATGTGCTCTGGCGGGAGAGCTAAGGGAGAATAAATGAGGTTGTGTCCAAGTAGGATCTCTCAGATGAGGATAGTATGTGGCAAGAGGCCTGCAGAGGTCTCATACAGACTTCAGAGACTCCAAATACCAAGAGAAAATTAAACAAGTAAACAGTCAATATTAGTTACATAAGCAGCTACAATTTAGAAACAAGTGAATAGTGACTGGTTTGAATGATACCTGTCCCATTTCTACCTTTCCACTTGTCTAGTAAAGAGGAGCAGGTGTTGAGGAGGGAAGGAGTTTCACTGTTCATTAATCTTTAACAAATTAATTTTCTACATCAGGATGGCAAACTCCTCACAAGAATAGGGTATTGTCTGTAAACTGCAGACATCTCTGACTACAAACAGTAGCCAGTTGTAGATATATCTGCTTGCTTGATCCTTTCCAGGAGTTCTTATTAAAACTTTTCCAGGAGTTCTTATAAAACTTATTTATATGAAGGAAAATTAAGGAAAAGTCACAATAGCACTTTTGTTTGAGAGTGGTACAAAAGAAAGGAGCACCCCTAAGGGCAGTGATGTAACTACAGAGGTCTGAGAGTATGTCGGTGGGCCTGGACCATGATTTAATTCATATACAAACTGACCATAGAGTAACAACATGGATGAAGCTAGAAAGTATAATGTCAAGTGAAATAAGTCAGTCAGAGAAAGACAGATACCATATGATTTCACTCATGTGTGGAATTTAAGAAACAAAACAAATGAACAAAGGAGAAAAAGAAAGACAAGCCAAGAAACAGACTCTTAACTATTGAGAACAAACTAATGGTTACCAGAGGGCGAGGGGGGGGTGGGGATGGATGAAATAGTAGTGGGGGTAAAAGGGGGGAACTTGTCCTGAAGAGCCTTGGGTGATGTATGGAACTATTGAATCACTATATTGTACACCTAAAACTAGTAGAACACTGTATGATAGCTAACTGGAATTTAAATAAAAATAAATAATTTTTAAAGGTTCACAGCAAAAACAAACTGAAACACAAAAAGAAAAACAAAAACCTGACCATTGAAATGATGTACCTAGTCATAAGACGCAGACATGTTCTGCATTCACGTAGCCATCCTCAGACACAGGAATATTTCAAATCTCAGAAAATATACTAGAAAATAATGACTAAGCAGAGTTATATGACAGTAATGATTAAAAGAAGCAGTTGATAATAAATTTACTTGACCATCAATTATTTGAAATTATATCAGAATTATTGCCACTATTTTTCTTTTTTAGAGGAAAGAAGGGTTGGGGGAGGGGCAGAAGAAATGAGAGAGAGGGAAAGAGAGAGTGAGAATCTTAAGGAGGCTTGCCACCCAGGGCAGAGCCTGACTAGGTCTCCATCTCACAACTCTGAGATAATGACCTGAGCTAAAAACAAGAGTTGGACATTTACCTGACTGAGCCATCCAAGTGCCCCCACTAATATTTTTTAATTAATCATGAAATTAGCCCTAACAGTGGATTTGTAAAGCTCTCATTTGAATTGTTCAGTCATACTATAAAAATCAGTTTTCACCTAACTCCACATGTTACAAATTCCTATAGTCATACACTGTTCTTTTCAAGAATATCTTAAAATAATTTTTAATCCTATTTTTACTCATATTTGTATTGCCAACCCTGTTGGTTGTGAAACATATTCTGTGCTATCAAATCCAGCAAAGAGGCCTGAGGTAGAGGGGGAAAGAGTTAAGTTAGTTTAGTTGATGCAATGAAGTTTAATTTTCCTTTTTAAGTGAGAAAATACAGAAACCCAAAAATAAAGAGTAGAATTAAGTGAATTAATTACTGAATTAATTCAGTATTGAATTAAGTGTCAATACTAAGTATTCAATATACCTGTAATAGTCTTTTAATAATTGTCATTTAAAAAATACATAAAAAAATAAAAAAATAAAAAAAATACATAAAACCTCTATTTCAAGATATTAGGCTGAGCAAATATGTATTTCTTTCATCCTTTGAGATCCTTCAAAAATATGAAAAAGAAAATAAACACTTCCCTGGGAAGAATATCATAAGAAGCCAAAATATTTAAATATATTTTTAGATGTTGGAGTGTGTATGAACAAAAATCACAGATTAAAATAATAGAAAATAATTACAGATGAGTCAAGGAGACACCCAAAGTGGAATAATGCTGAGGAGACTATTAAGATTGGTGGGGATGTATTACAAGAAATTTCAGTAAAAATTATATAAAAATTTTTTCCAAATTAAAAAATCCATTTGAACATTGAACATCCTAATAAGATACACAGCTTATTCCGTTTATTGTGTTTCATCCTTAAATTATGCTTCAAAAGTTATTAAATTTCACTTTAAGTGTAATTATAGAGAACTTAGTAGAATACATAATTTAAGCGATGCGTAATAGTAAAGTCCTTTTGAGGCTTGGGGTATTAAATATGGGGTGATGTAGCATGCTGTTTAGGAATACACATTATGGAGCCAGATGGACATAAGCTCAAATCTAGTTCTCCTGCTCAATAGCTGAGAGTTACTGAGAAAGTGCCTGAAACCTACAGAGCCTCAGTTTCTGGGGAGCATAGATGAGGACTCCAATTCAGAGTACCTGCCACATATAAAGAGATAACACAAAGCTCTAGTTAAAACAGTATTTGGCACATTCAATAAATGTTAGCTTTTATGTTATTACCTATTATTTATACAAAGGGTCAACATTTCTTCCTTTCTTCCCCCCATATATTTTTTTAAAGATTTTATTTATTTATTCATCAGAGGGAGAGAGAGACAGAGACACAGGTAGAGGGAGAAGCAGGCTCCATGCAGGGAGCCTGATGTTTGGGACTCAGTCCCAGGACTTCAGGATCACGCCCTGGGCTGAGGGCAGGCGCTAAACCGCTGAGCTACCCAGGGATTCCCCCCGCCCCCGCCCCACTCCCATATTAACTAATGTAGCAATATAACTATAAATAAATCTGATTCTTCACTTTGCCTTTTGGTTGGGCAGTAAAATGTCTTTCTCCCAGGAATAAATGGAAAAATACTTTCCCAGTGCTAGCTGCACATATGTACTATTGTTCCTAATCTGCATAAAGAAATAAGAAAATGATAGTTAAGAATAAGAAAATCAAATCAAATGATGAATTAGGGTTGCGGCTGGAATGTCATAGACCCAAGGGGTTTCAGAAAGGAGAAGAACGATGCTTGGATCATTTTTTATAATTCTGTCTTTTCCTGATAAGCAGTGTACCAGAGAAGAATCCAGATTTGATCCTCTCCTGACAAAGGGAAGGAATAAAATCCAGATTAGATGTTGTAACACCAAGGGCATGCAAAGAAAGGCCAGGTGAAAGCACAACAGGGGGGCTTTTTCTCCTCTTTGTTTTATACCTGCAGGCTGTGTCTATAGACTTTATTTATTCCATTTCTTACGGACTGCTATATGTAGAGGCATGCACTAAAGATAAGGTTCCAATAAAAGGATATTGTTAATGTGAGGCAATGCGACTTCGCCATCAAACTCAGGTTGAAGATAATGCTTTATGAGAAGACTATGTAAATGAAACTTCTCAACAAAGTAGGAAATTGAGATTTCTTTAGGGAAAGTTTTGGTTTATTCAAATCAAGTTCATAATGGCCCCCGGAGAAGATTCAAATAGAAAATTCTGTTAAAGATATCTACCATATTTTGAAATTAATCATCTTTTCTCATTCAGTTTATTCTTTTCCAGTGTGTAACACATGCTATGTGATGAGCCCTTAAAATTAGTCCAATTATGTGAAAATACAGTGTATATATATTTCACATTTATAAAATATCCATACTTATTTAATTTAATATTAGATGTCAAAATACTTATGATTCAAGGCATTGAGACCTACTTTCTTTCTTCAAGGAGAAGGTTTTTAAGTGAGATGAGCTAATAGGGTACTGGAAATGCAGGAGGTGATCGCTGAAAGTTCCTGAAGTTGTTCTCCATGGAATTAAAAAAGCCAAAAAATAGTGTTAAAATAAGAAAGAGGATAAAAGAAAAGGGAAGAAATCTCAAGGAGCAGAGGTAGAAAGATATGTGGGATTCTGCTGAGGATATGTGGAAATACAAGCACAGTGGGGCAATAAAAAATAAAAATTAAGCCCATGCCTGGACTATTTGTCAAAGCAGACTTTTATGAGTTCAACTCTGAGTAGGAGGTCAAGCTGTTATATACAACCTTATAACTTGTTATAAATACTTTAAAAAATGAAAATATTTCAAATTATTCTCCATGAGCTGTTACAGTATGTTTTTACTACCCTTTTTGGGTCATACACCTTTCTTAAATGTATAAAACCCTCCTTCAAGTTTCCACTTGATCAATTCTTAGAAAACTTGTCAAACTAGATCCACCTGTGTCTGCTCCCTTCCAGATATTCCGCACCTGTGTGTATCTTGCCATGTCAATAGGAGCATAAGTATGTCTCTATCATTTATGTTTGCAGAGATTTATTTATGCTGGAGCTAACTTCTGTATTGCATTGTCCTTGTGGGCAAGAGATATATCTTCTGCTTTTCTTTAACTCCTTGTGGCAATATAGTATTGAACATTTAGAAGATATTTTTAGAAGATTATTAAAATGTATTTTGTTGTGTTTTTGAATAGTCATAAAGTACTTGAAGAGAATTAAAGATTCATAAACATTTTAGTACTCTAGAGGAGAAAGAGTTATTTCAGAATCATCCTCATTTACAATAAAATAGAAGTCTCAAAAACAGGTGATTAACATGAGTACTATATAATAAATATTTTCCTGCAGCCACATAGATGTACACATAGAAGGGGATTATTGAAATCTATCCAAAAAAAAAAAAACACTTACATTCATTTCTTCCACTGGTATTATTTACAGATTTGTTCAACAAACATTTATTGAACACCTGTGCTTCACTTGGGACATATTGATGGATAAGTAAAGTTTTCTGTCCTAGAGGGGCTTAGAATTCAATAAGGCCAAGAGGGCTATAAGTAAATAATGGCACAGTTTCAGCAAAAGCATAGACATTCCCACAGTGCTGTGGGAACACAGAAGAGAAACACATAGTTATGTCTCTATCATTTATCAAAAATTTTTTGAGCATCAAATATGTTCAAAAGCTGTTGGGCAGATGATAGATGGTAGGGATTCACTAATGAATAAGTTTTCATAGAGTTTATATTCTGGTGAATGATAATAGCAAGTAAGCAGATAATATGTATGATAGAAGAATGCATGTAGAATTATAGTACACCACGAGCAATGACAGCTTGCCTAGGTGCAAAGTCTGTCTCTTCCACTTGCTAATATTCAACATGGAACAAATTAATTAATAGCCCAATACTTCCTTTTCCTTGTCTCTAAAATCTGGATAATAGCCATGCTTAATTTACAGCATTACAGTGAAGATTAAACAATCTAATGTATTCAAAATACTTAGAAGAATGTTTGGCACATGTTAAATACTATATTGTTTAATTTTGTTATCACATTAAAGGGATCAAATCAAGACTTTGATGCTCAGGAAGACTTCTGAGAGGAAGTGATAGCTATGGTAAAGATGGAAATGTCCTAGAGGGTAGCTGTTGGAAGGTAAGAGAGTGAGGTAAAGGGAGAGGAGAGGAAAGAACAGACTTAAGAGTTTATGCAAAAGTCTAGAAGTGAAAAGACTGTAGCATTTGGGAGAAATTACTTTGATATTTCTGGAGGGAGGTTGATACAGAAACTGGAGAAAACTAACATTTGGGGAGAAATAAGAGTCAATTACAAAGTACCTGAAAGAAGTAGTCCCTAACTAAATTTTCAAGGATCGGCGATAATTAAATGAAGACAGTGAGCTAGAAGGGATGGTGTGGGGGGACAGAGGAGTGAGAGGAGAGGTGAGAGCTGTACAACATTGCACTGTGTTCCAAGAGCACCACACACATTGGTTTTACCAACATATAAGGTGTGAGAAAAGCAGTGAAGGGAGATGAAGCTTTATACTTACCTAAGGATCAGGTTTCAGAGGACTAGAGCAAAGATAATCTTCATAGCCATGAAATGCCTCTGTACATTATCTGTGAATAATGGGGAGCACTGAAGTCTTATATGAGTGATAGAGGACAATGGAAGGATTTTCAGCTGTAGATGTGGTAGGTTTGTTTAGGCGTAACGTAACTACGCATAAGGGATGGATTGAAGCCACGTGGCCTTCCTTATTAGGGTGTTATTGAAATAATTCAGGTAAGATATGAATTAAGCCTGAATTTAAAATAGATGTAGTAGTTTTTTAATAAGTGAGAAGAAATATTTAGGATTCATACTGATAATAGCATTGTGGGTTGCGCTATAATGAGGTAACCAGTATACTTGCCAGTTTTCTTTTTTTGGGTGATCAGAGGAATATAGAGAAAGGATGGAAATATCTTACATTGATCTTGGACATGATGAATTTGATGGTGGCACATTTAAATAATGTGCTATGCAGATAAGTGCCACAAAAGCCATCACAAAAGATATCAGAATGCAAATGCCAGTGTTCAATCACCTACCTTTTAAATTTTGTGGACATGATGACAGTGGTTCATATCACATTTGGCAGATATTCAGAGGAAATAAATACCAATAAACCAAAGTTAAAATTTGGGAGCATACTGATATGCCAGAGAGAGAGAGAGACCTGCAAAGAAAGCCATCAATTAATAGTTCCAAAAAAAAATTAATAGTTCCAGAAGCATTCAGAGACTTGAGAGACAATATTTATATGGAATTCAAAATACTTTTAAGTATACACTTCTAAGAAAAAAATGCTAATTAACGTGTTTGAATTAGTTGAAAGGCAGTAAAACAAGATCTTGCTCTTGACACTATAGAAGTCATCAGGAACCTTTGAAATGACAGTGTTTTGAAATGGTGAGGGAGGGAAAAGACCATAGTCGGCTGAGAATTGAATGGAGCATGAGTCAGAGAAATAGTGATTATAGTTATGAAGGATGAAAGATCAATGAAAAGGTATTTTTATTAAAAGATACCCAGCTATATGCATTGGGCTAAATTTAGAGGAAGAGTGAGTAGAGAAATAGAGATTTGAAACTTAATGGTGGCAGAGGAAGAGGAGAGGAATGATGTTGGAGAAAAATGATAGTGGAGAGGATGGAATCAAGAACTACTATGGTGGTGTTTGCTTTGAAAAATAGTAGGGAAAATAATTTTATAATGCTAAAAAGTAGAGATGGAGAGGAAGCTTCTTCTTTAGGATTCAAAGAGACAAGCATACCTGGTGCAGCTTCTTTTTCTTGCCACATCCTCCTGCCTTGAATGTTAATGCAAAGCGTGGAGATGGGGCTATTCTCTGTAGCCATGGACAACGTGCAAAAGAATTATAAGGCTGTTGACTATGATGTCAATGGGCTGTTGAACCAATTCCAAGGGGCTCCTCCCTCCAAGGTCATAATGATTAAAACTTTAACAATTTTCATTTATGACATTTTATTTCAAGGTGTTTTTTTTGTTGTTGTTACACATAGACACAATAATCCTGTATGATCCATTTAAAAACATCTCTGAAACAAGAGAGGGAAACTTTAAACATGCTGAAGTGTTTTTATGGCAGAAGTATTTAGCTGGTGTTTCATAGTGGCACAGAGAGTAGATTTGAGATTGAGTTGGGATCTTGCTTGGTAGTTATGGAGGAAAGTCAGAAGTGTAAGAGCTTTGAAATGATGAGTCATCCCTGAGCCAAGGTTCAAGATGAAGCTGTGAGAATAAGTGACAAAGTAAGGATCACTGGTATTGAAAAGTCCAAATATCTGAAGATAAGGTATTGGATGTGTTGTCTATGTGAGTAGTGAACAAACTAAAAATAAAGGCATAAAATGGAGGTTAGAGGAATATTTTGAATGAGGTTTGATTGTAGTAGATAACATATCTTACTTCATGTATTCAGATGTCATTTATCAAAAAATAATTCCAAAGTATTTATTTCCAGTTTTTCTGTCCTCAATTTTCCAGAGTTCTATCTAAAGTGGCCTCAACATCTCCACTCAGGTAGCATATTGACATCTAGAAGTTAGCATGTCCAAAACAAACTGATTTATCTCTCCAAACCTGCTCTACTCTCAGTCTTTTCCATTCTGGAAAAAAATCACACAAATTACCAATATTTTTGGCCAAAACACATCTTCCTTCTAGGTCAAATTCATTAGTTCATCTTCTGTCTTCAAATACATGCCTCATATCTGTCCTTTTCTCTCCATCCCCCCAGTTGCAACACAAGTCTAAGCCATCCTCCATCCTCTTTTTTCTTGTATTTGTTGCCTACTACTACGGGTAAATAGTTTCCTGTCTCTACTTTTTTTTGTGCTTTGTATAATTTTTCAAAATTTTTAAGTATAATTGGCATATTAGTTTCATGTGCACAACAGAGTGATTTGACGATTTTGTACAATATGAAATGCTTATCATGAGAAAGGTAGTTATCATGTGTCACCACATAAAGTTATTTGCAATATTATTGACTATATTCCCTATGCTGTACTTTTCATCCTCATGATTTATTTATTTTATAACTGGAAGTTTATATCTTTAATCCCCTGTCTCTACTCTTAAGTCCCTATAAGCCATCCATAATGAAGAAAACAAAATTATATTGCTAGCTCTCATATCATATGATTGATCTGCCTAAAAGCTTCCAATAGATTCTTCATACAAATGGAATGAAATCTAAATTCTCAACCTAGCTTATTATTCATATCATATCTGATCTCTCTTTTTCCTCTATTATCTATTTTCCATTTTTGTTCTCTAATTTACTAAGCTTCAGTCACACAAACCTTCTTTATGTTACTTGAACATACCAGGCGCCTCCTTACCTTGTAACATTTGCAGTACCTATTTCTTCTATCTGAAAGGCTGGGCCTTCTGGTTTTCACAAGGCTGTCTCCTCTGTGATACTGAAATCTCAGACTAAATGTCACCTTTTCATTGGTGCCTTCTCTGAACATACAATCTTGAGTAGCTATCTTGTCAATGTTATGAATTCCTCTCATTTTAATTAACAGTATAGTACTTGACACTATCTGATTTTTTCAGCTTACATATTTTTTCTAAAGATTTTGTTTATTTATTCCTGAGAGACTCACAGAGAGAAGCAGAGACATAGGCAAAGGGAGAAGCAGGCTCCCCGTGGGGAGCCGGATGTGGGACTCAATCCTGGGACCCCAGGATCATGCCCTGAGCCAAAGACAGACGTTTAACCGCTGAACCACCCAGGCGTCCCTCAGCTTATATTTTCTTGAACCATATCTTCCCCCTTCCCTTCTCTATGTGTTAACAGCTCCATGAGAGAAAAGTTTTTAATGTCATGTGGACTGCTGTATTCTCATTGTCTACAAATTTCCAAGTCATTTGTTAGGTATTTATTAAACTTTTGGTAAATGAATTAGTATATTTATGTTTATCCTAGATTACAGTTCTAGTAGAGATGTTTGAAAATTATGGAAAACTGAGAACTAGTGACTGGGGTTAAAAACATATCATATGATTAAAGAAAATATGAGAGTAGTAGAAGGAGGAGTAGTTAGCTCATATCACATCTTTACAGAATACTATCCAAAAATCACTAGACATTTATACAATTTAATTTATCTAAATAACTTTTCTTACCCAAGACAGAACAGAACTGAAGAACATTCTGCTGAAGAGCAGATATGAAACAACCCTACTCAGGCAGAGCATGTCCACACCAAACAGATGTCGTAAAGAGCACAAAACAAACTCAGATGCCTCATATATTGGCTAAGCCCCTTTTAGTTCTATGCAGATTCTCAGAGGAGGCCATCAAAGTTTATTCCTGATACAGTTTTAACCTTTTTAAAAATAAATTTACCAGGGCAGCAACTACAAAAATTTAAAATAGCGACACCTTAACATATGTATTAGGGTTACATTTTATGTTATCTTAGAATATAAATGTGGAGAACAAAAGCAGTGTTTGTGAGCAAATCTAGATATTAAAAAATTTATATTGAAGTGTGAATACATTGGTATATAGATACATTAAATGACCAAAAATTCTTATGATTGAATATTTAAAAATATTTAAATAGTATTTATGAGGATATTTTTTATGTCTTGGTAAAATGTTTACATTATAATATGAAGCTGTTAAAAATAGAATACAAAGTAATACACACAACTAATAATCTGCAAATGCAGAGGAAGAAAAAATAGCTATTTATCAAAATTTTAACAGTGGATATGTGTGGGTAGTGAAATTATGGATGGCTGTTATTTTTGTCTTTAAACTTTGTCATATTATCCAAATGAACATGTAGTATATTTAAAATCAGACATAATAAGTGTTTAATAACAAAAATTCCCTTGTAAATAAATAAATGATTCATAATATTAGACAAATAAGAAACACACCACTACTTGCTACAGTATTAATTCTCTGGAGGTTTGTGGTACACTTTGCAGAGTTTTCATATTTGTAGGGGCAAGAGTTGAAGAGAAATAACTAATTTCTCCATCCCCAAAGCGGCTCTAACTTCAGATCTCAATTCATTGACAATCTGGTCAGATCATTTATTATATCACAGTTAGCTGGCCAGAGGCTTCTCTTTGCCAAGGAATTTTGGCAGGCCAACTGTTCCAATGAACAACGTACTGCATTGTGTCTTGAAAAGATGGAAACCACCTTGCTTTTCTGTAGCCAAATGTGAGGTCTTAGAAAAACCTCAGAATGACAAAGGTAGTTAATTTTAAGGTTTTCTACTATGACAAGTCATTTTTTTTTGCTCTTTTATTCTGCTTTAGCATTTGATAAATATGAAGAAGACAAAGAAACTCATTCTGGACTTTAGCCAACCACAATTTTGGGTGGAGAATGCACACTGATTAAAACATTTCCGTAGACATTTTCATCCTGTCCTCTGCTGACCAGCTTGGAAGATAAATGTGGAATTGCTATTTTCAGGTCAATTATATTGAGTTATGGATTTTGCATGGCACTATACATTTTAGACATGTTATTGATTTTACTCAATGTATACACACATTAAAACACATATTATTCAAATACATTCAAAATACTCAACATAAGCCCCAGGCATATGTTAAACAAGCCAAAACTATATCAAATCTGAAAATTAATTATTTAACCAATGAGAGATAGTTCATATTTTATTTGATTATACTGCATGTACTGTGCCTGAATTTTCAGGGTGTACATTTCATGCTGTAAGTCTGAGATAAAATAAACATAACAGCATAATCTATTGCCAATATATAAATCTTTCCCATTTTACAATGTCCAATGGCAGGTAAACAATTTGCATTTTAAAATTTATAGATAATTTATAACTTCCAATAATTAGTTTTATTTTCAATTACTAGAGTCTTATCAGCGCTTTGGATCAATGTATCATAGGCATAGAAAACTTTTAATAACTTTTAAGTTACTCAATATAAATTTTATGTTTCTGCTTTTTTTTCCAGCTGAAAGAAGGAACTCACTTTTTCTTTTTAGGTTTAAGCTTTCAAACCATGCATTCCTCAAAGACCAAAAGGGAAGACTGACCATCAGTAGCTTTCATTCTGTCCTCAATGTTCTACTTTAACTATACAGTTGACCCTTGAATGCAGAGGTTAGGGGCATTGGCCCCCATGTATTTGAAAATTTGTGTATATCTTCTGACTCCACCAAAAGTTAACTACTATTAGCTTAATATTACCCAGAAGCCTTACTGATAACAATTAACATTTATTTAGTATATTATTTGTATTGTACATTGTATTCTTACAGCAAGCTAAAGAAAATATTATTAAAAGCCTAAGAGAAAATATATTTATAGTACTGTAAAAAAAAAAACCCATGTATGAGTGGACCTGCACAGTTCAAACCCATGTTATTAAAGGGTCAACTGTATATAGAAGATTGTGTTCTTCTAGAATACTTTTAAGGAATTATTCTACAAAAGTTTTAAGTACAATGTGTCTTTCTACTACTTCTTCCTCTATCATATTCATACCTACCTCAAAGTTGATGTGCCCTGATGCTTTCATGCAGCTCCCTGTCTTCCCCAAACTAGAGTTATTCCAGCATACCTTATTCTGTTCTTGAGGTAAAACTTTAATGACATACAATTTAGGCAGAGAGAGTGAAGACATGCTTGGACATGTCACTTGAACTATATTTTACCTTCTTTTTACTGAAATTTTTATATATTCACTCATCTGTTCAAGGAAATGCTCTTTGTACCTTCCAAGGTAGAAAATTGATCCCTAATGAGGGAAAAAAGAAAATAAAAGATATCCTTTTTACATATTAGGGTTTTTTTTCCTGTCATACACAAAGGTTACACATTTTGATCAGCATTCTAGAAATAATGCCTCCGTTGCTCTGATCTAATCCACGTAGTTTCTAAAATTATTTCCAAATGAAAGCAGAAAACATTTTGGAAGATCAATATGGTGACACATGAACAGAACCAGATTTCTGGTATCCCTTGAAAGACATGATGATCTGTTACCATCAGTCACTCAATTATTGGGTAAAATTCTTTTCTCAGAGGCAGTGTTCAAGGGTTTGTATCAGTGGTCAGCAAACAATGGAAACATGGTTGAGAAAAATTCATCTTGTCTCATGTTTATGTATAGCCTATAAGCTATAGAGAGAATAGTTTTCATATTTTTAAAAGGTTTAAAAAACTCAGAAGCAGAATAATACTTCATGACCCATAGAATTATATGAAATTCAAATTTCAGTACCCAATGATGTTTTGAAGAAGATAGTTACAGTTATTCTTTATGTGTCATCTAGGCCTTCTTTCATGCTGCAATGGCCAAGTTCAGTACTTGTGACAGAGATGGTATGGCCTACCAAAGCCTAAAATATTTATATTCTGGCCCTCTATGGAAACGTTTGCCAACCTTTGGTTTACAGCATAACTTGATTACTCACACGTTCCTTTCATTGCCTAGAAAGATTAAGACAGCCTGAACAAATCCTCCAAGACACACTAGCTTTAGACAAAAATGTATTGGATAATTTTTGGATATATAATAATATATAATATATATAATATATTAATATATTAATATTATTTATAAACTTTCCTGTTGTATATATCACAATGTATATATAAGGCTTAAAATAATCTTTGTTATTTTAAAATAATCTTTGTTAAGAGTAGATGATATTTAAAGTTTATTCAAGGATCAGCATTAAAGATAGAATTAAGTAGCACTTAATTTTTTTATTTTAATATTTTAAATTTAAATTCTAGTTTCAGGTGTACAATAAAGTGACTCAACACTTCCATACAACACCAGGAGTGTATCACAACAAGTGCACACCTTAATGCCCCTCACTATTTAAACCATCCCCCCACTTCCTCTCCTCTGGTAACCATATTTGTTCTCTATAGTTAAAAGTCTATTTCTTGTTTGCCTCCCTCTTTCTTTTTTCTTTCCCTTTTCCCATTATGTTTCTTAAATTCCAATTATCAGTGAAATCATATGTTGTTTGTCTTTCTCTGACTTATTTTGCTTAACATTATACTCTCTAACTCTATTCACATTGTTGCAAAAGCAAGATTTCATTCTTTTTAATGCTGAATAATATTCATTTTATACACACACACACAACTTCTTTATCATTTCATCAATCAATGGACACTTGGGGCTGTTTCCATAAATTGGCTATTGTAGATAATGCTGCTATAAACATTGGGAGGCAAAAAAACAAAACAAAAAAAAACATTGGGAGGCACTCCCTTTGAGTGAGTCTTTTTTTATATTCTTTGGGTAAATACCTAGTAGTGCAATTGCTGGATTATAAGGTAGTTCTATTTTTAACGTTTTGAGTAAACTTCATATGGTACCAGTTTGCATTCCTACCAACGATGCAAGAGGGTTCCCCTTTCTCCACATCCTTGGCAATACCTGTTGTTTTTTGTGTTGCTGATTTTGGCCATTCCTCAGTGATGTGAGGTGATATCTCATTGTGGTTTTGATTTGCATTTCTCTGATGATGAGTGATGTTGAGCATCTTTTCATGGCCATCTAGATGGTCCTTAGAAAAAATGCCTGCCATGTCTTATCCCCATTTTTCAATTGGATTATTCATTTTATGGTTTTGAATTCTATAAATTCTTATAGATTTTAGATACTGACCCTTTACCAGAAAGGTTACTTGCAAATATCTTCTCTTATTCCAAAAGCTGCTTTTAGTTTTGTTTATTGTTTCCTGCACTGTACAGAAGCTTTTTATCTTGAAATTCCAAAACTTCATTTTTGCTTATGTTTTCCTTACCTCTGGTGACTTATCTATTAAGTTGCTATGGCCAGTATTTTTTTTTAAATTTTTATTTATTTATGATAGTCACACAGACAGAGAGAGAGAGGCAGAGACATAGGCAGAGGGAGAAGCAGGCTCCATGCACCGGGAGCCCGACCTGGGACCCGATCCCGGGTCTCCAGGATCACGCCCTGGGCCAAAGGCAGGCGCCAAACCGCTGCGCCACCCAGGGATCCCTATGGCCAGTATTAAAGTTACCTCTGGAGACTTACCTATTAAGAAGTTGCTATGGCCAGTATTAAAGAGGGTATAGTATTCTTCTCTAAGTCCCTTGGTTTCAGGTCTCACATTTAGATCTTTCCCCTCTTTGGTTATGTTTATTCCTAGGTATCTTATTCTTTTTGGTGCATTTGTAAATGGGATTAATTCCTTAATTTCTCTTTCTGCTGCTTTATTATTGATGTATAGAAATACATTTCTACATGTTGATTTTGTATCATTTGAATTTTACTGAATTTGTGTATCAGTTCTAACAGTTTTTTGGTGGTGCCTTTAGGGTTTTCCATATAGATTTTTATGTCATTTGCAAAGAATGAAAGTTTCATTTTTTTTGTTTATTTAGATGCCTTTTATTTTGTTGTTGTCATTGTTTGATTGCAGCATCTAGTACTTCCAGTAATATATTTAATAACAATGATGAGAGTGGACATCCCTGTCTTGTTCCTGACCATAGAGTAAAAGCTCTTAGTTTTTTCCCCACTGAGGCTGATATTAGCTGTGGATTTTTCATATATAGTTGTTATTATATGAGGTATGTTCCCTCTAAACCTACTTTGTTTGTTGAAGGTTTTTATCATGAACGGATGTTGTACTTTGTTGAGTGAAATAGTACTTAATTTTGATAAGTCTATATTGTCAAAAAAATGAACAACTCAGAAAAAAATCCTTTCCACTCCTACTTTAGATTCTTCTCCAAGATTCAACATTGACATTAAGCACAAACTAATATTGGGATGCCTGGGTGGCTCAGCGGTTTAGCGCCTGCCTTCGGCCTAGGGCGTGATCCTGGAGTCCCAGGATCAATCCCACATTGGGCTCCCTGCATGGATCTTGCTTTTTCCTCTGACTGTGTCTCTGCCTCTCTCTCTCTGTTTGCCTCTCATGAGTAAATAAATAAAATCTTAAAAAAAAAAAAAAAACTAATCTTAATTGGTAAATTCTCCTTTTGTCAGGTGATAATTACAAACCAAGGATTATTATTCAGTATCATAATGAGCAAGTCAGCAGTAACTATTAGCTTTCATTACAGTGTATATTATTTATACTGTCCATATTTCTGCAGGTTAAACCATTAGGAACTCTAATACCTCTGGAAAAAATAGACGTCTTCCATCATAATCTCTGGGGTCATCAGGCCTTTAATTGCCTCTGTTTTAAGGAAAAACAAACAAAGAATACAAATGAGCTTTTATATTTTTTTATTTTTTAAAGATTTTATTTATTTATTTTAGAGAGAGAGAGAGAGTGAGCTAGGGGAAGGAGCAGAGGCAGAAGGAGAAGCAGAAGCAGACTTTCTGCTGAGCAAGGAGCCTGATGTGGGGCTCAATCCCAGGACTCTGGAATCATGACCTGAGCTGAACACAGATGCTTAATGGACCAAGCCTTCCTGATGCCCTACAAATGCATTTTTAAAATAAGAGCAAAATATTTAGTAATCTTTTTTGGAGAAATGTATCTACTAATAGCAAAGTAAAGGAAAACAAATTTAAAATTATTTTAAGCAGGTATGCACTTTAACTATTTTTAGGGAAAAAAATATCAACAATGATATGATTTCATTTTAAATCTCTAGTAAACTTGTCCCATACCTTGTTTTATCTTTATTACTATATTTTATGATTTCCACATTGAAAAGAATAGGTACCTTTTATGTTAAAGAGAAAGTTATAAACCCAATTATTATATACAGGTTTAAATAGAGAGAACGTATAGGTACATTTGTAGTGTCCTGATGAAAACTGATGTGTGGTTTAGAATTGTAATGACTATGATAAAGTTTTTGTGGTATCAGTTTACCTGAAATAGGTCCTATGGCATTTTGACATTTCCTCTTCTAGGTGATTTCTTAAAATTGCTAACATATTATCAGATTTACATCTGAAGTGTCCATCACTGCGTAAGTCTTTTTTTTTTTTTTTTTACCATAGACTGACAAGATTCTATTACCAAATCAGAGCATGCTTTCATTTTATTTTATTTTTTTTTTATTTTATTTTATTTTTTTTTTATTGGTGTTCAATTTACTAACATACAGAATAATACCCAGTGCCCGTCACCCATTCACTCCCACCCCCCGCCCATGCTTTCATTTTAGTATCTTATTTTTAGTGAATTTTAAACACAAATAAGAAGAAAAGAATCTCAGTATTATATTGAATATTTCTTGGAAGTTTTATCACCATAAAGAAATGATAATATAAGTATTAGAAAGCAGAAGATTAAAGCTAAAAGAGTTTACAACATTATCATTCTTTATTCAAAGAATAACCTAAAAGGATACTAGAATATATAAGTTTAGCAAAGTTTCATTTGTTATATGTTTCATTTTATTATATTCATAAATATAATAACAATGACCAGTTACATAAATGGAACAAAAGAACCCATTCACAATAGCAATACAATTTTTTTGAATGAGAAAAAACTTAACAAGGAAAAATCCGAGTGAATAGTAAAGTTTTTGAAGGACAGCGAAGAAGACTTTAGTAAATAGAGACAAATTTTGTCCTGAAGGAAATTACTCAGCATTATAAATACATTAATGTAAGTCAAGTCGATATATACATATTATATGTAATTATCAATGAAAACTTTAATAGATTTTTTTTAATTTGAGTTAATAATGTTAACATCCATCTAGGATGTTTAGGCAAAAGTACACAAGAAATTATTGATAAATGAAGGAATAAAGGATACTTGAGTCCAAGTGCCCAGATCTTGGTTTAAAAACCATTATTGGATTGAAGGAACTAAATGACTGTTCCAGGAGTAAGGCAGGAATATAGAAGATGAGCCCAGAACATCTTTCAGTGTCAGAAAACTAGTGCTCAAAAAAATAAGAATAAAAACATGTATGTGTCATCTATCAAAAGGAAGCAGGAACCAATAGAAGAGCTTCCAATGGCCCTAAATACAATTTGAGCAACAGAATAAATTAGTATAAAATAAATATGCATACATTAATATTTATATAGATAAGTGAATAAATAAATGGGAGAGAATAAGGAAATTTCCCATGCAGAAGAATTTTGTGCTCCACCCTCAAGTACGTGGAATAAGTATAACTCTTTACTTCTTAAATGAATTTCATAGAGTGATTTTATTCCAATGGATATAGTATTGAAAGAGGGAAAAAAAGTTTCCTTACATTGGAGAAGCCTGACAAACACTACCTGACCTGAGCCAGGTGATCAAGCTTATTAACAGAGTGAAAAGTCATACTGATAATTTGTTCCCTTGATGGGGCATTCCTTCCAAAACCTATAACCAGTTTAATCTTGGGAAAAAAAATCAGAAAATTTTCAATAAAGATGAAATTTACAAAATATCTGACTAGTACCTCTCAAAACTGTCAAGTTTGTTGTCTTAGTCTCTCCTGGCTGCTGTAACAGAAATGCCATGTACTAGATAGTATATAAACAACAGCAATCTCTCACAGTTCTGGAGGCTGGGAAGTACAAGATCAAGATGCCAGTAGATCTGGGCATGGGAAGCTCAAGCGTTGGCTCATAGACCACTGTCTTTTCAGAAGCAGAAGGATTAAGGGATCTCTCTAAGATCTCATTCATGAGGACACTAATCTCATTCTGAGGACTGTACCCTTAAGACTTTGTCACCTCCAGTAGGTCCCACCTCCTCATACTATCACATGGGGGGATAGAATTTCAACGTATAAATTCTGCAAGGACATAAACATTCAGTCTGCTATAGTCATCAAAAGCAAAAGGGTCTGAGTAACTTTTATAGCCAAGAAGAGCCTAATGGAACAAGATGACTAAATGTAATGTGGTATCCTGGAGGAATTCTCGGATTAAAAAAAAAAAAAGACATTAGATAAAGACTATCTGAATAAAATGTAGCCTTCAATTAATAATATATAAAACATAATTCATTAACTGTAACAAAATTAATGTACTAATGCAAGATGTTAATAACAGGTAAACTGTGTGTGAGGTGTTAGGAACCCTGCACACTATCTTTACAATGTCCTGTAAGACTAAAATTATTATTATTTTTTTAAGATTTTATTTATTTAGAGTGAGAGACATAGGCAGAGGGAGAAGCAGGTTCCCTGTGGGGAGCCTGATGCGGGACTTGATCCAGGGACCCTAGGATCACACCCTGAGCCCAAGGCAGGCACTCAACCCCTGAGCCACCCAGGCGTCCCAAGGGGTAACATTTTTAAATAGAATGATCAAAAAGGCCTTTCAGTTAGCAAATTATGAGAAAGACTGAGAAAGATGGGGGAGTGAGCAATAGGAATGAGCAATAGGAATGGGATGGGGGAAAGCAATAGGAATAGCAATAGGTTGAGGGAGTGAACAATAGGAATGTGTGGGGAAAGATCATTCCATACCAAAGGAAAGTGCAAGTCTCTGAAAGGAGTATGTTTGGCAGATTTGAAGACAGGCAAGTGGACCATTGTGACTAAAAAAAAAAGTGAAAGCCAGTATGTTTGGCTGTGAGACCAGTGTGGTGACACGGTGAATGTTCTTGAGGAATATCATAAGGATTCTAGAGATTTTCCTTGGAATAAGCTACTTTTAGAAGGCAGTACATGGTTCAATCTGTATATTAAAAGCAATGATTTGGTTATTGTGCTGAGAATTGAATGTAGAGGAAAAATAGTGAGATCAGGGAGACCAATTAAGAGGCCTTTGAAATAATCCAAATAAAAGGTGCAGGTGGTTTTGACTAGGATGATAGCAGTGAACTGGTGAATTTTTGATAAATTTTGGGTAGAAAACTGATGGTGTATTATTATTGACTAGATGTGGGCTCTCAGAGAAGTTAGAGAAGCTAAGATGAGTCCAAGGCATTAGTCCTAAGCAACTCGATGTAATTACTATTTATAGAGATTAGAAGGATTATAGCAAAAGCCTATTTAGGACCAAAGATAAGGTATTGGTTTTACTTTGTTATACTTGAGATGTTCTTTAGATATGCAAATGATAATGTCAAATAGGTATATGCATATATAATTTTGAAATGTAGGGGAAAGTTTGAAATGTAAATATAAATCTCTATGTAAATGTATTTAAACCAGAGACTGAACAAAGTCATCAAGGAAGTAAATGTAGCAACAGAAGAGAAGACTTCTAAGAGCTGAGCTTTAGGAAACTCAAACATTAAGAAGTGTAGGAGAGTTTTCAATTAGCAATAATCGCGCCTCGGATAAACCTCATTGGCTACGATACTGCCACTGCGCAAAGCATAAAGACTGCTAACTCTGGGAAACGAACTAGGGGTGGTGGAAGGGGAGAAGGGCGGGGGGTGGGAGTGAATGGGTGACGGGCACTGGGGGTTATTCTGTATGTTAGTAAATTGAACACCAATAAAAAATAAATTAAAAAAAAAAAAGTCCTGGAAAAAAAAAAAAAAAAGGAAGTGTAGGAGATAAGAAACAAGTCAAGGAGCCTGAGAAGGTACAGCTGGTGAGCTAAGAGAAGGAAGAATGAGTAATCAGTGTTTCAAACAATGGTGTTGCAGCAGGTAAGACAAGAACTGAGAATTGAAATTTGAATTTAGTAAGGTCAATAGGGTTCGTGTTCATGATAAAAAATTAACAGCCTTGAGAGATCAGCCAAAGCTTGGTTAGAGGGTGGTAAAAGAATTGTAAGAGAGAAATTAGAGCCAGCAAATTAGACGGTTTTCTGGAGGTAGAATTTATAATTGTTGGGGAAAGATTTAATTATTGAATAAAGAATGTTTAAACAATTAGTTTACCACTTGCAGAAAGAAATAATAAAATAAAAGGAATATAGAAAGAAGAATAAGTAGAGGGTTTAAAACTTTTTTATAATTTTTGTATTGAAGTTCAATTTGCCAACATATAGTATAATACCCAGTGCTCATCCCATCAAATGCCCTCCTCATTCCCCTCACCCAGTCACCCCATTCCCCCTGCCCACCTCCCCTTCCACTACCCCTTGTTCATTTTCAGAGTTAGGAGTCTCTCATGTTTTGTCACCCTAGCTAATTTTTCCCACTCATTTTCCCTCCTTTCCTTATAATCCTGTCATTATTCCTTATATTCCCTGTATAACTGAAACCATATGATGATTGTCCTTCTCTGATTGACTTACCTCATTCAGTATAACAGGTCCATCCATGTTGAAGCAAATGGTGGGTATTCGTCGTTTCTGATGGCTGAGGAATATTCCATTGTATACATAGACCACAGCTTCTCTATCCATTCATCTTTCGATGGACACCGAGGCTCCTTCCACAGTTTGGCTATTGTGGATGTTGCTGCTGTGAACATTGGGGTGCAGATGTCCTGGTGTTTCACTACATCAGTATCATTGGGGTAAATCCCCAGTAGTGCAATTGCTGGGTCATAGGGTAGCTCTAGTTTTAACTTCTTGAGGAACCTCCACACAGTTTTCCAGAGTGACTGCACCAGTTCACATTCCCACCAACAGTGCAAGAGGGTTCCCCTTTCTCTACATCCTTGCCAACATCTGTTGTTTCCTACCTTGTTGATTTTCCCCATTCTCACTGGGGTAAGGTGGGATCTCATTGTGCTTTTGATTTGTATTTCCCTGATGGCACGTGATGCGGAGCATTTTCTCATGTGCTTGTTGGCCATGTGTATGTCTTCTTTGGAGAAATGTCTGTTCATGTCTTCTGCCCATTTCATGATTGGATTGTTTGTTTCTTTGCTATTGAGTTTAATTAAGTTCTTTATAGATCTTGGATACTAGCCCTTTATCTGATATGTCATATGCGAATATCTTCTCCCATTCTGTAGGTTGTCTTTTAGTTTTGTTGACTGTTTCCCTCACTGTGCAGAAGCTTTTTATCTTGATGAAGTCCCAGTAGTTCATTTTTGCTTTTGTTTCTCTTGCCTTCATAGACGTGTCTTGCAAGAAGTTGCTGTGGCCAGGTTTAAAAAGGGTGTTGCCTATTTTCTACTCTAGGATTTGGATGGATTCTTGTCTCACATTTAGATCTTTCATCCATTTTGAGTGTATCTTTGTGTCTGGTGTAAGAGAATGGTCCAGTTTCATTCTTCTGCATGTGGATGTCCAATTTTCCCAGCACCATTTATTGAAGATACTGTCCTTTTTCCAGTGGATAGTCTTTCCTCCTTTGTTTAATATTAGTTGACCATAGAGTTGAGGGCCCATTTCTGGATTCTCTGTTCTGTTCCATGGATCTATGTGTCTGTTTTTGCACCAGTACCACCACACTGTCTTGATGATCACAGCTTTGTAGTACAACTTGAAATCTGGCATTGTGATCCCCACTGGGTCTGGTTTTCTTTTTTAATATTCCTTGGCTATTGGGGGTCTTTTCTGATTCCACACAAATCTTGAGATTATTTGTTCTAACTCTGTGAAGAAAGTCCTTGGTATTTTGACAGGGATTGCATCAAACATGTAAATTGCCCTGGGTAGCATAGACATTTTCACAGTATTGATTCTTCCAATCCACGAGCATGGAATGTTTTTCCATCTCTGTGTCTTCCTTAATTTCTTTCAGAAGCTTTCTATAGTTTTTAGGGTATAGATCCTTTACCTCTTTGGTTAGGTTTATTCCTAGGTATCTTATGCTTTTGGGTGCAATTGTAAATGGGATTGACTCCTTAATTTCTCTTTCTTCAGTCTCATTGTTAGTGTATAGAAATGCCACTGATTTTTGTGCATTGATTTTGTATCCTACCACACTGCCGAATTGCTGTATGACTTCTAGCAAACTTGGGGTGGAGTCCTTTGGCTTTTTCTACATACAGTATCAAGTCAGAAGGATTAAAACTTAAATGTAAATTTTTAAGCATATTTAAGCTTATATTAGGGGACATATATATATATATTTATGTATTTATACTTGCCTGTGTAATTACACATAGAATATATTTAATCAAAATACCAAGGATAGAAAACAGAAGAAAATGATAAAAATTTTTAATAAATAAAATTCAGAACTTTTGTTTGTTCACAAGACATTATAGTACAAAAAGATAAGTGAATGACAACCTGGAAAATATCATGTATAAACATTATACACATTATTTGTCATTTGTCTCTTGGTCCCACATTGGTCATTGCATTCTACATGCTGCCTTGTGGCTCTACAGCTAGACACCTTAAACTGCTTTCCCTAGACTCCTTAACTAGCTGGTTTTTTATTAACTTTTTGTCAGTGAAAGATAGATGATTGATATTAAGAGGTAGGGAGAAGGAAAATACATGTTCATTGTCTGGCTCTGAAAGCGGCAGCAGTTGGTGGCCTTGGCACTAGGGCTAGTGACAGGGAGATAATCATGGCCTCCAGCAGCCATGGAAGCGGAAGCACCAGCCCAAATAAGAATTCCCTCTCTGAGGTCTCTCCCCAGCAGTGTCAGTGCCACTTTGGAACTGGAGCTGCTGCAGCTGTACCTACAACCACACAGCAGCAGGTGCAGGCTCATGGCTCCTGCTCAGGGGCATTCATGGCTTTCTCATCTCAGGGTAATATCCTATCATCCTTCTAATTCCTCTAACATTCCCTTCTCTTTTTGGTTCCTTCAGAGGTTCCAAAACTTTATACCCTATTTCGTGTATTAAATTCTCTGAAATAGCCAAAGTGGTTTCTGTTTTTGACTGGATTCTGACTGATAGGGTAAGCCAAAGTCTTGATGTCCTTAATATTTAAACGGAAATAAATAAAAAATTAATGTGCCAATAAAAATGGGTAAAGAAATGAGCAATTTTCTATCAAATAAAAGTGTCTAATGCATGTATATATACACATACATAGTTTGAAACTCACCAGTAATAAAAATGAATTCTCAGTGAGATTTAATTTTTATTCATCAACTGAGAAAGACTAAAGAAATTACATATGCATTATTGCCAAGTGTAAATTAGACAGGAACTTTTATACACTGCTGCTGAGACAAACTTTTCAGAGGACAATTTGGCAATATATACTAAAACTCTTAAAAATGTGCATACATTTGACTCAGCAATTCTTTCTAAGAATTTATCCTAAGGAAATAAATATGAATGTTTCCATGAAGAGTTTATGTTAGTAGTACTTTGTTAACAGTAGTAAAAATTGGGGAGAAATAATCATAGGCAGTTTGTATAAAGTAGGAAATATTTCATATAAAATATGGTGCATTCATAGAAAGGAATAATCTACAGCCATTAAAATTTTATGAAAGAAGAGTATTTATTAACAGAGAGGAAGTGATCATAATATATATTTAGGGAAGTAAAGAAGAATAGGTACTGTATAAAAATCATATTTATCACTGTTATACACAT
Organism: Canis lupus baileyi; assembly: GCF_048164855.1. Taxonomy (NCBI): domain Eukaryota; kingdom Metazoa; phylum Chordata; class Mammalia; order Carnivora; family Canidae; genus Canis; species Canis lupus. Next base: position 6,322,391 of record NC_132839.1, on the reverse strand, counting down.
TCATATCTGTTCCACAGAATAATAATACATCAAGGACTCATGATACAATAGAGGTTTCAAGCAAGTAAGATGACAGAACAAAATGAAAACTTTCAAAATAAGCATCTGCGAATTGTTTTATGGGAGGAAGACCTTTCTTACTGGGACTCCTGACAGAGATAGAAGGTAGAATAAAAAAGAGAGTTTGTGGAAAGAGTTTGGTTTGGTTTTGCTCTTTCCCTTTTGAAAAGTGTATCTCCTATGCTGTGATTCCCAATCCCCTGCCATTGCCTCACGTCCACTCACAGGAGCTCTGACGAGGTTCATCAGGTAGCTTGAGAGTCATCCCCAGTGTTTACGAGAGCACCCTGAGCTGCTGTGTGGAACACTCCAAAAGGATGACAAGAACCATGGACATGGTTACTGCCCTGAGGCAGCTAGGCAGGGAGAGGCTATTTGGGAAGTAAACCCTCCCAACTCGGGTGTAAGAATGTACGGGAAAGAGAGCCTAAGGCCATTGTAGAGACTTCCCTTGAAAGCCCAAGGTTCTGCGGCATATGGATTGCAGGAAAAACTAGGGCTGCAGAAAGAATACTCACCTGGAAGACATGCATCCCAGCTATGCAGAGTTGTGGCAGGAGTGGGCGGATGAGAGGGCACCCTAAAGGACCCAGGAAATACCATGGAAGACTAAGTCAGAAATCACATATACCTGCTGCTAGGAAGACCATACCCTCCCCTCTCCACTTCTCCTACCCTGAGCCTTAAACCTGATGATCTCATAAGGTGAGAACAAGCAGTTACAGAGCAGTACAGAGAAGGATATACTAAATGCAGAAAAAAGAAAAACAGGGAGGCACTCTCCCCATGGTGTCCCTGGCCATGAGGAAAGGAAAAAATTCAAATGCTAAAGCTAGTTCACAGTTTTGATTATTTTCTAGGACTATAAAGTTAGAACCACTAAATTAAAACTGTATTTACCATTAAAAATGACTGAAGGTATTTTAATACCAAAGAATAAACAGATAAGAATGTGGAGAGTCTTAGCCAGCGTTCCCAGTTCATCAAGAGGCAAGGAAAAAAAAACTTAATTTCCCACACCAAATACATTTTAATTGTTTCTGGGAGAAAATACATAATTATATTTTTATTGTATTCGGCAAGAAAGAATGGTTTTATATACCAGATACATACTGACATATATAGAGAAAGAGAAGTGAGTCACTTCACTTTGTGATAATTGGGATCTGTGCATTTTCGGTATACATGATATACTCCAATAAAATGTTTCTTGTTAAAAATGGAGACATATTAACCATAATCTCATTTAAATTGGCTCACATGAGAATTTCTGGACAGCCAGTGGCAAGAGTTTTAAAGGTTATTAAGGTTTTAGAAAAATGATTATATCATCATTCAGGTTTTGTCCGTTGGAGGTGAATACTGATTTATAGAGGAATTTCCTGCCACTATGTCCAATTTGTTTTAAGAACAAAAAGCAGGTACACATATCTAGGACAGAATGTACCCCCAAATACCATCTACAGGCATAAGGTCACATGAAATTCCGAACTCAAATACAATAGTGGCACCTGTTTTTTGCAGTTAAGCATCTGACTCTTGGTTTCAGCTCAGGGGGGTGATCTCAGGGTCATTGGATTGAGCTCCCCATCAGGCTGCACACTCAGCAGGGAGTCTGCTTAAGATTCTCTCTCTTTCTCCCTCTACCCCTCCCACCCATGCTCTCTCCCTCTCTTTTGTACTCTCTAAAATAAATAAATAAATCTAAACAAACAAAATCAATTACACTGGAAGCTTCTGTCCATTAGTACAGCCATTTAGAAAAATATATACAAGCTGAATTGTCTCTGAAAACAAAATTCCCTTGTGAGCCCAATTCCCTGAGAGATTGAAGTAACCACTATTTGCTGAGTCTCTGCTGACACTTTGCATAGGGCAGGAGGAAGTCACCTCACTATCTTCTTGCAGTGGCTAAAGCCAGGTTCTTGAGCAAAAGGGGATTAGAAAAGATGAACTGGTTAAAAATTTGGAGAGGTTAACTACGTTACTCACAACTATTACCATATGGCGAAAAACAAAATTAGGATGCTCTTCTAAGAAATCAGCTTTCCTTTGTTTGAATAACTAATTCATCTCTAGAAACAGCTGACTCACACCATGTGAGTCTTACTATGTGTACTTAACCACCAACCCCTTTAAGCTGGATGTCAACCCTGCTGTCTTTTTAGATTCGTTCAGTATGATTGGCTGAAAGTCTATCTCATCTGTGGTGGACTAGTGTTTTTAATAATCACTGCTGGTTATATTTGATCATTTATGGACCATCACACAGTCCTTACCTTGCTGGTCTGATACTCTACTGAATTATCCTAAATGTGGAACTCAGCTCCTATCTCCTGAGTTTCCCCTCAAAGCATCCTTCACACAAGGGTAGACATATATAATCTCTGCATCAGTGCAATAGAGGGTGTTTACATGAACACATGGCTCTACTGCCTCCTCACCTCCCACCTCAGGATTTCTTCCTCTTCCTTCAATTTCCTTACTCTCATGCAGTGTCTGGACCTCTTTTGCTATATTCAAAGACTAATATCTCTGCCAAAAAAAGAACCAACTACTCCCAAACCTACTGTTTCACACAAAAATTCCAAATGTCATTCTCTTGTATCTCACTGTCAGTTTCCCAGAAGGGACAAAAACAGCATAAATTGATTTCCTCTTGGATTTGAATTTTGTATCCCTCTTTACAAAGGCTAGTTGCCTACAGTGGTTTTGTATAAAATGAGAAAAATATATCTTCTCTTATTTTCACTGTTTTTCCTACAATTTCACTGCCCATATCTTAAATTCAATCCCACCTGAACTTGATCTCCCTTGTTAATTTTTTCCTCCCATTTTTGTTTCCTTTTCCCAATTCATGTACTTGCATCAACCTTCCCTTATTGTTTCTTATTATTCCTTTCTTCTGTACTTCATGTTCATTCCCTTATATGTCAAGGTTAGAAAATTTGATTTGAATCCAAGTCATTCTTACTTCAGTGATTTTCTCTCTACTTTATTCAGCTGTCTATACATATGCATCGGTACTGACTACTTTAAAAAAAAAGCAAATTTTATCATGTTTTAAAATGCTTAAAGTTAGCAAAGCACAGTGAATCATTTTACATATGATGCTAAACATAGTTAATGAGAATATAACAATTTGGCAGCACTAAACCTAAATACTATTTGTTATTAGCCTACCAGTTTTAGAGTTCTTTTAAATAAGAGTATATATTCAGTTATAAAAAGTTTTTGTTTATGTTTGCACCTTTATAGTCAATGTAAGAAGACATATTCACTACTTGATTTATATATATATACACATACATATATATACATATATATGTATATGTATGATTTATATATATACATACATATAATATAGAGATAGATTTATATTACCTCACATCTTTTATTCAATTAGCAAATTTCCCAATGCATCTACATTATGTTCTGTATTTATTTCAGAGAGAAGAAACAGACATAGCAATATGATAAGAATTAAACTAGAGCTGCATACAAGATGCTGCAGAATAATGAAGGATATAGGTAGCATATACAATAATAATATTGGTGATGATGATGACAATAGCTATCATATGGAAAACTTTAAATCAAGTTGCATTTCTATTGGTCTCCATTTTACAGAGGAGGAGAAAAACAGTTTAGGTAGTTTAAATAATTCTAGATTCATATGTAGATTCATGTACTGAAAATATCATTTATTTATTTTTTTAAAGATTTTATTTATTCATGAGACAGAGAGAGGCAGAGACACAGGCGAGGGAGAAGCAGGCTCCATGCAGGGAGCCCGATGTGGGACTTGAACCCGGGACTCTGGATCATGCCCTGAGCCAAAGGCAGATGCTCAATCCGCTAAGCCACCCAGCCGTCCTGAAAATGTCATTTAAATGCAAGATTTGAACACTTGTCTGTCTGTACATTCACAGGACTGTATTGCCTCCATCTGCAATTACACTGTTCTATGAAGTGCATGAATATATATATATATATATATTCAGCAGGCCTTATATGGTAGGCTTAAATAGGCTTAAATTATCTTAACTCAATAAAAGCAATTCTAAAAGAAATTTTTATTGGAAAAACATTTTCATATTTTCTGTTTCAAAAGAAAGTGTTTGCCCAGTATATACAATGGAATCTGGTCACTGACACAACTTTTGCCTATTGTGCAAATTAAAATTTCTACCAAATGATTGCTTTTGAAATAAGTTCAGTGCATATTTAGATTGTGGAGTAAGACAGAGAAGGATGAAAGTCTGCCTAAACTGTGCTCAGCCATGTCTTACAGTGGCGGGGACAAACATATGAACATAGTAGTTAAGATAGCACTGCTCACAGCAGTCAGGCTAACTACTAGAGACATTCCTTACAGGGGAATTATAGATATCCTTAAATAGGTAACTCTACATCTTACGTATTGTGATTAATTTAAAAGTCACTCTATGTATTTTACCTCTCAGGATAAACTGGGAAATACTCATCAGTGAATCAATGGTTTATGGGCTTCTAAAATTTTTACCTTGTATGAATGACAACCTGTCATTATAAAATTACTTCAGAAGTGAAATTAGAGTTGTACAAACAAGAACTTGCTTTTGCTTCTTATGAATTGGACCACCTAGTGAATTTATAAGCTAAGACATAATACACCTTTGGTATGAAACGTAAAACCAAAACCATCATTTACGGCATGCAAAAGGAAGCATCACAGGCAAAGAAGAAGCCAACTCTGACCACCAAAATCATCTTAGCTACTAGCACAGTTAACAAAAGTTAACAACTGAATGGTGGATCTGATTCAAGACTATCACATATTCCCTAAGTGAAATTATCTTTTATATAATGCAATATTGGGGAGCACCTCAGCAGCTCAATTTGTTGAGCACTGGACTCTTGATTTCGCTGATTGAACTCAAGAGTAATGAGATTGAGCTCCACGCTGAGCACAGAATCTGCTTGGGATTCTCTTCCCTTTGCTCCTCCCTCTGATGATGCTATTTATCTCTGTCTAAAATAAATAAAATATGTAATTAATGCAACATTGGAATTATGTTACTATTTCTATCAGTGGCATCTCTGCCTAAAATCTTAAAGACATTACATATCCTAGTACTGTGTGTTCGTCCACTATTTCTTATGATTGAGAAATGAATAGCAGATTTTTGTTTTTAACCATTGGTCATGCTTTTCTAACTCCTAGGCAAGAATTTCTGTTTCAGCCAAAGAAAAATGTTTATAGTTATCCATAAATTTGTCAGCACAATTTGAATTTGTCAGCTCACAATTTTAAGTGTCCTCAAAAGCCCTTTTTTTACATTTGGAAAGTCCATTCCATTCTTCTCTACTCATTGCATCTTTGCTTACAGCTTGCTCACAAATCACTTCTGCATAAAACCATTCTAAGTGATCTACCTTCAGATCTGATTATCCTGCTTACAGCTTCGCTTAGCACTTATTTTGAAAGTTTTTTAGAAATCTTACTTGTTAGCAGTTTTTCTTGTAGTATTTTTTATTTTCCTACATAAACTTACTTTGTAACACCTTGAATGAAAACTTACACATTTTCTAGTCTTGTACCTTCCCAGAGCATATTTCAAATGTCTAGCTTTAACTACTTACTTAGGATTCTTTACACTAACTCCCACTTTCTTCACAGCCTTCTCCCCCAAAAGACTATGTATACAACTAAAAGGAAAAAGTACTTGCCTGCTGATTTAAATTCTCTAGTACAATCCTGAGAAAAACTTGCAGTACATTTGTTTATTGAGCACTTAATACCAACAACAAAGATAATAAAATGTTTTTATTAAATTATGTACTATGTGTCAGAGAGTGTTAAGCAGAATATATATTTAACTGAGAGCAACTATCATGTACAATATTATCTCCACTTCAAAGACAAAGAAATTGAGTCCTTATTTAAGTAATTTGGCCAAGGTCACACAAATTACACGAAATGGCCAACATTCTAATCAAGGTTTGTCTGAATCTAAAACACATTCTAATTCTTATGTATGAATGGTTTTCCTGCCAACGTGTGAGTAATCAGAGCAGATAGTTCAAACAAACATCAACTGTAAAACAAATGTGTACTGAGTATTGTATCCACACTCTAAGAACGTGATCAGATGATGAACCAAAGTGTTTTCTCTTGCTGGCGTAAGCTTCACGAATTGTGTCATTAATACATTTTCTCTGATGACAGTATTAATACTAGATACATTTTAATATAGCATATTAATTTTTACTCAAATTGTTTAGAATATGACTTTTTTCTTATCAATTCTCTCTTAAGCTGAATTTCAAAGTTATGTTGCCTAAATAAGTGAAGCTTATCTTTATTTTTTTATAGTTTTAAGTGTTTTTGCCAGCACCTGTATTTTATAGTTAAAAGAGAACTAACCTAGAGTCTGCCCTGATGAGTTGTATCCTGATTTGGTCACTGAATAACTATGGGCCACATACAAATTATATAGGCCTTCTGGACTTAAGTTTCTTATTTATAGATACAAAGGATTAGAAATGATTATCTTTGTAATATTACACAGTTATAATAGAAGACAAAAAGTTTAATATCTAGTTGGAATACAGGGGTACATATATTTATTATATAAATAATGTAAATTAAAACCTACAAGTGAGGTGAACCAATGAGGAAATGACAATGCTATTATGTGATCCTTAGGCTTATTTTTAAAAACTGGGATACAGAAAACAAAACAAAACGATCTGAGTTCTACCCAAACATATATATGGGCAAGTCAAACTAACTCTCTTAGAACCTGTATCTTAAAAAGCAAGTCTACTTATCACAGCTCTAAAAGGCAAACAGGGAAATAGTGGTAGAAAAACTAACCCCTGCCAGCCATCATTGAACCCTCAAACACTAAGCAGTTTCTCTAAGAATGAAAGAGGTGGATGGCAGTGGCTTTTCTTGGACTATGGTTCATTGACATCAGAACCCAATTTCAGATGCTATATAGGAGGTATTTGATGACCTAAGCCCTGGTGCCACGTTGCCTGAGTTTAAATGATGGCTGCACACTCACTATCTCTGTGACCATTGTTATGCTTTGGTTTCCTCGTCTTTGTATATTAATATTTCTACCTCATAGAGTTACTGTGAAGATTAACTTAAGTTAACATAGGAAAAGCATTCTGGAAGTGCTTTATTAATCATTAAATAAACGTAACTTATATTAGTGGAAAGTACAAGCTAAAGATACCTATGCATCAGCTTGTGACCAGAGGCATTCTTCCTGTAGAAGATTTCTTTCTGGCATTAGTGTGGTGATGCTTTTTACCAGTCCGTCTCCTGAAAGAATGCTATATCAAGATCAGTCTTATTTTTAATTGTCATAATCACAACTGACATGGGAATCTACTCTCTGTTTCCAAAATTGTATTAGTGGAACAAATTTTAACAACAAAGAATGTGCCCTTATCAGTTCTCCTTTGCCCAAAATAAAATGTCCATAGTAATATCTTCCCACTGAAATAAAAGTGTATACTTATTTACATAGATGATAAGTAATCTGGACTGATTAGAATTATCAAATTTTGATCAGATTAACTCTAAAAGATTTGATAGTGGGAGTGAACTTTTAAAAAAACAAATAAGGAAATGATAAAGATAAATGAGGAATGTATTTCAGAGTTATGGCTTGATGAAATTAAGAGTGGATTTGTTGAACAGTTTGTTGAACAATACATGTGACCAGGATTTTAAAAAAAATAAGACAACCTCCTAAATATGAAAAAAAAAAAAAACTTTTTTTCAGGGGAGTTGATGTAAATTCTGGAAACCTATTTCTTTGCATTACTCAGAACAAACTCTAATCTAGACACATCTCATTAATTTCAAATATTTTGGATCTATAAAGCATATCAAATAAATGATAAACTATCTAAGAATGCATAAAGAATGGGTAAGCAAAGCTAAGCCAGTAAAAATCTGCTGCATAAATGAAGGTATCATATATTGAAGTCTGTCTAACATGAGACAAAACCAAATCCTCAGGCACCTGCAATAATTTCAGGGTGATCAGCTCCTCAAAAAATGAAACCAACTTGGACCTATCAAAATAAGAAAAAAACAGAACAAAAATAGGCCTCTTAGCCAAAGTGAAAATGAAAACTGAGAAATACCACACCAGGAAGCTTTCTCCAACACCCAGTTTGAAAGTCCAGAAAAGAGAAATCCTTTTTGGAAAGCTTTTGAGATATAATTACTTAAACTTTGTTTATAGTGGCACAATGAAGTCTTTTTCTGTTCTTACCTTGCCAAAAAATAAAACCCTAAATGGATTAGGAATATCAACAGCTGAAATACAGAAAACCTTAGAGTAGAAAGATGCCAAAACGTATGAAATGTTTCTATTTCCTCCTTTGAGTTAGCAGCTGGACTCTCCATTAAGTTCTTTCAACTTTATCCGTGCTCCCCCTCTTAAAAATCGCTTTTGTCAGTTGCTTTCAAGTTTTCCACTTTGCATCAAGTTAATAGTATTATGGAATATACCATCAGGAGTTACCTTCCTAGTTTTCTCAATATATGTAATATTTGACATATTTGCTAACAAACTTTATAGTCTTGAGCTCCCTCACAAATTTTCTCCATATTCAGTTAATTTAAAAGTAATTAGATTTATAATTATACTTGACCTATAAACATTAACTGTGAGATATTTTACATCTTATTTTGAATCGTAAATGCTATGATTTTGAATTTCCCTATTTCATTTCCATGAAATAACTTTTTTCTCATGAAAAAATTATTTTAAAAATGAAATAAGTACATATTTTGCACTGAATCTGTTTTATTTCTTCTGTGTATGTGCCTACTATTAACAAATAATTACATGTGGTAGTTCCGTGTCCACAACTAATTTACACATGGGGAATTCTGAATAATGATCCTGGCAGACTCCAGATTTATGAAGCTCAGCTGCTTTAATGACCACAACTATGTTGCCAAACCTCTTTTATTTGTCTCCAGGCCTCTCCTTGTAAATCACAGTCCTCTTTTTTCAGCCCCACCTGGTTATCCTAACTCTGCACTATCCTCATTTTTAACCAACACACCTAAAAACTTTCCTTATGAAGACCTGCACCTAACCTGCTTCCTTCCCTTTCCTGATCAGGCTAATTGGTCTGGTTGCATATGCCTTTTTTTTTTTTTTTTTTTAATCTCCTGCTGTCATGTTGGTTTTCATTCCACCCATCTCTGTTCTCCTCCCTGGAGGTTGGGCCACCCTGTTCTCCCTATTATGAAAATTCCAAATGCCATAGAGGAATCCAAGTCTTACCATTTTAGTACACACACACGGGCACCCACATATGTGTAAAAATACATATATATAAATAAGTAAATTTATATATATATAGTTATGTGTCCTGCTTATATTAAGCACGAAACATAAAATTCCTGTCATGTAAGCATTCTTGACCTACTCATCTAGAAATGAATTTTAATTGTTATGATCTGGCATTAATAAACATGGGTGGCCACATATCATTTATGAAAATAGCACCTTATTTCATAATGGTGGTTGATTCAGAAGCAAAGCCTCACAGCTTAAGACAGCTAGTACTGCCTAAGCTGTTTCTTAAATTTTGTGGATCCATAACCCAATTTTTTGGATTAATAACTTGAAAAAAGGGTTTTGCTATTAAACACTGACATTCCTTATTACCTAATAAAATTTATTCCATGTTCTGATACAGTCAATTTTATTATAAAACAATAATGGGGCTCTGACCTAGTTATACAATAGATTTTTAATGTCAACCAAAACAATCCTAACTTTAATTGAGAATACCTTTTGTCTCTAATACTGCTAATATCCAAGGTAAATATTTTGATATATTAATTTCAAGTATGTTTATAATCTTTCTTTTGAAAAATAATATATATTGGCCATAATAAATTTAGGAAATACAAAGAAAGGTAAAACTAAATGTAAATATCCCAAACTACTTATATATAGAAATAACACTGACAATAACTGAAGATCTCCTTCCAATCATGATATGGATAGGATGGATAATTCATACAATAAAGCATATAAGAGAAATAAACATTTTACATACAGTGTAGATTATCTTTTCTACTTAAAAATAGCTCCTGAACCTCTCTTATGCCGTTGTGTCCTTCTGTACTATGCTATCTAATTACAGCCTCACAGTCTCTCAACCATTCAACACACTGTCCTTTTTAGTATTTTCTAGATATCAAACAACTTGTAGCAGTATTAATTATTATTTCTAAATTACATGTCTTCCATTTTTTAGACTTTTTTAAAAGATTTTATTTATTCATGAGAGACACAGAAAGAGAGGCAGAGACACGGGGAGAGGGAGAAGCAGGCTCCATGCAGGGAGCATGATGTGGGACTTGATCCTGGAACTCCAGAATAATGACCTGAGCCAAAGCCAGGTGCTCAACCACTGAGCCACCCAGGTGTCCCTTAAACTTTTTTTTAATTCAGTTGTAACCTGATTTTTAAATTTTATTTAGCTTTAACTATGGACAATTCATTTTAATGTTCATTGCTCCTCCTTTTCTGTTATCAGTTTTCAATTCATAAACACTTTATTTTTCAGTAATTTATGTAATTATTAAAAAATTCATAAATTATGTTTCTGAACATCTACATATTTGAGTATGTACTTTGTTGGCTCAAATTTCTAAAAATCAAGTTAATTGAGTCTAAAAATATTGAGTACAAGGGTGCCTTGGTGGCTCAATCGATTAAGCATCTGCCTTCTGCTCAGGTCATGATCCCAGGGTCCTGGGGTTGAGTCCCATGTTGGGCTCTCTGCTCAGCGGGGAGTCTGCTTCTTTCTCTGCCCCTCCCTCTGCTCATATTCTCTCTCACTCTTCTGCTGGCTCTCTCAAATAAATAAATATAACCTTTCAAAAACATTGAGTATAAGCTTTTATATGTCAAAGCTCTCCTTTTTAAATTTAACTTATTATTGCAGAAGAAAAATGTGTTGTTATACTAGTAACTCATTTTTATATTCAACAGTTTTCCAACTTGGTATTTTTTATAGTATTTTCATGTGTGTTTATGTGTAAGTACAACTTTAAAATTCAGCAGGTACAAAAATTTATATTCTTACTATGTCTACTGAAACATTGTGAAATTTTTAATCTGAAAGATCAACCTGATTTATTCATCTCTGGAAAAATTACTTATGTTCTAGGTTTGATTAATTATATCTGAAAACTTTTTTTTTTCTCATTTTCTTTTTATCCTAAATATTTCTTTAGGTCATTTTCAGGCATGTAATATGTCCATTTGACTTAAATGAAGCTGTCCCTTTGCTGCCATGTAGTACAATATGTTTTGGAACTCTATTTTTCTTATTCATTAACACTTAAAATATTATATGTTGGCTAATTGAATTTAAATTTTAAAAAACACTTAAAATAAGATTTATAGGTAACATTTGCCAGTAAATGTATACCAGTATAGGCAGATCCCATTTTATTTCATGTTCTAACCCAGAGATCAGCAAACTTTTTCGGCATGGAACCCAATAGAAAATATTTGAGGCTTTGAAGGCCATACAGTCCCTGCCACAGCTACTCAACTCCATTATGTAGCCAAAGACAATATGTAAATAAATGAGCATGGATGTGTTCCAGTGAAACTATAATAACAGTTAGGTGGGCCAAATTTGGCCTTCAGGGCATAGTTTGCCAACTTCTGCTCTAATTTATAAGGTGCTATTGGCTGTCTCCTCTTAATTATAACTAGAAAACCATTTGATACACAGATCTAACATGATGACCTGCCTCTGCATGTAGTACTCTAGTATTCTAGTGCAATACTTTAGTATCTAGTACAGTGCTCTAGTACAACACAGCTACTGTGTTAACCCAGGGAGCTTTTCTACTTCCAGTGCCTCTATCTGACATTTGAACTTATACATGCTCAAAAAAACTTCATACTCTGGCATCTTCTGTTATCATAGATCTTCTTCAACTACTTATCTGTCTCACTTTTAGCTTGTGGGGACTATTTATCCAACATGCAGATGAGCAAGGCTGTGTAATATTCGGTTACTATCTCTATTAGTTACTTATTGTTGCATAATAAATTATCACAAAGTTAGCAACTTAAAAACAGCACACATTTGTTACTTTACCATTACCATGGATCAAGAATCTGGGCATAGCTTAATGATGTTCTCTGTGTAAGCCCTTATGAGACTACAGTGCAAATAATGGCTAATTAGTGCTCTCATCTGAAGGCTTAACTGGGGAAGAACTCACTTCTAAGCTCACTTAAGTTGCTAGCAGCATTTCTTTGCTTATAGTTGTAGGATTGAGGGCACCACTTTTTTGCTGGCTGTTTTCTGGGGGAACTCTCAGTTTGTATAGGTTACCCACAGTGCTTTGCTTGGGAGCTTTCTCAGAATGAAAAAGTACTTTTTCAAGCCAACAAAGAGAGTCTCTAAAAGCAGTTTACTTGCAAAATAGATTCTTATGTAAGGTGATTTGATCATGGGAATGACGACATTCCATCATTTTTGCACATTCTGTTGCTAGTACCAAGTATAAACAGCAGGAGGCAGAGGTGATAGGGCCACCTCAGAATATATCTGGAACACTAGTGACACTATGCATCTAAATTAGGAAATAAAGAACAATAAATGTATGAACTATTTTTTGCCTTTGAATTTTCATCTGTTTTATAGGAAACATGTATATACCACAGGCTTCTGGAAAGTTATGAAATGTAATTGCCTGATTTGGAAAATACATTGTTAGTTTTTTTTTTAAGATTTTATTTATTTATTCATAAGAGACACAGAGAGCAAGGCAGAGACACAGGCAGAAGGAGGGAGCCTAATGTGGACTTGATCCCAGGATCCCTGGATCACACCCTGAGCCTAAGGTAGATGCTCAGCCACTGAGACACCTAGTTGCCCTTTTGTATCTTTTCTAATCTTCAAAATTATTACTGGTGGAAGTTGTTAAAGGCTGTATTTGATACTTTTAGCCAGGTGGCATTTTAAAGCAGAGATCTCTAGGACCAGCCAATGAAAGTAGTAATTCATTTGAAACATCTTGTCAGGAAGGCAGAACTTTTCTGTGTCAGTTTAATAGAGGTAAATTCCTTTTAGGCAGCAACTGCTCAAGCATGATGGTTTGAATCCAAAGGTATCATCATGATATCTTGTAACAGAATAGCTTGACAAAATGACCTATGCTTACCAAGGTTTGCCAAAGCACACTCATTATGTTTAGAAGCTACCTTGACAAGGCTAGTTCACATATGCTGTATTTCAAGCTATTGTAGCTCTGATATTTACTAGAAAGGCAAAGGACAAGAACATAAGTCAGAATGGCTTGGCTAAATGAAGTTCAAGGACAAGTAAGTGGTGGTTATTAAAACTTGAGTCAGTCGTCTACTGATTTCATGTTCTTGAATCATTATTACATTCTTTACACTGCACAGTTTACCTACCAGTCATTAACAAAATAGTTTTCTGAAAATGTAACTTATATAACTTTTAAGGCTTATCTTACACACATATCCCTAAGATTTTCTTTTTAAAATTTTACTAAATTGGTTGGTTGGGTCTTTAATATTTAATGACTATTAAATATTAGACTTTGTTTTTTAAAAAAGTATTATGAAATAGATCAGATATTCTTAAAGACTAAAAATTAGTATAGGAGACCTGTGTATCCTCAATCCAACATACAAAGTGTTGAAATCATGAATATGACACTTAAAAATTCCATTTCTACCACTTCTCATAATACTTAACCATTTTCAAAAATTTAGATGTCATTTCCATCTATTTCTTTTTATAATTTTTCTGAAAAGTATATTCATACCAACATTATTGTTTTACATTAATATATTTTTACATAGTCTATTCTTATATATGTAACATTATGCAACTATTTTGTTCAATACATTCCTGAGATTAACTTGCATTATTATATAAACAATAAATAATTTATTTTCATTTCTCTGTATAAATCCATCGTATATATAACAACAGTTTAGAATCCATTCTCTCTTTTTTTTAAGAATTATATTTATTTATTCATGAGAGACACACAGAGAGAGGGAGAGACATAAGTAGAGGGAGCTGTGAAGCCTGATGTAGGACACGATTCCAAGGACCCCAGGATCACAACCATAGCCAAAGGCAGACACTTAACCATTGAACCACCCAGGTGTCCCTAGAATTCATTCTCCTGCTGTTGGACATTTAAGTTGTTTTGTTTCTTTTCCCTATTTAAAAACACTGCTACCTGGGACACCTGGGTGGCTCAGCGGTTCAGCGCCTGCCTTCGGCCCAGGGCATGATCCTGGAGACCCGGGATTAAGTCCCACATCGGGCTTCCTGCAGGGAGCCTGCTTCTTCTCCCTATGCCTGTCTCTCTCTCTCTCTCTCTCTCTCTCTCTCTGTCTCTCATGAATAAATAAAATCTTAAAAAAAAACACCACCACTAGAAACATTCTTGCCTATTTATGTCTCCCAGTACAAATATGGGAAAGATTTTCTGTGTCTATAACTGAAGGTGAAGTTAATGTGCTATATGGTAAGTGCATCTTCAAATTTTCTAAATATTGCCAAATTGCTCTCCACTCTACCAATTAATGAATTAGAATTAGCAATTGTTTATAGTATGTGTTTTTGTATCATAAAACCCTTCACTAACAAAGAGGTTTATTCTTTGATATATATTTAATAACTTTAAAGTTGTTTATGAAATAAGGGTGAAATTTTATTGTTTTTAATTATAGATAACTAAAGGTAACAAAACTGTTTTTTGTCCAAGATACTATTAAGCTATGTGAGTATCATATTACAACCTAATATTTGTTAGGTTAAGCCTCACTAAATTGTTCTCTGAAATTTTCTTGGCTTCTCTTAGTCATTTCCTTTCTGTATAATGGTGAAAATCGTATGTCAAATTTAAAAAAACAACTGAAAGAATTTTTATTAGAATTGTGAGAAATTTATGAAATTTATGAATTAATATAAAGATAATTACCATACTTAGGATATTTTTCCTCTCATAAATATGTTATATATTGTAATATATTTATTTTTCATGTCTTTAAATAAAGATTTTAATGTTCTCCATAAACATTATTGTACAGCTAGTGTTGAAGTTATTTTGAGACATTTTTATAATTATTATTGCTATTTTGGTTATTTTTTTTTGCTATAAATGCTTTTTAAAAAATTTTTTCAACTAATTAATATATAATGTATTATTGGTTTCAGAGGTAGAGATCAGTGATTCATCAGTCTTTTTATAACACCCAGTGGTTACCATGTCATTACATCACATACCCACCCTCCTTAATGTCCATCACCCAATTATCCCATCCTCCATTCCTCTCCCTTCCAGTGACCCTCTGTTTCCTGTGATTAAGTCTCTTATGGTTTGTCTCCATCTCTGATTTTGTCTTATTTTATCTTTTCTTCTCTTCCTCTATGATCCTCTGTTTTGCTTCTTAAATTCAACATATGAGAGAGATCATATGATAATTGTCCTTCTCCCATTGACTTATTTTGCTTAGCATAATACCCTCTAGTTCCTTCATTGCAAATGGCAAAATTTGCATTCTTTTTTTTGAAGGCTGAGTAGTATTCAAGTGTGTGTGTGTGTGTGTGTGTGTGTGTGTGTGTGTGTACCACTTTGTTTATCCATTCATCTGTCGATGGACATCTGGGTTTTTCCATAGTTTGGCTATTGTGGACATTGCTGCAATAAACATTGGGGTGCAGATACCCCTTTGGATCACTACATTTGTATCTTTGGGGCAAATACCTAGTAGTATTTTGCTACTAGTAGCAATTGCTGGGTCGTGTGGTAGCTCTATTTTAAATGTTTTGAGGTATCTCTGCAGTGTTTTCCAGAGTGACTTTACCCGGTTGCATTCCCACCAACAATATAAGAGTGTTCCCTTTTCTCTGCCTCCTTGCCAACATCTGTCACTTCCCTGACTTGTTCATTTTAGCCATTTTGATTGGTGTGAGGTGGTATCTTATTGTGGTTTTGATTTGGATTTCCCTGAGGATAAGTAGTGTTGAGCATTTTTTCTGTATCTGTTGGCCATTTGTAGGTCTTTGGAGATATGTCTGTTCATGTCTTCTACCCATTTCTTGATTGGATAATTTGTTCTTTGGGTGTTTAAGTTCTTTATATATTTTGGATACTAGCCCTTTATCTGATTTGTCATTTGAAGATATCCTTTCCCATTCTGTTGGTTGTCTTTTGATTTTGTTGACTGTTTCCTTTGCTGTGCAAAAGCTTTTTATCTTGATGAAGTCCCAATAGTTCATTTTTGCCTTTGTTTCCCTTGCCTTTAGAGACGTGCCTAGTAAAGAGCTGCTGAGGCCAAGGTCAAAGAGGTTGCTGCCTGTATTCTCCTCCAGGATTTTGATGGATTCCTGTCTCACATTTAAGTCTTTAATCTATTTTGAATCTATTTTTGTGTGTGGTATGAGGAAATAGTCCAGTTTCATTCTTCTGCATGTGGCTGTCCAATTTTCCCAGCACCATTTGTTGAAGAGACTTTTTGCCATTGGATATTCTTTCCTGCTTTGTCGAAGATAGGTTGACCATAGAGTTGAGGGTCCATTCCTGGATTCTCTATTCTATTCCATTTAACTGTGTGTCTGTTTTTGTGCCAGAACCATACTGTCTTGATGATCACAACTTTATAGTAGAACTTGAAGTTTGGAATTGTGATGCCACCAGTTTTGGTTTTCTTTTTCAACGTTCATTTGGCTATATGGAGTCTTTTCTGATTCCATACAAATTTTAGGATTATTTGTTCCAATTCTATGAAATAAGTTGATGGTATTTTGATAGGGATTGCATTGAATGTAAGGATTGCTCTAGGTAGCATGCACATTTTAACAATATTTGTTCTTCCAGTCAATGAGCATGGAATGTTTTCCCATTTCTTTGTTTCTTCCTCAATTTCTTTCATGAGTGTTCTATAATTTTTTGAGTACAGATCCTTTACTTCTTTAGTTAGGTTTATTCCGAGATATCTTACGGTTTTTGGTACAATTATAAATGGGAATGACTCCTTAATTTCTCTTTTTTATGTCTCATTGTTAGTGTATAGAAATGCAACTGACTTCTATGCATCTATTTTAAATCCTGTATGAGTTCTAGCAATTTTGGAGTGGAGTCTTTTGGTTCTCCATATTGAGAGTATCATGTCACCTGCAAAATATGAGAGTTTGACTTCTTCTTTGCTGATTCGGATACCCTTTATTTATTTTTGTTGTCTGATTGCTGAGGGTAGGACTTCTAGTACTGTGTTGAACAGCAGTGGTGATAGTGGACATCTCTTCCATATTCCTGACCTTAGGGGAAAAGCTCTCAGTTTTTCCCCATTGAGAATGATATTCACTTTGGGCTTTTCATATATGGCTTTTATGATATTGAGGTATGTTCCCTCTATCCATACATTGTGAAAAGTTTTAATCAAGAAATGATGCTGTACTTTGCCAAATGCTTTTTCTACATCTATTGAGAGGATCATATGGTTTTTATCCATTCTTTTATTAATGTAGTGTATCACATTGATGGATTTATGGATGTTGAATACCCTTGCAGCCCAGAAATAAATTCCAGTTGGTCATGGTGAATAATCCTTTTAATGTACTGTTGGATCCTATTGGCTAATATTTTGATGAGAATTATAGCATCTGTGTTCATCAGGCATATTGTTCTGTAATTCTCCTTTTTGGTGGGTCTTTGGTTTTGGGATCAAGGTAATGCTGGCCTCATAGAGTTTGGAAGTTTTCCTTCCATTTCTGTTTTTTGAAACAGCTTCAGAAGAAGCTATTCTGGTATTAATTATTCTTTGAATGTTTGGTACAATTTCACTGTAAAGCCTTCCAGCCCTGGACTTTTGTTTCTTGGGAGATTTTTGATTATTGCTTCAATATCCTTATTTGTTATGGGCCTGTTCAGGTTTCTGTTTCTTCCTTTTTCAGTTTTGGTAGTTTATAGGTCTCTTGGAATGCATCCATTTTCTTCCAGATTGCATAATTTGTTGGCATATAGTTGCTCATAATATATTCTTACATAGGTGTTGGTTGTGATCTGCCTTCTTTCATTCATGATTTTATTTATTTGGGTCCTTTCTCTTTTCTTTTTGATAAATCTGGCCAGGGATTTATCAATCTTACTAATTCTTTCAAAGAACCAGGTCTTAGTTTTGTTGATCTGTTATACTGTTCTTTTGGTTTCTATTTCATTGATTTCTGATCTAATCTTCAAAATTTCTTTTCTCCTTCTGGGTTTAGGCTTTATTTGCTTTTCTTTCTCCATCTTCTTTAGGTATAAGCTTAGCTTGTGAATTTTAGACCTTCTTAGTTTCTTGAGAAGGGCATGTGTTGCTGTATACTTCTCTCTTTGCTGCATCCCAGAGGTTTTGAACATTGTGTTTTCTTAATCATTTGTTTCCATAGAATTTTTAATTCTTCTTTAATTTCCTGGCTGACCTATTCATTCTTTAGTAGGATGCTCTTTAGCACCCATGTATTTGAGTTCTTTCTTTCCAAATGTCCTCTTGTGATTGAGTTATAGTTTAAAAGCATTGTGTTTTGAAAATATGCGGGGAAGCATCTCAATCTCTTCGTATTGGTTGATACCTGATTTGTGACCCTGTGTGTGATCTGTTCTGAGAAAGGTTGCATGTACACTCGGAGAAGAACGTGCATTCTGTTGCTTCAGAACCCTTGTTTCCTTGTGATCTTTTCCCTTCTCTTCTTTTACATGATAAATGGGCAGTTGATCTAAAAGAAATATGCCTCATGCAAGTTTCATAGAATAAGGAGAGAAGCTTTTGCACCTTTCATGCACCTTCTGCTTAGGTGATCTGTCCATTTCAGTGAGTGGGGTGTTAAAGTCTCCTACTATTACTATTGTATTTTTTATGTATTTCTTTAATTTTTTTATTAATTGTCATATAAATTGGCTGGTCCCATGTTAGGGGCATAAATATTTACAATTGTTAGATCTTCTTGTTGCATAGACCCTTTAATTATGATACAGTGTCCTTCCTCATCCCTTATTACAGTCTCTGGTTTCAAATCTAATTTATCTAACATAAGGATTGCCACCCCAGCTTTATATTGATGTACATTATCATGATAAATGGTTTTCCACCCCCTCAATTTAAATCTGGAGGTGTCTTTGGTTCTAAAATTAGTCTCTTGCAATCAGCATATTGATGGGTCTTGCTTTTTTATCCATTCTGATACCCTGTGTCTTTTGATGAGAGATTTTAGCTCATTTATATTCAGAGTAGCTATTGAAAGATAGGAATTTAGTGCCTTTGTATTACCTGTAAAGTCACTGTTTCTGTATATTGTCTCTGTTCCTTTCTGGTCTGTGTTACTTTTAGGCTGTCTCTTTATTTAAAGGATCCCTTTTAATATTTCTTATAAGGCTCATTTAGTGATCACAGATCCCTTTAAATTTCTGTTTGTCCTGGAAGGTTTTTATTTCCCTTCTATTTTGAATGACATCCTATCTGGAAAAAGTATTCTTGGCTGCATATTTTTCTCATTTAGCATCCTGAATATATCATGCCAGCCCTTTCTGGCCTGCCAGATCTGTAGATAGGTATGCTGCCAGTCTAATGTTTCTACCCTTATGGTTATGGACCTCTTGTCCCAAGCTGCTTTCAGGATTTTCTCTTTGTCTCTGAGATTTGCAAGTATCACTATTACATGTCAGAGTGTTGACCTATTTGTATTAATTTTGAGGGAGGTCCCCTGGGCCTCCTGGACTTAGTTGCCTGTTTCCTTCCCCAGATTAGGGGAAGGATAATTCCACTATAATTTGCTCGAATATACCTTCTGTGGCCCCCCTTGCCTCTTCTGAGATACCGATTATTCTAATATTGTTTTGCTTTATGGTATCACTTATCTTTCAAACTCTCCCCTCATGATCCAGTGGCGTTTTTTTCTCTTTTTTTCTCAGCTTCTTTATTCTCCATCATTTTGTCTTTTATATCACTAATTTTCTCTTCTGCCTCATTTATCCTAGCAGTTAGAACCTCCATTTTTTATTACCTTTCCTTAATAGCATTTTTTATTTTGACTTTAGTTCTTTTATTTCTCCAGAAAGGGATTCTCTGGTGTCTTCTATGCTTTTTTTAAGCCCAGCTGTTATCCTTATAATCATTATTCTGAACTTCAGTTCCAGCATTTTACTTATGTATAGACATGATTAGATCGCTGACAGTAATGCCTCTTGTTCTCATTTTTGAGGTTTTCCTGTCTTGTCATTGTGTCCAGAGAAGAACAGATGAATGAGAGAACAGAAAATGACAACAATGACTCCAGAGAAATATATGCTAAACAAATCAGAAGAGACCCAAAATTGAAAAAAAAAAAAAATTTAAAAAAGAATATAATGAAAAAAAAGAAGAATATAATGAGACAGGTGAACAGAATAGAGGAATATGCTGAATCCTGTGTATACTTTGGTCTGTTTATTAGAAAACTAAATCTGAAAATTGTAACAAAAGAAAAACTTACATATTTGCCAAAAAAAGTAATACACTGGAAGGATAGAATGCAACCGTAAAAATGAAAATTAAAAAAAAAGATATTTAAAAAGAGTGAATCAAATAAGAAACTGGTTGAAAAGAAAGATAAAAAAATTAAAATTGAAAGACCAAAAAATGTGGAACCCCCCCCCCCCCCCATGAATTCTATATGCTGTATTCCCCTAGCCCTGGAGTTCTGCAGTTTTCAAGGATCAGGGTAAACTGATTGTTCTTGCTGTTCCTCTGGGGGCATGCGACCCCCCCCCCACCTTTTGGAGCCTCCAAACCCTGAAGACCCCTGCCCAGCATTCCCTTACGCCTCCTCCCCCAGGAGAGCAAGGGGAGTCCCACGGGTTCTGCCATTTGTCAGATCCCTGCTCAGAGAGCAGTCACCTGAACTGTACCAGGTTCTCAGTTCATGCAGTCTAGTCTGAGAGCCCCCTCCTGGACTGGCTGATGACAACTGGCTTTCCCACTGATGCCTGGGAATCTGCTGCACTCAGCCACCCCTAGTCTTCCTGTGACCCCCAGGATCCTGAAACCACACTGTCCCCCCACAAATTCCGCCCCCTCTTTGCTGCCTGAGCTCCTTCACCAGAGCAGACTTCTAGAAGTTCTGATTTTGCACTCTGCTGCTCCACCACTTTCTGGTAGCCTGCTGCTGGGGATCCCTCCCCTTCTCTCATTTATCTTTCATATATCACCTTGATTCGCTTCTCTGCACCTTCTACCTTGCAGAAAGTAAAAGAAAGCTTTTCTGTTCGTAGAGTTGCAGCTATTCATATTCTTGGATCTCCGGTTGAGTTCTCAGGTGTTCAGAATGATGTAATAGCCATCTAGCTAAATTCCTGGGACCAGACAAAACTAAGGTCTCCTCAATTATTGCTATTTTAAATGGTAATTTATATATTTTAAATGGTTCGTGATGATGTATAAAAATTAAATTTTATTTTCGACTTTGTATATTATATTTAGAAAACTTACTAATCGTCACTCATTAATAGCCTTAATTTGTCTATAAGATCTCTGTGCTTTACTTGAAAACTATTATAATTGTAAATGATAAAAAATGTATTTAAAAATTCAAGGTCTTTGAAAATCTTATACCTTTCGTTTCCTTCTTGTCATTCAATATTACACAGGTCCATCATTACCATGTTAAATAGAAATAATAATGACTTATTTTTGTTTTTGTTTGTCCAAGATACCTTTCTCTTATGCTTTCAATTTTTTTTTATCTCTTTGGTTGTTTTGTAAATGACACATATGACCAGATTTCACTTTTAATCTATGCATTTCTGTGTTTTTAATAAAGTGTTGATTCCATGTAATACTTATATATTGAATATTACATTTGAAATAGTTTTTGACTGTTAAATCAATGCCTCATATTTTATTACTGCTGTAAAAAATGTCACTCCATATACCAACTTTTCTCCGTTATTAGGCAGAATAAATATGATTAAATAGTAGGAACAATCATAAACTTTCAATGGCTTAAGGAAAAATATTTTTTTGTTCTGTTTGGTTTGGTTTGGTTTTACGCCTACATACTCTGTGTCAGTGTAACTCCCAAAATTACTCTATTCAACAATGTCACTCAACATTACACATTGCTCCAGTCCTTAGACCGACCATTTCAACACAGAACTTTCTCCAAGATTGCCACAAAGTAGAAAAGAGAAACAGCAGTACACATATGCTTTACACTGGCTTGTGCTGAAGGTGACACAACTTCCTCTCTTATCTCATGGTCTAGAATGAGTCAGGTGGCCCTCTGACTCAGCAAGGGCCTGAGAAGTGCAGTCTCCCATGCATCTGAAGTGGGTAGTGAAACAGTTAATAGTGCACTCAAGTAATTTTGATAAAATCTCGATGACGTTAAGTGTCACAATGTTAAATATGTGAAATAGCAGCAGGAATAGATAAGATGATGATATTGAGACATCTTTTCTAAAGAAAATAGGTAGCCTTTCCTTTTGTTTACAGTTTTCTTTGTGTCACTCAGGAACATTTTAAAATATTGTTAATGTAGAATTTGAGTGTTTCTTGCAAAGTTTATTTTCCATCCAATTTATCTTACTCATTCCTAATATAAATGGAACATTTCCTCCATCATATTTCTTCTGGTTTGTCGTTGATTTGAAGTATATGAAAGTTATTGATGTTTTATATTATTAGCCACTAGTATATGCTGATTTTTTATTCTGCTATCATAAGTTATTTTCACTTGATTCTCTTAAACTTTCCAGGTGCAAAATCAAGTCGTCTGCAAATATTAGTCAACCTCCTTCATCGACTTCTATGTCTTATATTTATTCTTTCTAATTTTATTGGATAATGGCAGTAGAAAAATTGTAAGTAATAGTAATAGTAGAGCATATTTTTGTCTTATTTCTGACCTTAGTAGAAATGTTTCTAGTATCTTTCAATTATGAATAATACTAACTTTGGTGTTGAGAGTAATACATTTTTCTCATGCTAAGGAAACTTTAGCTATTTTTATTCTTTTCAATTTTCCTAGTTTTGGTTTTTTTTTTTTTTTGGAAACCACAGATATGAATTTCATCAAAGGAATACTCTGATGATATTTTGGTACTTCCCAAATAATGTAAGTTATATGATTATATACCCAATATTGAACCAGTCTAGTCCTGTAATAAATCCCACTCAGCCTTCTTGTTCTTTTCCACAGAACCATTATGACTTGCACAGACTTCATAAATGGTTCCTTCGGTCTCAGATGCTTTAGGTAACACTCAATGGTATTTGGATGGAGTTCTGAGTTTTCTCTGACTTCTCATTGAACTGAAAATGTACTCAATCAATCAATGTGTGTTGTTGTTCTTCTTCTTCCAAAGACAGTTTTTTTAAAGAACAGTTTTAGGTTCACATCAAAATTGACAGAAAGGTACAGAGATTTTCCATATGCTCTACCAACCTCATACATGCATAGTCTCCCTTATTATTGACAACCTCACGCAGAGTTATACATTTGTTATCATTGGTGAACCTACCCTGACATATCATCATCACTCGAAGTCCATAGTTTACATTCTTGTACATTCTGTGGGTTTGTATAAATGTATAATGACTTGTGTTTGTCATTAGAGCATCAGACAGTATTTTCACTGCTGTAAAAATCTTTCTGCTCCACCTATTCAGCCTTCCCTTGCCTTCTCCAGTACAGGTAACCACTGATTTTTTTCACTGTCTCCATAGTATAACTGCCTTTTCCAGAATGTTGTAGAGCTGGAACTATACACTGTGTAGTCTTCTCGGATTATCTTTTTTCACTTAGTAATATGCTTTTAAGGTTCCTCCGTGTCTTTTCATGGCTTAATGGCACATTTATTTTTAATGGTAAAAATATTCCATTGTCTGGAATGGAATACTTTTCTTACACAGTTTACTCATCCATTTGTCCAATGAAGGATATCTTGGTTGCTTCCAAGTTTTGACAGTCATAAATAAAACTGCTATAAATATCCATGTGCAAGTTTTTTGTGTGGTCATAAGTTTTTAACACCTTTGGGTAAATACCACGGAGCACAATTGCTGGATCACATGGTAAAATTGTTTAGTTTTGCAAATACTCACTGAGTTTTTATTGTTATTCTTCTGGTTTCTTTGTAGGGGACACTTCAGAATTTAACATTGCTATTTATGCTTCTAACCAGAACCAAAAGTCCTGCTCACATCCTCTTAAAAGAGATGTCTCAAAATCAAAAGCCAACTGAATTCAGTCAAGAAAAAAAATAAATGAGGAAATTTGGCTGAATTTATGAAAATGCTATCTTGAATTTTCTGGGCACACATATTGCATACATTAAAAAGTAAGAATATTCTTCATTTCCACAATAAAGCGCCCTCTCTAATTTCCTTAGAATATAAAACATTCTCTTTAATGTTCCACTTTTGGTTGTCCAAGGAGAAGAAAAACAACAGAGGAAATAAAATGTTCTATGTGAACCAAGACTCCATCTCATGACAGGGAGTCATTACCTAGTCATTACCTATTACCTATTAATAGTCATTACCTATTACCTATTAGGAGGGTTGCAAGCTAGAAAGTATGAGCTCAATGTACCAGCTAATCAGATTATTCAAGAAACCCCAGAAGTTTGGGTTCATATGTGAAATCTCCTGCATTTTAATTGATGGAGTATTTTTAAAAACATATTCATGTCAAACAAACATCTGTGAGCTGTGTCTGAGCAGCAGACTTTCAGCATATGAAGTTATCCTGATCCCTTAAACTTAAGTGTTACTGTTACATTTGGCATCAACTAATTTTTGTGTGTCTGAAAGTGGGCACATAAATGACATATTTTATTTTTGACTTTCGTGTATAAGAATATCACTGGCAATGTAGGCTTAATTTTTTGTTTAACTGATGGAGAGAGTACAGCTACTTCGCTGTCAGTAAAACCTGCCAGTCATTTCTCATTTAAACATTTGTTCATTAAGTTATATATATTTTTCCTATCCCATGCTTTTATTTTAGACCTTGATAAATTGAATACTTTTACTTTTTCTTTTCAGATATTCTATTCCTCATGCTTCATTTATTACCTCAACATAAAGGAGGAATTAATGATTTTAGTGGGGAGACAGGGACATCTATTTACAGCATCCTCACACCATTACAGGGCCGTATAGCGCTCTAGATAATTACAAGAACAAATACCCAAAGGAAACATCAGAAAAGGCCGGGGGTGGGGGTGGGGAATGAAGTAAAATCAGATTCTATTACATTAAACAAGCTATTTTATAACTCAAGTACATTTATTCAAGATACATTTCAGCTTAAAGGAATTAATCAGGTAAGCAAAAAAAACAAAAAAACAAAACAAAACTTTGAATTTTACATTGTTTTTCTTTTCTTTTTGTTTTTTTCTTCTAAGTATGTCTCATAAACTTTCAGCATATAGTAAACTTCAAGCTTTCCTTGAATCACAATGGACCCAAGACTTCTCTTCTTTCTACCATGTAACTTCGAAATTTGATTTAAAAAATGTAATAAAGTAGGATTATTGTAAATTTTTTTATTGAAACAAAAAACTTACCAGCACATAGTAGGTATTTAACTAGTATTTATTAAAATACCATGCTAGCTAGCTAGCTATTTATTGTTAAAATTGATGCTAGAATTTACACCAACCTGGTGAAATCAGTTAATCTGAATTTATAGAAAAGACCCCTAAATTGTATCTCTGTACACACTCAATTACTACTTAATTTGCTAAGTTTTCAGGGTATGAAAGCTGGCAGATTATACAATATGCTAAATCTTGGGGTTTGAGAAATTCTTACATTGGTAGCATCTGTTAAAGTTTTTAAAACTGCATATCATTTAATCTAGTGGTTCAGCTTCTAGATTATACTACAGAATATGCTCCCTCATTTGCTAAATTATGTTTTTCAGAATATAAGACTAAAACATACTTTATATCTACCACTCAGTAAGAAGATAAAATATGGTACATTTATATAATGGAAACTTTTGCAGCATAAAAAAAAATTAGATGTCTCGTGGTTTACGTGCTAAGTATTAACTTTTAGATGATACATGCTGGTTAAAAATGTGATCTCTATTATGTTTCTGTTTATAAAAAATGAAAAAATTCCTATATACCCACAAGGTATGCAAGTATATATTAGATGTATAATGTCTATAAATATAAGGCCTATCTCTAGATGATGCACAAAATTACCAGTTCTCTTTTGGGGTGGGGAACTGAAGGAAGGGAGGTCTCATATGAGAAGTTCATATTATAGTGAAATAATAATAGTAGTAGTAGTAACATCTAACTACGTGCCAAGAAGTTCTGTTTACACAAAAAATTTCATTAAATCTACATAAAAATGACCAGTGGGTCTTAGTATCATCTCTTTTATTCAAAGCAAAAAACTGACTCACAGAGAAATTAAATAATTTGACTAAAGTAATGGAATTAGTTATTGATTATTCCAGAATTAGCTCAACCTGACTCTAGAACCAAGGCTCTTAAACTTTGTACTCTGCTGTGTATATGTCTAACTTTTGTCAAGTATTTTTAAAAATTAAATCAAACTTGTACATGCACATTGTTTAAAGGATTATTATGAAAAATAGTTATCACCAACTCTGTAATTTTTTTCTGCCCCAGTGTCACCTACTCTCAATTTTTGCTAATATTCAAAGTGTTTCACCAAATGTATACATAACATTATTATATAGCTACATCCCAATTTTTCAGTTGTTTTTTTTTTTTAGATTTATTTATTTATTCATTCATTCATTCATTCATTCATTCATGAGACACAGACGGCGGGAGGGCAGATACACAGGCAGAGGGAGAAGCTGGCTCCATGCCGGAGCCCGACGCGGAACTCGATCCCGGGTCTCCAAGATCACGCCCTGGGCTGAAGGTGGCGCTAAACCGCTGAGCCACCAGGACTTCCCTGAGTTTCAGTTTTAAGCATTATCTATTAACTTCTCACTAAGAAAGATGTAGTTTTTACTTTATTATTCTCTTCTCTTTCCCTCCTTTATCCCTACAACAAATAACCACACTTGCCTCCCATTCTTCTAATGCAATTACTTCAAATTGGGATTAGAACATTATCCAGCATTTAAAATGATGATATAAATACTATTCATCACTGAGCCATAAACCATATTTCTTCTTAGTTTCCTCACAGTGAATTTTGTCTTGTTTTGTCTTGCTATTTATTTGAATAGTTTTCTACTTTTATAACTTAAAACAACCCAGCCAAGTGTCCAAGAGTCTTTGAAATGCATATAGACTTAGCAGATGTACAATCAATTCAATTTTATCAAAAACTCTGGCTACTTCTTACCTGCTCTAATCTGGACTTTGCCCTCTACCCTTAGAGCACAATCCTGTAGGTTTCTTGCTTTGTCATTATCCTGGAGTCTCCCTGAGCCCCTCTTTTATATTTTGATCCCCTGATGCCTGGATCCCATCATATGTATTTCCCCTTTTTAAATTGTTTTTAATTTCTCATTTTGATTGACGATCTCAATCAGCTTAACTGTCTTTCTGAACTTACCTTTGCCCTCATCTTTGTATGAAAGTTAGGTTGGATGTGGAATTCTGTAATGGAAATCATTTTTGCTCTGTAAGTTCACTGAATTACCCTCTTGCCTTTAAATGTACAATGCTGAAATTCAAACAGTAAAATTATTCTCTTTCCTGAGTCTTTATATACGACAAGTTTTTCTCAGGGAGAACTTGTAGGATTTTCTTGTTTTCTTCATGATTTGAAATTCAGCAATGATGTTTCATGGTGTGCATCTTTTTTTCATCCATGGCTTTGGATATATGTAAATCTTTCAATCAAGAGACTCATGATTTCAAGCTCTGGGAAGTATTATTGAATAATTTCATTATTTCCTCCACTCCAATCTTTCTCTTCTGCCTATTTCTGGATTTTTTTTTTTACTAGTAGTATATTGAACATTTAGATCAGCAGTTTATTTTTTTTCTTTTTTGTCCTATGTTTTATTTTGTTCTGATTTGCTCTTGTTTTGGGGAGCAAAATCTTTCCTAAACTTTCTGTTAAGTTTTCATTTCTACTTTCACATTATTAATTGTGAAAATTTTTGTTTTCATCTCTGATTTTTCTTTATTAACAGCATAGCATCTCTTTTTGTACATACAACACTTCCCATATATCTCTGAGAAATAATTATAGTATTGTATATTTACTTTTATTATTTTTTGTTTTCTCAACTTTCTCCATTCCATATAAAATACAAATTCAATACAATTAAAATAATTTCAAATTGTAATTTTATACAATGTTTGAGTTTTCACCTTTTTTTATTTTTAAGTTTTTATTTAAATTCCATTTAATTAACATATAGTATAACATTAGTTTCAGGTGTAGAATTTAGTAATTCATCACTTTCATACAACACCTGGTGCTACTTAGACCATTGCCCTCCTTAATCTCCATCAGCCATTTAACCTCCCACCTCCCCTCTAGCAACCCTCAATTTGTTCTGTATCGGAAAGAATCAGTTTTCTGGTTTGCCATTTCTCCCCCGATGATCATCTTTTTCTTTCTTAAATTCCACTTATGAGTGAAATCAGATGGTATTTGTCTTTCTCTGACTAATTTCACTTGTGGTTAGTATTAGTCTCTAGCTCCATCCACATCATTGCAAATGGCAGGATTTCATTCTTCTCAGTGATCGAGTAATATTTTATTGTGCCTATATATCAGATCTTTATCCATTCATTAGTTGACAGACAATTGGACTCTTTCCATAGTTTGGCTAATGTTAATGCTATTATAAATACTGGTCTGTGTGTGTGTGTGAGAGAGAGAGAGAGAAATATATATATATATTTCAACACGCAAAGGTGTGTGTTGAAACCCCTTTGTTGAGGGTTTTCAAATACATATTTACACACACTGATCTTCGAATCAGTATTTTTGTATTCCTTGGGTAAATACTTAGTAATGTAAATGGTAGATCATTGGGTAATTCTCTTTTTAACTATAGAGATTTTGAGTAATCTCCATACTGTTTTCCAGGAACCTACATATTGGCTGCACCAGTTTCATTCCTACCAACAATGTTAGAGGATTACCCTTTCTCACATCCTTGCCAACAACTCTTGCTTCCTCTGTTGTTAATTTTCACGATTCTGACAAGAGTAAAGTGATACCACATTGTAGTGTTGATTGTATTTCCCTGATGATGAGTGATGAACATTTTTTCATGTCTGTTAGCTATCTGGATATCTTCTTTGGAAAAATGTCTATTCATGTCTTCCAACCATATCTTAACTGGATTATTTGTTTTTTGGGTATTGAGTTTGATAAATTCTTTACAGATTTTGGGTAATAACCCTTTATCAGATATCTCATTTGCAAATATCTTCTCCCATTCTGAAGATTCCCTTTTACTTTTGTTGATTGTTTCCTGTGCTATACAGATGTTTTTTATCTCAATGAAGTCCCGATAGTTTATTTTTGTTTTTGTTTTCCTTGCCTCTAGAGATGTATCTATTAAGAAGCTGCTATGGTCAGTGTTAAAGAGGTTATTGCCTGTGTTCTCCTCTAGGATTTTGATGGTTTACTATCTCACATTTAGGTCTTTCATTCATTTTGAATTTATTTTTGTATATGGTGTAAGAGAATGGTCCAGTTTTATTCTTCTGCATATTGCTGTCCATTTTTCCCAACACCATTTGTTGAAGAGACTTTTTGCCATTGGTTATTCTTTCCTGCCTTGTTGAAGATTCATTGACCATAGAGTGTGGGTCCATTTCTAGGTTTTCTGTTCTGTTCCATTGCTGAATGTGTCTGTTTCTGTGCCAGGACCATAGTATGTTTATCACTACAGCTTTGTAATAGAGCTTGAAGTCAGGAATTGTAATACCCCCAGGTTTGCTTTTCTTTTTCAAGGCTGTTTTGGCTATTCAGTGTCTTTTGTGTTTCCATATAAATTTTAGGATTATTTGTTCTACTACTGTGAAAAGTGCTGGTGGTATTTTGACAGCAGTTGCATTAAATGTGTTCGTTGCTTTGGGTAGTATAGATACTTTAACAATATTCGTTCTTCTAGTCTGTGGGCATGAAATGCCTTTCCATTTCTTTGTGCCCTCCTCAATTTCTTTCATAAGTGTTTTGTTGTTTTCAGAGGATAGATCTTTCACCTCTGCCTAGCTTTATTCCTACGTGTCTTATTGTTTTGGGTACCATTTTGAATAGGATGATCCCTTGATTTCTCTATGTGCTACTTCATTATTGATGTATAGAAATGCAGCAGATTTCTGCATGTTTATTTTGTATCCTGCACCTTTACTGAATTAGTGTATCAATTATTTTGGGTGGAGTATTTCGGGTTTTTCTAGATAGAGTATCATGTCGTCTGCAAATAATTAAAGCTTGACTCTTTTCCTTGCCGATTTGGATGCCTTTTATTTTGTTGTTGTTGTTGCCTGATTGCTGAGGCTAGGACTTCAGTACCATGTCAAATAGCAGAGGTGAGAGTGGGCATTCCTGTCTTTTTTGCTGACCTTAGAGGAAAACCTCTCAGTTTTTCTCCACTGAGGATGATGTTAGCTATGGGTTTTTTGTATATGCCCTTTATGATGTTGACATTAGTTCCCTCCATCCCTACTTTGTTGAGGGTTTTTATCAAGAATGGATGCTGTACTTTATCAAAAGCTTTTCCTGCATCTATTGAGAGGATCACATATCTTATCCTTCCTTTTATTACTGTGGTGTATCACGTTGATTGATTTGTGAATATTGAAGCACCATTTCAGCCCAAGAATAAATCCCACATGATCATGCTGAATGATTCTTTTACTGTACTGTTGCTACTAATTGTTGAGAATTTTTGCATCCATGTCCATCAGGGATATTGGCCTGTAGTTCTTTTTTTTTTTTTTTTTAAGTGGAGTCTGTCTGAATTTGGAATCAGGATAATCCTGGTCTTGCGCAATGAATTGGAAGTTTTCCTTACAGTTATATTTTTTGAATAGTTTCAAAATAGGTATTAATTATTCTTTAAAATTTTTCTAGAAGTACCATGTGAAGCCATTAGGCCTTGGAATTTGTTGGGAGATTTTTGACCACTTCAGTTTCTTTGTTGGCTATTTGTCTATTCAACTTTTCTATTTTTTCCTGTTTAGTTCTGGTAGTTTATAGGCTAATAGGAATTTATTCGTTTCTTCCAGATTGCCCAATTTGTTGGCATATAATTTTTTATAGTATTCTGCTATAATTGTTTGTATTTGGATATGATCTCTCCCCTCTGTGATTCTTTTAATAATAAATTTATTATTTTTTGGTGTTCAATTTGCCAACATACAGAATAACACCCAGTGCTCATCCCGTCAATTGCCCCCCTCAGTGCCCACCACCCAGTCACCCCCACCCCCCGGCCTCCTCTCCTTCCACCATCCCTACTTCATTTCCCAGAGTTAGGAGTCTTCCATGTTCTGTCTCCCTTTCTGATATTTCCTACCCATTTCTTCTCCCTTCCCCTCTATTCCCTTTCACTATTATTTATATTCCCCAAATGAATGAGACCATATAATGTTTGTCCTTCTCCGATTGATTTATTTCACTCAGCATAATACCCTCCAGTTCCATCCACGTTGAAGCAAATGGTGGGTATTTGACTGCTTTTGCTGCATCCCAAAGGTTTTGGACTATCATGTTTCCATTTTCATTTACTTCCATGTATTTTTTAATTTCTTAATTTCATGGTTGACCCATTCATTCCTTAGTAAGATGTTCTTTAGCCTCCATATATTTGTGACCTTTCCATTTTTCCTTCTTGTGGTTGACTGCATGTTTTCATAGCATGTTTCATAGATGATCAGAAAAAATGCATGGTATAATCTCAGACATTTGTACTTGTTGAGGCCTGATTTGTGATCTAGTATGTAATCTGTTCTGGAGAATATCCCATGCTCACTAGAGAAGAATGTGTATTCTGCTGTTTTAGGATGAAATGTTCTGAATATATCTGTTAAGTCCATCCAGTACAGTGTGTTTCAGAATCGTTTCCTTGCTGATTTTTCCTCCGATTATTTGTCCATTACTCTAAGTGTGGTGTTAAAGTCGCCTACTATTATTGTATTATTATCAGTGAGTTTCTTTGTGTTTGCTATTGTTTTATATATTTGGATGCTCCCAATTTGGGAGCATGAATATTTATAATTGTTAGATCTTCTTCTTGGACAGACTCCTTTTTTAGTATGGTGCCATTCTTTATCTCCTATTATAGTCTGGTTTAAAATCTAATTTATTTGATATAAGTATTGCTACTCTGGCTTTCTTTTGACATTCATTTGTTTGATAAATGCTACTCCCTACCCTCACTTTCGAACTACAAGTGTCTTTAGGACTAAAATACATCTCTTGTAAGCAGCATATAGATGAGTCTTGTATTCTTTATCCATTCTGCCAGCCTGTATCTTTTGGTTGGAGCATTTATTTAGTCCATTTACATTCAGAGTAATTATTGATAGATTTGGAACTAGTGCCATTTTATTACTTGTTTCATCAAAGTTTCTCGAGATTTTCTCTGTTGTTCCTTTCTAGTCTTTTTCACCTTTAGTTTTTCTCACTCAGAGAATCCCCTTCAATATTTCTTGCAGGTCTGGCTTAATGGTCATGAACTCCTTTAGTTTTTGTTTGTCTGAAAACTCTTTATCTCTCCTTCTACTTTAAATGACGGCCTTGCTCAGGATAGAGTATTCCTGGCTACATATTTTTCCCATTCAGCATCTTGAATATATCATGCCACTTTCTTCTTGCTTGCCGAGTTTCTGTGAATAGATCTGCTGCTAGTCTTATTTGTCTTCCTTTGTAAATTAGGGGCTTCTTTTGTCTTGCTGCTGCTATGATTTTTTCTTAATCTCTATAGTTTGCAAATTTAACTACAATGTGTCTTATTGTTGTGCTTTTGTTAATTTTCGTGGTAGTTCTGTGTGCCTCCTGGATTTGGATGTCTGTTTCCTTCCCCAGATAGGAACGTTTTCAGCTATAATTTTCTCAAATCTTTTGTCCCTTTTTACCTCTCTTCTTCTTTTCTGTGAGAATTCTTCCCTATGAGTATTATTCATACTCCTGTGGTATGAATGCTATTATATTTTTTGGAATCACTGAGTTCCCCAAGTCTATTTTTGTGATTCAATATTTCCCTCTTCTTTTCACTTTCATTATTTTCCATAATTTTGTCTTCTATATCACTTATTTGTTCCTCTGCTTCTTCCATCATTTAGTTATTACATCCAGTCAGTTTTACATCTCAGTTATTGCATTTTCACATTGGCCTGATGAGCTTTTAGATCAGTTAGCTCTGCTTTCTAGTGTCTTCTTTGCTTTTCTCAGGTGCACATACTGTTCTTATTATTGTTGCTTTAAATTATGGCTTAGGCATATTACTTATATCTATTTCTATTAGATCCCTGGCGATGGCTTTTTCTTGTTCTTTCTTTTGAGATGAATTCCTCTGTCTTAGCATTTTTTCTAGGTCTCTGTCTCTTCTCTATGTTAGGAAAGCCTTTATATTTCTTACTCAGAGTAACAGCTTTATGAAGAAGAGATCATTTACTACCTAGGGCCTGGCACTTCAGGAAGTGTCTGCTGTATGCTGTGTGCACTCTGCTGCTGTGTTTTGGCTGCTTTTTCCTTTGGATCAGTCTTTGGCAGAGTTTCTCCTTGGCCAGTGTGGCAAATTTTAACTAGATGTGCTCTGATCTGCTTGTTAGAAGTGGTATTTGTTCCAGAATATATTTGCTTCTTTAATGCTTCAATTCTGTACAGTAGCCACCTGATGCTATTTTCACTACAGCTGAAGCTGTGCAGAACTCTATGGTTAGTAGACATGGTGCATGCAGGTGATTTGTTCTGGTTTTCTGAGGGAGGGGGCCCATGGTTCTGGTTCTCAGGCACTCTTGTCCAAGAAAAGCATCTGCAGAATGCAGCAGGACAGGGTTTAGTGTAAGTGGTTTAGACTGCCACTTTTGGCACTGTGCTGTTTGCTGAAGTTAGTTTATGTCAAGGGTTGGGGTAGGAAAATCTTGCCAGCCCCCTACCTCATCCTGGAGAGGGGAAATCATGCCCTCTGCTGTCTGAGAAGCCCTTTCATAAGAGCAAATAATTTCCCCTCATGTGTCTCAGGTGTCCCTCGGATTTCCATTTTCACCCTGTGTCCAGATCACCTGCCCACCTATCAGCACAGTGCACGTTGGTCTGTATCCCAGGCAGGCTGGCTGAATTTTAAAACTCCTGACTTTAGGGACCTGGCATTGCAGGGACCTGTCCTGGTCTTCTGGGGGAGGGCTTCAGCACACTGGGACTGATGCTGGTTTGTCCCAGAAGGGCAGGTACAACAAATTGCAAGGGCATGGAGTTTTGGCATAAAATGCAGCAAAGAACCAATGTCCAGGTTATCTAGCCTTAGCAGATGTCTCTGTACCTACTCTGAGGGGTCAGGGAGGGAAGTAGTGCCCTCTGGCTCTCTTGTTCCTAGAGAGGCAATGCTGCCTCTCCCAGATGTACTCCAAGAAGGGGAACCTTCCGTCTCATGTGTTCCAGGGGATCCCTAGATCACACCATCTGCCCTGGAACTCTCTGCCCTCTTTTTCCACAGGAAAAAGCACTGCAGCACCATCAGACCTCCATAGCAGCCAGGCCACAGACCTCTAAAAGTCCAGTCTTTGAGCTCCACTGGTTATAAAAACATGAAAATCAGCCCCTCTCATTTTCCCAATAAATGGCTTTGTGGAAGTTTTTCCTTGTACAATCCCCTGTGCACACCTTTATCTCTCTCTGGCCTCTCTGCAACCAGGGCTCCCTCCTCTCCTCTTTACCCATGATCCATTTCTCCCCCAAACCACATCTCTGTACCTCCCACATGCCACAGTGTGTCCTGTGTCCTCGGTTCTCCCTTCAGCTGTGCAATTTTGATATCATTGTATTTTTAGAGTTAGCCAATTTCAATGGTGTGAATACTTCCACCATGCTAAATACCGACCTGGAGTCACTAGATGGTGGGAAAAGGCATTAGCAATTGTCTCTTGCCCCCATGCTGGTAGTCTCCAAAGGCATATTACTGAGTGATAGCTTATTTTTAATTACTTCTGTATTTAATTTATTTGATACTAACTTCCCTTTTGTATATTTTGGCCCTTGCTCACCATTTCATCTTTAAGAGTAAGATGTTATAAAGCCAACTGGAAGCTCTAAGCATGTGCACAGGGCTTATCAGCTGGACTTTGCTATGAAATACCTAGCTGGAAATTCCCAATATTGATGTATATAGTAAGTATTTTCTCTTAGGATACTGTGTTTCTCACAAAAAAAAAAAAAAAAAAAAAAAAAGATCTTGTATCCTGCCTGAAAATAAAGGCCTAGCTGTTAATGTCCAAAACAGAGTGGGGAAGAAGTGGTATTTGTTCCAGAATATATTTGCTTCTTTAATGCTTCAGTTCTCTACAGTAGCCCCTTATTCAGATATGTGTGGCCTCCATAGGGTAGATACCCTCTTTTCCCTCCTCACAAAATAAGTCCTCTGCAATTTGTGCCATTTGGAAATTGCATCATGAAGACTGAAGTGCTATGACAATTGGCACTTAAAATAAAGACAGAAGGTTTTGGTTTGTTTGTTTAAAGTATATTATTTTGACACATATTACTGTTAAGAAATGGAAGAAAATAGTAAAAGAATATATTTTCATGATTCTTACTATCCTGTCAAATCCTTGTCAAATTTGTATTCTAGAATGAAGGACAAAAACTAAAGTTTCTGTGTGTAGCTTCCAGTCCTTAATGCAAGCCAAAGCACTAAGAATTCTCACACCAACTATAAACACTGCTTAGTCTGCATTGCACTGACCTCTACACAATGGTTATGAAAGCATTTCATCTGTATATGTAGTAGTTTTCTTAAGTTTCTGTTATTTCAGACTTACTAGATTCCAGGATCCTTTTCAACTTGGCGGGGGGGGGGGGGGGTCTTCAGTTTTCTCACTTTGGTGACATACTTTCTTTTCCTTAATACAGTAATAGCTGGCTTTGAACTATAGTTGAGCAATAATGATACATTACTCCTCTTAAGTTCAGTAATGCCTAGTTATATCTATTGCATTTTCTGAGAAATTATGTTCATATATTCTTGAGAATACAAAAAAATCTATAAAATATTTTCCATTGTTACTCTTTTTTATGTCTTGGTTTACTTGATTAACTTCTTTGGATTTCAGTCTACTCAGCTATAGAGACATCATTAATGATCAATGAATAAAAATGTTATAGAGCTCTATTTCCCACAAAATAGCTAATAAAATTACTTATTGTATATACACATGTTGAAAAACACTTTTGAAAACGTTTATCTGACACTACAAACACTTTGGTAAAACCAAATGTTTCTTTTTTTCTTTTTTACATTAATGAGAGGAGATTCTAGAGATTTTTTTGACACAAGAAAGAAATATCAGAAAGGGAGACAGAACGTAAAGACTGCTAACTCTGGGAAACGAACTAGGGGTGGTAGAAGGGGAGGAGGGCAGGGGGTGGGAGTGAATGGGTGACGGGCACTGGGGGTTATTCTGTATGTTAGTAAATTGAACACCAATAAAAAATAAATTAAAAAAAAGAAAGAAATATAATTCTATACTAGAATTTGTTTCTTATAGAAAACTTAAAGTGCATCTCACTATTTTTAGGTGAAAATTCTATTACTGAATCATTACTGAATTACAGGAATTTTTGGTATCATTGTGAAAAAATTTTGCTTTTTCATTCAAAATAATGCTAATTCAGGGCACCTGGATGACTCATTCAGTTAAGTGGCTGACTTGGTTTTGGCTCAAGATCATGATCTCAGGGTCCTGAGATCAGGGCCTCATGTCTGCTTGAGATTCTCTCTCTCCTTTTCCATCTACCCTTGTTCCTTCACTCACTTTCTCTTTCTCCTTCTCTTTCTCTCTTATCTTTTTCAAGTAAATTAATTTTTTAAAAATATTCAAAATGATATTAGCCCCATTGGGAAAATAATTTTAATCTAGATATACCATGATATGCGTTAGAAAATTTGTTAGGAACATGAATATGTTTTGAGCTGCTTCAATAAACCTTAATTTTAATGATAAGTTTGTACAGAGACTAAAATATTCTCCTGCAAAAGAGAATAAGCATATTTTAAAAGGTATCTTTTTACTTTAGCTTAATTTAAAGAATAAATGTTGTATTTAGTGATGCTTTTTTTCTTAAGAAAAGTTATTCCTATCAGAAGTGTTGACTCAGGTTGTCATTTTAATATGAAATTAAGACTCCTAAAATGTAAGCACAATTTATTAACATTGGCCCTTTCAGGACTCATAAGCAAAGTGCAAACTGTCAGAAAGTAAAGACCAAACGAGTAGATGTCATTTAGTGTATACACAGAGAATGAACTTGTTTTTTTAATTATTGATTTGCTATCTTTAACCTAAAATTAGAAATGCATTTTAATGTTTATATACAATTGACAAATTAACAAAATAATAAAAATGAAACCAAAATTACACTATAGTCCTGCTAGGAAAAGCCTATTGCTATACATCCTCTTATAGAAAAATAAAAATTTGAAAACCATAATTAGTCTAATTCCTTTCAGTAATGTAATATGATTCCAAATACAAAAAAAGTAATATTATTCCAAATAAGGAAATATTTGAAGAAATATGCTTTGAGATCTTTGTAGCATCAATATACATAGCAATTTTTAAATAGTCTAAAAGTCTCACAAATATAAGGTGTAGTTTAAATTATTGATATTGATATCAATACTGGAATATTGACTCAATGACATTATAAAACATCACTTAAATGATACAGAGATTATGTAAAGACATGAATCGGTATTTATGAAGTAGTTATAAGTGAAAAAGTAGCACGTGTGACATGTGTGCACAATTAATGTAACTGCCAAAATATTTTTGTTCATGGACAGAGATGGAAAGATAATACATTCCAAGAAAAAAAAAAGGTAATACATGAACATAAAGATTTATTTATCAGTAGAATCATGAGACCAAAGATAATTTTTTAAGTTTATTTATTTATTCATGAGGGACACAGAGGGAGAGAGAGAGGCAGAGACACAGGCAGAGGGAGAAGTAGGCTCCATGCAGGGAGCCTGACGTGGGACTCGATCCTGGGTCTCCAGGATCACGCCCTGGGCTGAAGGTGGCACTAAACCGCTGAGCCACCTGGGCTGCCCAGACCAAAGATAGTTTAAAAGGTCTTTTATTTCATAAGGAAAAAGAAGAAAAAGAATTTTTTTGATCCAAAGGTCTGCATTTTTAACCATTACATATATCACCTGAAGTTGATTTTAAATTAATACTGTTATTTTTAGTAGTAGAAATTATTTTAATCAGTCATATTTACTGAGTAGCTTATTATCAAAACTTCGTCCAGTTAAGGAATCCCATAATCTTTGGTTCCAGTTTCATATTGCTGAGTGATTAGGAATAAAATGTTATTTTCATTGACCCTCAGAAGTGATAAAATTCAATTTTTGTAATTGAGTTGAGCATTCTCAATACGTCCCATTTTCAAGATATTTTTCCTTTTTTTTTTATTTTTGCTTTTTCTTAATGAAACATTTTGTTTCCTAAAATCCAGGTGTCAATGGAATAAAATATAGGTGTTTCTGTGCCTACTATAACTGTTAATATCCATAATAGCAACACTTCCCACTGTTTGATATTTTAAAATAGCCTATTCTTATCAACATATAATTCATTTCACTCATTATCAGTAATATTTCATGTGATTCAGTGAAACTATTCCCTGAACTGAAAACCAGGGCACTAGACAAAAGAAAATTATTTTTTCCTTTGATGTGTAATTTATTATTCATAAATGATTTTTACAGTTATAAAAATTAAATTCTGCTACTTAAGCTTTTAAGTAATTGCCTTTGCTGAATACAATTTCATGAATTAGAACTGTCCCATAAAATTGAAGAATATAGTTGAATTATACCTATCGCTATTGTATTTCCACCTGAAAATAAATTGCCACACAAATTCATGCAAACACAGATTGTGTGACAAAAATAGAATTTCATAAAACTAGGTTAAAAGCTCACATTGAGCACTTTCTGAATACAAGTAGGTCTACAACAATTATTTAATTATCCTACTCATATTAATATCTGTACATTTTTTAAATGAGGAAGTGTTAAAAATGTGCATAGCTGGCATGTGGCAAAATTGGAATCTAATCCTAATTAGAGCTTATATGATTAGTCACTAACCCAAGAACTTCCCATAAAATTATAAAAATACTTGTTACACAATTAAGGGCTTATAATGGTAAGTAGTGATATATCCATGTTTGTATGTGGATGCGTTAATGCACACATATGTATGTATGTATGTGTAGCATACATATTTTTCTATACACAGTTATATATTGTATTTTCTATGTGCATAATTATTCATACTTCTGTAAATACATATGAATTTAAAATATAATAATATGTACATATATGGTTCTAAAACCTTTTTTATGTATATGTGCACATAATAAGGGATGATTTTTTAAAAATCTCTTATGAAAGATGGTTTAAATAGCATATGTGTCAAACTTGATTATTAGGCAGCTGCTTTCAGGGTTTGTAATTAAAACAATGTATAGCGTCTTGGAATAGTGGTACTTTACTTTTTCGAAAAGAAAAAACTAAGGAAAAGAAAAGGCAAAACACACTAAACATGATTGAACTTAAGCCTACATAGAGGCCTTAATTTGAGAATATAAATCAATTTTAATTTGCATAAGTAGGTTCATAGTAATCAGACAACTAAATGCAAACAGTAGTAAAGTCTGTAGTTGGTTCTGTGATAAATAGGAGAGAAATGGTTTAATACCAAAAGCCATAATTATCCACAGCTCTCCGTTTACAATTAGTTTTCTTTGACAGTTATAGTCATAAATGCCAGCTTTAATCATGTGTTCAGGTTGAATTAGGCTCTGCCAATGCTGGGAGAGATCTAATCCGCTTTCTTTCCTACTCATAATGAAATAATAATGCAAATTCACTACATTGATGGGACGACCCATGTGAATTTATTATAGGCTTGGAGAAGTCTCTTGAAAGGGATAAATTCTTTCTGGGTACAGACTTGAGGTAATTCAAACCAGACAAGGAAAAAAATGGAGCTGTCATCAGAGGCCAGGATATGGAATGGATTTAATTTGTATGAATAGGCTTTTTAATAAGTATAACAGGGCTAAGCTCCAGCTTTAGTTGGGGAATATTACTGCTGTCAGTTTCCAAAT
Organism: Canis lupus baileyi; assembly: GCF_048164855.1. NCBI lineage: Eukaryota > Metazoa > Chordata > Mammalia > Carnivora > Canidae > Canis > Canis lupus. The sequence goes on along the minus strand of NC_132839.1, from coordinate 6,281,928 downwards.
CTGGATGCACTAACTTTATTTGGGAGGATAAAGACCATTTCCAAAACTCATTTCTTGTAATAGCACAGGTCGCTGTAACTAAAAGCACTCTGTGCAGCAGCCATGGTGAACAGGTCTAATTGTGGAAGTTAAGTCAACAGGACAAACCATTTTCATCAATTGGCCAGTGTCAAATGCAGTTGACATTGCCAACTGCTTCTTGAATGTATATTTTAGACTGCAGAAGATGTCAATGAAATCGAATATATTTTAGTGTCTTGCTTTTATTCTTTTTTGAGTGAGTAGCATGTTAATTTAATACCATATAAAGGATAAATAATCCTTTTCCTAAACCAATAAAAGAATCATGAGGAAAAGTACAGTTTGAAAAACAATACAAACAACATAACCTTCCATCACATCAACACTAAGGAGTTAAAGTTTGACCATTATAAATATTTCAGGCTACTAAAACTTCATGTAACTTGGTATACATATGGTATATACATATTATATATAATATATATTATATATACCTATATATGGTATATACATATTATATATATACTGTATGTATATGCCATATATACACTATACATACCATATACATATACCATATATATACCATTATATACTATAATATATATAGCATATATATAGGTATATATAATATATATAATAAGAAATAAGATATATATATATTGCTTCCTGAGGCCATATGACAGATTAAACCAGTTTTCTCAAATACTTTAAACTCTGTCAGTATCTTTGAAATAGAACTATGGAAACATAGCTTATTGGTATAATGTGATTGATTAGTTTGATAAATATAGTAACTAGAGATTAATAATGAGTGTTTGATGCAGCAAAGCAAAAACATTTCAAAAAAAATTTAGGTATTTCAAGTAAAAAATATTCATTTTCTCAATTTGTTGTTTGGATCCATTGAATACATTGTTTTGCCTTGCATTAGCCTGAAATACAATACACATATTTTATCCATTTTAAGAATTTACATATGACCTTAAGTAATTATTTTTCCTCATTTTAAAATATTTTAATTTATATGAATTAAGTTCCAAATGAATTATTTCATCTAAAATTATGACAATTTTTGATCCTGTCTTACATGTGAATTATGCAACCTTTATGTAGTGGAGAGTATCATTCATTTTTATTACAATAGAATTCAATGTTATTTCATGAAACACTAAATATCAGGTCACTAGATTGTCAGAAAATAAACTACAGATAATATTCCATATTTCTCCAAAAATCATTTTGAAGATAACAAAGATATAAAGAAAAAGCCCTCATTTCTGTTGCTTTCTAGTTTGCCTTACTCATATGGATTCTTGTTATGAGCTGGCATTTAAGGAATCATGTCCACATATCTACCATGCTCAAAGAACACATTTCACCAAATGACACTTACACTGTTCACATTACAATTATAACTGTAGCACTGGAAATAATTACTACATCATAAAACGAAGAATGCATTTATTATTATTATAGGGGATCTCAGAACAGTGGCTCACCTTATAAATTATGTAATATGTAATACCATGGGAGAATGTGGGAGGAAGCAAAAGTGAATGAGAGAACTTTTGTTCATGCAAAGGCTGTGTGATTTCTTCTAGAAATTTTTTTTGAGTTTGATGAGAAATAGATGCAGTGTTATGGGGTGAAATTTACAGTAGGCTGTACATCTGATAAGTTTAATGGCATTAGATAAAAATCAGCAATGTGAAAGTTTGGATAAATCTATTATACAGTAAAAATGATTTATTTTTTTGTTTTTTTAAATAATAAATTTATTTTTTATTGGTGTTCAGTTTGCCAACATACAGAATAACACCCAGTGCTCATCCCGTCAAGTGCCCACCCTCAGTGCCCGTCACCCATTCACCAACATCCTCCTGCCCTCCTCCCCTTCCACCACCCCTAGTTCTTTTCCCAGAGTTAGGAGTCTTTATGTTCTGTCTCCCTTTCTGATATTTCCTACCCATTTCCTCTCCCTTCCCTTCTATTCCCTTTCACTCGGTGTCCATCGAAAGATGAATGGATAAAGAAGATGTGGTCTCTGTATACAATGGAATATTCCTCAGCCGTTAGAAATGACAAATACCCACCATTTGCTTCAATGTGGATGGAACTGGAGGGTATTATGCTGAGTGAAATAAGTCAATCGGAGTAAAAATGATTTAAATATTATTTCATAAGTAACAAAATAATTAGGTTAAAACTTAATTCAATGCTATGTATTCTAGTGAAACTAGTGGGAATGAAAAAGCCAAATTCTTCAATTCATATTATAAAAGCAATAGCAAATGTGTTCTAAAAATACATACCTCAGGAACACTATGATGATCACTAATTAATATGCAGATATCACATATTTTTTATGTCCCATGTAAGTCAATAGTCACACAGATATATCTCTATTTTACTGAAAAGTAAAGCCAGCATTACTAGGTTTCCACAAATATTATATTATTATTATTATATTATTTCAGAAAAATACTCAAAATATTTTTGTTATGAATTAAGTGATTTGCATTTTAGTTTAATAATTAAAATAAGCACTAACAAATATTAACTATTGTTATCATTATGCATGTTAGGTAAGTTGGGTAAGTTACAAAGTACCATCAGTATTTGAGGGGTATACAGAAAAACAGTCATGGGCTTTATTAAATTATACACAAATAGTATTTACTGGATTAACATATATCACATCAGCAAAAATATGTATTGGTTTAGTTTGTTTTAAAGAGAAGTTGCCCAAGATTCAACTAAATAAAATGATTCATAATTTGTTTCTTGCACTGTGAAAATTAAAACTTAACTTATTCACATATTTCTTGGCACTTTCCTTTAGTTCACTTTATTTTACTTTCACTGTACACAAAAAGGTCGGAAAGGACAGGAACCCTGCAACTTTTTTTATGCTTGAGAAACAGACAGAGGTGGTGGCACACACAAGAGGGACTCACAAGCTAATTTTTAATTAGAATATTAGAATTTTAGAGAAATTATAATTACCTGAATTTATTCCAAAGCAAATGGAGGTCCTAAAATTTCAGCTGACTTGTTCAAGTTTATATAAATAGGTAGTTACAATGTTCAAATTACAATGAATCTGTTAAGTTTTTCATTGTACTCAAAATTTCCAGCCAGATTTTAATAGGAAATAATGCACTGAAATCCAGGACAGTATTCCTGAATCTGAGATCCTTGCGTTTGCTAAATAGTGATTAATTAGTGCTAAATAGTGAGCACAATCAAAAATAGTTTATACAGGGATCCCTGGATGGCTCAGCGGTTAAGCATCTGCCTTCCGGCTCAGGGCATGATCCTGGAGTCCTGGGATTGAATCCCACATCAGGCTCCCTTCATGGAGCCTGCTTCTCCCTCTGCCTATGTCTCTGCCTCTCTCTCTGTCTCTGTGTCTCTCATAATAAATAAATATTTTTTTAAAAAAAAAGCTTATACAGCCTGTGCATGGTAGACATTTGTTATCCTCCTACCCAGCAATTATATCTCCAACATCTTCTTTTATTCAGAGACTTTCTTCTAATTCTGAGTTCAAACAGTGAACAAGACCAATTCCATTCTTCATCATTAGAAGTGAACATAAAACTGAGGCTGCACCAACATATTTACAAACTTCTGGCCAAAGTGACTTCTTCATGAAGAGCCTGCCTACGAAGAAGAAAATCCGAATCAACCACTAAAATGTTTCGAAACTACAGTATGGGAAAACGAATCTCTTTGAGCAAAGGTTTCTGAGAGTAAACCACATGAAGACCATCTTGCCAAAACATGTGAAGAGCGTGCCTGAATAAATGAAACCAAAAAAAAAAATGACATAGGGATGAGCAATAGAGTGACTCTTGATGTCATTTGGGTACTTAGATCCATCTATACCAGATCAAACATTGGAAGTTTTTGGTAGATATGTCAATAAATTCTCTTTCTTTCACTGGAGCCAATGTGAATTAGGTCATATCCAATCACTGTCAACCATCCTATTAAACTCTGTTTCATAACATATACTGACATGAATAGCTCTCTTCCTAATTGAGGATTAATAAAACCAGCAACAAAATAGCCTGTATCCTTGAAATCTCAAAGGAAAGTGAATTTTGCCATAGAGTCTCAGAGGGAGTGTCTGTCACTGCAAATGAATTTCTACAAGGAATAGAGAAGTATTTTTTAAAATCAATGTCTTATTATCCTCAAAAAGGTATAAGAGACTACAGGAGGATATAGCCAAATGGAGAAAATTGGAGAAGATAAGGCAAAAATTCAAGGAGCCAAAATAGTAAAAAAGTCAGTATATCTACAATAAAATATTTGTTAACATAGGCAAACAAAAAATAGAGGTTTTAACAGTTGTAAATCTTTAATAAGTAATATGGAAAGCAAACATGGAAGATCTCTCTACATGCAAATAGGAGTCATGAAGAAGATGGTAAAGTGACAACTTGGAGAAGAGAGATATCACTTAAGAATCAAATATAAAGAAGTAGTTTCAATTGATTTATTTTTCTTGGGTTAAAATTCAGCTTAAAAACATGTCTCAAGCAAAATGCCAGAATAGCTTTGCCCTAACTAAATTATTTAAGATAAATTGTTTTAGGTTATGAATGTTTAGAATTCTGATAACTTTCAGAGGCTTAGCTTTGTATTTGATATAATAATTTAAAATGGTTTGTGAGTGGAAATGTATTTCAAGTGATAATGTATTTGAAAAATAGAAATGAAGGATTATTTTTAATACTTAAAAATATCCACATCCTTAGAACGTATATATTTTTTTTAATTTTCAGGATATTGTGTTTATTTCCATTACCTGAGTACTATTTTTTAAAAAGATTTATTTATTTATTTGACTGAAAGAGAGCATGCACGCAAACATGCAAGCACATGAGAGTGAGTGGAGGGGAGGGACAGAGGGAGAGAATCTTCATGCAGACTCTCTGCTGAGCCCGGAGCATGTTGTGGAGCTCAGTCTCATGCCCCTGAGATGATGACCTGCGCCAAAACCAAGAGTCAGATGCATAAGCGACCAAGTCACTCAGGTGCCCCATACCTGAGTACTATTAACAAACATGTATTTTATTTTAATTGCTTAAAATTAAAACCATGTAAGATTTATAAAAGTCCCTAAGAATGAAACAGACTTGAAATTTTCATCTATTAAAATACCTTTTAAAATTCAATCATTTATTGGGCACTTGCCTAATGCCAATAAATGCTCTAGATAATGGGAATATAGCTATGAATAAGACAAACCACATAGTCCCTACCCTCAAGGTGAGGAGAGACAAAAATAGAGATAAAAATGCATTACCGAATTTTCAGATTGTGTCAAGTACTGTAAAGAAAATAAGCAATATTAGAGTTACTGGGGTTAGGTATAGGTAAAAACACTCACCATAATGATTTTCATATTACCAAAATACTTATTTATTTAATGTTTGCAGCAATTTCAAAAGGCTAGCATGTTTCATGACTTTGGAATAAGTAGACCTTAGTTCAAAATCTGCAACACACTTAGTAGCTTCATGAATATATTAATGTAAAGGATAGCTCTGTAAGGGTGTTAATTGAAATGAAGTTATATTTACAAATCTCTGGGAATTGGCATAATTTATGAAAAGCTGTAGGATGACCTGAACTCTTAATAAATATTGACTTTCTCAAATAAAGATTTTTAAACACACACAAAACAGAAGTATCCGAGCAAAAGTTAATGCCAGTGTCATTATTATAACTCATCTTTAATTATGTGATAGTCAGTCACCAGGTATTCATTATAGTGTAACATGAAAATGAACTTATAAATAGGAGCACATCTTCTGTAGCCTTTTACCCTAATTTATGTTTCCTGTGAAGGTATTTTTGGTAATCTCAGATAATAAGCTCTAAAGGATAAAATAGTAATATAATTCTCCATCCATATAAATTTGTGAAATGGCAATCAATATTCAAAACATATGCTCGTACCTAGTCCTGGCTAATTCTGACCGAAATGAGGGAGGCGAAACTGCAGGGTGCCAAATGAGCTCTTACTATGGCCACTTTGAAAGGAAGTGGAAACAGTATCTAGGCCAAGTGCTTTTTCTCCTAATTTGATTTATACCATTTCATCACTGCAGAAATGGTAATATTGGAATGCTCCTGCTTATACTGGGGGGACGTGAGACACTTTTCCACATCTTCTCTGTCAGTCACAGTAACAGAGGCCATTGGGGGCGTGTTGCTGCTCATGAGAAATTATCTGACAAGAAAAAGCTATTGAGGAATTAGTCCTACTAAACCGAACCACAAAAGTGGCCAGCTCACCTTGCATTTTAAATCCTGGAGCAAGATGGAAAATACTTGAAAAGGTTTAGAAATACTATTTACCAACAGCTAGGATTTTCTACATTCATCATTATGAATGAAAACTTCTCCGTTTGTATTCCGGTTTTGTGTCAAAAATTTGTGTCTTTGCAGAGCCCTGTCTCTGTGTGTGTGTGCATGTGTGCCTGTCTCATAGGATTTTAAAAGTATACTTATAGAACCACAAGAAAATAAGTACAAAATATAATATCTAAATTCACTTCCTGTTTGTTTTTTGAAATTGATAAATTAGTCTTCATTATTTCACCATAGGAAAGGATTATAATTGCAATTATATTTCAATTTATAATTAAGCATAGTGTGTTTAGAAACAAAATGTAGAAATGGTTCAATTATCTAACCAAATCAAGGAAATGAAGTATATCACATGGTGCATATGAGTGTTTCTTTGACCTAACATGTCTACTTCATTTTACATTTGCTGACCTTTTATCTGAGCTGAACTAGCACAATCAATCTACAGAAATTTCAGTAGGGATACCATGATCTGTTTTCACAGCTGATGCTGCAGCTATAAAGAGGGATGTATGATAATTGTCACCTTACATCCATACAAACCAGTTTTAACATGCTTGAACTCCCCCATTAATAACAAGGCATAGACCAACTGAACATAATATTTCAGGCATATTGATATTTTTAGACATTGATATTTTTGAAAATATTTATTAGAGAGAGAAGAGAGAGAGGTTGATGGGCAGAGGAGAGGGAGAGAGAGACTCTCTGCTGAGTGCCAGAGCTCAGCCTCAAAACCCTGAGATCATGACTTAAAGGGAAATCAAGAATCAGATGCTTAACTGACTGAGCCACCTAAGCACCCCTAGAGATACTGATATTTTTGTTAAACTCTAAGATACTTTTAAAAAACTCAACATTTACTTGAACTTGTCTGGATATGGAATACTTATTATTGAAAATATAATAAACATGCTTTTCTTCACTTTTTCTCCATCATTTAGTCTACTTGAAAACTGACCCATTAACCCAGAACTTTGAATTTTTGTGTTATGAGAAAGGTTATTTAAAAAAGATTTTTCCATAGTTGTTAAATGGTGTACCTTTAAATTTTTCTTTTTTTAAATACACATACATTACAAAATAATTACAAATGTATCTCATCCTGAAAATAACTTAAGCCAACTGATGTCTTGTGGGAGGAGAGGGACAAGACTTCCTGAATAGAATTGTGGCTCCCCTGATTTAATCATTGGGTGATCTTAGAGGTACCTAAGTTGTGGCTTTCTCATCTATTTCTCACAGAAAGCCTCTGAGGTAATAATAGAAAGTTCTAAGCAAACTGTGGTATATAGTTTATGCTCATTTTTTACAGTCATTTTATACTTTTACGAGTATATTCACACACATTCTTATAAAACAGCTAGTATTTTAATACTACTTTTTAACCTGATGTTTAGAAATTAACACATTTTCATTCAAATAAATATAGATCTTTTCATCATCTTCAGGGACTATATAGTTCTTCATTACCTACTCCACCCCACTCCAACAAAGGAAGTACTTCAACTACTTACTTTAATAGTTTGTGTCATAGTCACCAATTACTATCTTGAGACTAAATCCAATGGATACTTTTCAACCACTGTCTTGTTTGGAATCTCTGTATTATTTGACAGTATTGATCATTCACCCAAGACAGTCTCTAATCTTCCCTATGGCACAACAACTCACTTGGTTTTCTACAACTTTGAATATTCTTTCTTTGACTAATTTTTATTTTCTGCTACCTTCTTAAATCTTAGTAATTTTCAGAATTGTTCTAGGCCTTCATATCTTACTCTACACACTTTCATAAGCGATCTTATGCATTCTTACATTTCAACACAATTTTTATACTTCAAGAGCAAATATGTCCATGACTGTTACCATGTGCTTCTCCAAATACCATCTAGGTTTCTTCACTAGGATATCTTAGCAGCATTCAAATTCTACATGAACATGACCAAAATTATTTTGAACTTAATACTGCTACCCCACCCTTCAAAATGAAATTGTTCCTATTTTAGTGTTCTGTATTCATAAATAACACACAATCTGCTCATGTGTCCAGGTCATAAACAGGAAAGTCATCCTTGACTCTATGACTCCTCCTCATACCTCACATCCAGTTAAAAAATCCTTTTTTTCAAAGATTTTATTTATTTATTGCCAAAACATGAGTGTTGAGTGAACATTTTTCATATGAGTAAATGTGTGAAGCTATACTTAAATTTTTAACCCAGTACCATTTTTTGCTATATTCTGTTACAGATATTTCACTTGGATAAAAAATTCTATGATAAACATTTTGCATACACATCCATCCATACATGTCTAATTAATTTCTCAACAAACATGTTAAGGTAGAACTATTGGGTGCTTCTCATTTTGAATCACTGACTAAGATGCCCTACCTCTATTCTGAGAGTGTTTGATTTGTACGTATAACTCTAAACAAAACCAAGATGGAATTCAAGAGAAGCACACTTCAAAAATCCTGAAAATGAGACCTTCTTAAAGTATGCCAAAAGAGAGTGTAAACACCTATTATTTTACCTAAAAGAGTTAATTCATTGCAAACAAGTTGCCTAAAAGTATCTTAATTTTTTTAACTTGAAGGATTTATTTATTTATTTTGTTTAAGAAAAAATTCCTCCTTTCTATATTTTCTGAAATGTATGGGTGGGTTCCAGATTGTCCCTGCTATTGCTGTTCTCTACAATGCAATATAACATCTAATAAACAATCCAGCAGAAAATTACGACAAAACTCAGTAATATGCTTGCTAACCAAGTATTAGATATTGGAATCATGATATATATGTTACTTTAATTTTTCATCTAAAGAAACCATTATATTAAATGATGGTTACAATAATCCAGTATGTTGAAATGATAGGAAGTAAGTAAAAAGGATTATGTGAGAGACAAGGGTGTTAGAAAATTATATGGGCATGAACAGCTTTAAATCAAATTTTTTAATATTTAGCAGTATCTAGTAGTATATATTTAAAACAAACAAACAGTAGAACCAAACCTTAGGCAGGATAAATCAAATACCTCATCTACCAGTTGGTGTGTGCTACTATATATTCATTTCCAGTATTTTAAAACCTTTGAAATAAAGCATCACATTTATTATTTGAAACATTAGGTTTAATTTTAATCTATTGCCCTCTGTTAAAGGGTTGAGTGCTCAATTATCTGTATTGTAGGCGAAATTCTAATTTGATGCTAGTTTTAATACACATCTTTAATTATGGACCACAGATTCATTTCCCAGCAAACTTTATCTATCTATATGCATTCTTAAAACTTTACTCAATATCAATGTCTTGGACCATGTACATTTATTATCAAAGCATTTCAATAACTATGTATGATATTATTAATACTAGGATCCTTTAAGGATCATTCTCTCTTTAGGTATCAGATATCACAGCTTTTTTCCAAAGGTTGCTCTTCACCTCAGGAGTAGCAGAATAGAGATAAAGAACAAAGCATCAGATTACCTGGTCAAAGACAGCAGAGGTTGTGTTCAAGCATACCAGTGCATCAAAACTCAGGAAAAATCCCAGAGTGTGAAAACTATAGAAAAGGAGAGTAAAATAACAACAAAATTGTAAACAAAATTTCTTCTACCTGTTGGCTGACTCCTTTACTACACATGTGCTAAGTAAATCTCATAGAAACACAACTGAGGGGATGCCTGGATGGCTGGTGGTTGAGCGTCTGCCTTCGGCTCAGGTCATGCTTCTGAGGTCCTGAGATTGAGTCCTGCATCAGGCTCCCTGCATGGAGCCTGCTTCTCCCTCTGCCCATGTCTCTGCCTCTCTCTCTCTCTCTCTCTCTCTCTCTCTCTCTCCCCTTGTCTCTCATGAATAAATAAATAAAATCTTTAAAAAAAAAACTGAGAACGGGAACCATGAGGCTAAAAATATGAGCAAAAATATGAGTAGCTATGAAATACTAGGAGATAGATTTTGCAGTTAAAACTTTGCCAAAGTGTATAGACAAGCCTTATTATAGCCTTAAATCTAGACACAAGATCAAGTTAATCACCAGAATACTAAAGCTTATAGAAGGAAAGTTTGCCCTTTTGGAAGCAGAAAACAGTGTTTTCACAAGTGTATTTTAGCAATGTTTACCATACTTATGAGGAATACTAAACAGAGATTGAGATGATGGAAAATTAATATAAAACAAGGATAGTAGATAAAAGACCACAGGTAATTCAGATATTGAAATTATCAGATAGAGACTTTATGACTAATATATGAACCATGATAAAAAAAATGTGAAAGAGGAGAAAAGATGGAAAATAGATTAAAAAGTAAAGATTTTAGCAGTAAAGATTTTAATAGGTTTAACATAGAATTAGAAATTTTAAAAAATTACAAAATTACAATTACAAAATAATTAGAAATTACAAAAAAAAACCCTAGAAAATATGAAAATAAAAGCACATTGAATGAGATTGAACACAATAGGACATAGAATTAGAAAACCAGAAATAGAAAAAAAATAGAATATATACATAAAAAGCACTGAGAGAAACAAGATTGAGTAGAGTAACTTAAAGAAAAATTCAAGAAACATGTGAGACACTATCAAAAGTTCTCACATATGTGAAATTTGAGTCCCAGAGAGACAGGAAAGAGAAAATGAGTCAGAATCAATGTTTGAATAAATCACAGCAAATAATTTTTTTAAAAACTGATGAAAATTTCTCTGTGATTCCCACACAGATGGAAATATTTCATTTAATTCTATGCAAAATAAATATTTTTAAGAAGACATATCCAATTACATCAAAGTAAAGCTGTTGAAAACCAAAGATGAAGAGTAAAACTTTGACAGTAGCCGGAGAATGAGAGATGTATTTATTACCTTCAAAGGAGCACTAAACTTGATGGCTGACTTTTTCATAAGAGCAATCAAAGATGGATTACAGTTTGATGATATATTTCAATGCTGAAAACATTTCCAATACACAATTCTGCCTATACTCAGAAGAAATATCCCTCAAATATAGAATGGCAGGTACCAGACTCCCCTCCATACACACTCTAAACAACTATAAAACTGGAAAAACTATACAAATATAGTTAGTTGCTCAGATCCAGAACAACACGTGGAACAAGACTTTTATCTGTAAGAGAAAGGAAACCCATTAGGTAAGCATCACATTCACCAAAATTTCCACCAAAGGTGAGAGAAAGTTTCTGAACCATGGTAAAAGAAGGGGAGCTGAAAAGAGATAAGCTGTCTCCCTGGGGAGAGGAAATCAGTCATTACAATATGGGACTCCTGAGGCAACTGAAATTTGGAAAGCGGGATATGAAAGAAAAAGGAGATACACAGAGAAAGAACACCAGGAACCTGCATAGGAATCCTTTGAGCCTTCGGCTGATGATACTCCATATCCTACTTGACAGAGGACAACTACTGAAGAACTGTATGCTAAATAGAAATCCTGGAGGTTATAAAATTTTGCATACACTGGAGTTCATATAGCCAGTGTGAAGAGACTTCTGCTCACTCTGGACATTCAACTGAAATGGCAGAAAGCCCTTTCTGTAGAAGTAAGGCTACTGTCATGCTAGGTATCGCTACTTCAAAACTACCCTAGTGAATTCTCAAATCAAGACTTAAGAAGGATTTTAAATTAACTTCCTGTAAGGACAAAACTCATCATTTTTTTTTAAAGGAAACCAACAGAATCAAACTTTCAACAATGTAATATCTGTAAGGACCAGCATATAATCACAAACCAAAACTCAGATGCCACAGTCGGATCCTATCAGCTGTAGCTTAAAGGAAAAAGTCAAGAGAAATCACAAGATATCTCTAAAATTAGCAGACAAGAAAATTAAAAGCACTCTTATGTATATGGTCAAAAATTTAAAGAAACATAGGCATCAAGAGGTAAGAGGTGAAAAATCACGACAGAAAAATGGAAAATATGAAAAAAGAACCAAATTATTATAGTTATTTTATTGCAACTTCCCCAACAAAGTAACATTTTTCCCCAAATTAGCATTAGAACAAAACATAAGAACTACAGTGACTCGGGAAAAAAAAAAAGAGTGCAATTTGACATTACTTTTGTTTGTTTGTTTGTTTGTTTTTTTCTTTTTTTACATTACTTTCAATTGAACAAAACCTATGTGAAAGGGTTATCTTTAACCACATATTTGGTGATTTTGCTGAAATTAAGGCATAAATAACAATTTTTATGAAATAATTATATAGCACTCTATTAATTGTTTATTATTCAATCAAACACATTAGGATTATTAGGAGACATTTCTCCATGGATGCCTTATATTTCTACACATCTTGCCAGCAGAGACAATGTCATTCTTTTTGTTTCAGACTACTTTTTAAAGACTATTTGTGTGACAAACAGACTTGAAAGATAGAGATAGTGTGTTCTTCCAGGAAAGAGGGCAGAATTTTTCTGTTCAGAATAATAATGTCTCTCTCAGGTGCCAGACTTGGACAGATTTGTTTCTAATTCCCTTAGAAAGATTGAACTTTCCTATGGTCAGGGTTTCACTCTTGTACTACAACTTGCTGTAGGCCCAGGCATCATGGGGCCCTTGTCATGTCACCATCTGGGAATCAGGACTCACTAAGCTGGTCTAAGCGACGGCACTCTGGCTATTATAATGCTATAGGTAATGAAGTCCTTTGTATCCAGCCCCAGAGTCTCATGTCTTCTTTCAGTGTCCATGTAAGGCAGGCTAACTTGTTAGGTTGCAGGAGGGCAAAATCTCTCACATTTACTATTCTTAATAGGGGCTATGCAAGGAACTATTGGAAATTTTTTAAAAATTTATCATCTTTGATATTTTTCATTTAAAACTCTATTTTCTATTTGTACAAAATCTATTATGAAATATATTTTAACTCATTAATTTAATTTACAAATTAAATATTTAGTCAGGTGGTATGTAGACCTCCATTTTTAGTCTTGTCTCAGAAACTATATATAATAGGGGTGATCTTGCTCATATGAGATGACCTCTAGCCAATATTCTTAATCCAAATATAGAATTCCTCCAACCTTGAATATTGAACTTCCAGAAATTCTAATGTGGACTTTACTTCCTGATACTTCATGTGTCTACTGACAAGACCTTTTAGGTGGACTTGGAATGTTACAGCTCTTGTCATTAACAATATTGCTTACTGTGCATCTTAATCCCGACCATGATGACTTCCTATTATATTTTTTAAATATATAAATCAAAATTGATTTACTCATGTTGCCTGTATAAATAAAAACTTAAAATTATCATTTGTCAATAGGATAATTGTAGAGCTTTTTGCTAATAATTTTTGCTATTTTTATTTACCTCATTTTATTGTTTTAGACATAAAAGATAATATGGGTAGTTTTTTTGTCTTATAAAAGAACATTCAAGTAATGCACTAATTAGCTAGAACATCATTCATTCATTATTTCTTTCATTTATTCATTGAACATTTGTTAAGTACATATTATGTACCAGATTTTTTTAGGCTGGAAATAAGACAATTTTTTTTCTAAAGTTTAGTAGGAAAAGGTAAGTAATAAGAAAAATGCAGTGCTATTTCAACATATATTACTTAGAGAAATATATTTCAGCAAAGCAAACTTTTGCTTGAGGGCCATGGATAACAGAACATAATGTCATTAATGGCATTTTTTAAATCAGATGTAAGATTTCCAACCAATTACACATAAAAACTTCTCGGTTTGTTTTTCTTAATTTAGTTTTGGGGACAAGAGAACTTTAGAAATTCTGGTAAGGATGGCAGTTTTAGCACATTTGACAAAAATACTACTATCCAGTGTATAATTAAATGAGAAAAAATAACAATAGGAAAGAAGAGTTATAGAAATTCATTCACCTTATGTTACATTAAATTTGGATGATATTGAAAGGAAACAAAATAAGGTCAAATTAAAACTTTCTGGACTCAGTACAGAATAACTTATCCAAAATGGGTGCCTTTCTGATCAACTATATTAGTATTTATCAGTTTTGAAAAGAGAGTGCTAAAGAAGTGGGTGAACTACACTACCCCTTGTAGAAATTATTTTATCCTTGATGATAGACAAGCGATGTAGAACTGAAGGAGAATGTGGTAGGCTAAATACTAGCATAATTTCATTTTTCCCCCGGTCCAGATTCCTAGAAGGAAGAGTCAAGTATGAAAGCCATCCTCCTTAGGGCTCAGAAGCAATGTAAACATACAAACAAAGTTGCAGAGTAAACTCCATGAGTAGAAGAATTTCATTTCAAGTAAAACCTCACTAAAGTGAGAATTTATACCCAAATTCCAGAAAAAAACAATAATGGAAACAAATCTTTGAAACATAATCTCTCAATATTGTTTGTCTGGCCACAGATGACTTTTCCCCAAGTTCAGAAAGAAACTACAGAGACAATGTTATGAAATTCTGTTTTCTGTGTATCTGGGTTCCCCCATCCCAGTTAGGAAGCTGCCTGAAGTGTAATTCAGGAGGGCAAAAAGAAGTAAGAGCTGGTGAATTAATTTCCTCATTTGACTTGGGAATACTTAATGCTGACTTCCTTTTGTGTGGGTAATTGAAAAATATGGATTTAAAAAAATTATTTCAAACTACACATATGACTACTAATAGAAATGAAAGTTTGTGAAGTCAAATAAGGTAGCCCCAAGCCACACATGACTACTAAACATTTAAAATATGAAAAAAAAGAACTCTTTTATTATATTATTCAGGTTTAACTTAAATTTAAATACCTGCATTTAACTACTAGCCACTGTGTAAAACAGCGCATGTATGATCATGAAGAACACTTCCTCATAGAGCTTACTTTCTGGTGGTGAAAAAAAAAAGACAAGAAATATGTAAACAATCACTCAAAGTAATAAGAAATTTCAGACTGTGATGAGTACCATGAGTAAAATAAATAATGTTTTAAAATGAATGTAACATGTGTATGTTTCTTAGCAGATATATTAGATAGGGTGATGGAGAAAAGTGCTGGAATTTATCTTCAAGCCTAAAAGACAAACTGAACATTAGACACATGACTTTCCAGTCTCTTAGCCCAAGCTTAGTTGATATTCAATGTTAAGAGTTCTTGGATTTCTCTGGCATGGCCCAACTTTTGCTCATCATCAACTTGTCCTGTGCTCATTATTTACAAGGGACAGCTGCAACTGAGTGGGTGGCTTTCATGTACTAAGACCCTTATAATTATACATAATATGTTCATTCTCTTACCATCTGCAGTTTTTTGGTTTGTTTTTAAAGCAGAGTTTTGAATATAGTCTAAGAAACTACAGTTTTTAAGTTCTGCTGAATGTCAGCTGAAAATTTTAATTTTTCCCGGTTTTGCACAGAGTTATCTTTCCTTTCCTTTCATTTTAAGTTAGGGTGTTATCTTCTGTGATGAAAACAAAAAAGGGAAGTGTACTTTACTCTTTAGAAGTAATTCTCTAATTAAATTTAGATGGAGAAGAAGTATTTTCATTTTAGCAGCAACTGACTGTGAGAAACCCTTAAATATCCCACTTGACTTCTTGACTTCAGATGTAAAGAAATACTCATTTGTAATCAGTACATATCCAATAGTTTGTACATTACTTGGTATTAATCATGGAAGTATACCCGAGGAATCCCTGGATCACAGGATGAAAAGAGTCTCACTCAAACAGATATAAAAATATTTTCTTTTTTTTAATAAATTTATTTTTTATTGGTGTTCAATTTACCATTTGCTTCAACGTGGATAAAAATCTTTTCAAGGAAAATTGTCAGGCTTCAACTTCAGAATATAATAAACATACGGTATCGTGAAAAAAAAAACAAAAGCATAAAACTAAGGTTAAGAATTAGAACTTGAAAGTAAATTGATTTAACTTGTAGATATAGCAAAATTAGAACATTATTTGTCACATAACTATAATTATATAATGTCATACTTCATAAAATAGCTCTCTGCAAGTTCAGTATAAACTCATCTTAAATGAGAAAAAATCATTAATAAATTAATATGACAATGGCTTATTCTGTTGGACAAAATCTAATATTTTACTCTCTAAATAAATTGTACATTGAATCTAGGAGAAATATGCTATTTTATTATAATCAAATCCATGGTGTAGTGAAGACTCTGTTATTGATTTTACAGTTTATATATCTGTTAATAAGTCTAATATTGACAATTTGGTAATTTGGAAATTCCCTCATAAGATATAAATCTGTAAATACTTTAAAAGATATAAAATTCAACAATCTTATATGTTGACACTAAAATAGAATTTATTGTTTTCTACATCAGTAAAATTACTTAGAGGATAATTCTATTAAGAAGTTATGTTCTGGTGAAGGACAAAATTGAATCACATCACAGATGAGTATCATTTTTTCATGTAATCACACTTATAATCAAGAGTTAAAACAATTGAGTTGTTTTGCTAATCTCTTATTTGGTAGATTGGGGATTAACTTTGCAAGTAGTTCTTTAATAATGAATCAACACAGCTGCATTCTTTCAGTCTAGAGACAGAGAGTGTAACACACGCGAAAAACTCATCAATTGTTCTTATTATTAGTAGCTTTATTTGTTTTAGCATTTTACTGAATTTTCAAACAATAATTATATAACAAAGGATCAAACCAAGTAAATCCCATATTGCCATTTAGCTACAATACACACTTAATTACAAATAATCAGCATACTCATCAAACAACACTTCTAAGGGCTTGGATTATTTATTACTACCATAAAGCCCTTCGTTAAGCATGGAACGGAGGAGTAGCAATCAACTCTGTCCAAAAGAACAGAGAAAAAAAATGGCCTACAATGTTTAATTTATAATAAGACTTTTTCCAATAAAGTAGTTTAAGTTATTTATTACTTTTAGTTATATATTTATTTGATTAATGCATTATTTGTCACCTAATTTGGCCTTGACTCAGAAGACTACCAAATAAAAAGGAGCATTTAAAAAACTATTAAAGTATCATATTCTACTCTTAAGTATAACTTCTTATTTGAAAGAAATGTCACCTCAGCAGAATGACATTGGCAAGACATTTTTTGGCATACTGTACAAAATTCTCTGATCTGAAGTTTATCATTACCACTATTACGTTTTTTGTTTTTGTTTTTTTTTTTTTTGGACTCTGGGTTGAAATATGTAAATACCTAAATTTAATAAGATATTCAAGCTTCCTGAGTTTTAAAAATAAACCTAAAACATTAGAGTGGACATATTTTTTAAAGTCCTAGTATTTTAGTAATATAAGATACTTCATTTAATAATAATGTAAGGAAAAACAAAAGTGTCAATTTTGATGGGAAACTGAGTTCCATGTTGTTCTCTGCAGTGGTGATAACAACTAGTAATTGATACGAAGTGCCTATAATCAGTATTGATTCTATAGTGTATCACCTGAAAGTTGAAGATTGGTCAAAATTTTAATAACACTATATAGGAATATAGGATCCTGGATTGTGTTGGCATTCAGTAGTGGAAACAGTATCTATGTTTTATTACCTCTTGCTTAATTATAAAATTATGATGTTTATAAAAGTTCAAGTCCCTTATTTTGGTGAAAGACTCAACAAAACTCAGTTATAACTTGTTGTAAATTCTATTAATTGCTAGTGAAGAATCCTAGTAAATATTATTATCCATATTCAATATTTATGGCAGTTTGCTCATTAGAAATTTCTTTTTTTAATATTTTATTTATTTATTCATGAGAGACACACAGAGAGAGAGAGAGAGAGAGAGGCAGAGACAGGCAGAAGGAGAAGCAGGTTACATGCAGGGAGCCTGACATGGGACTTGGTCCCGAGTCTCCAGGATCACACCCTGGGCCGAAGGCGGGCTAAACCACTGAGCCACCCAGGCTGCTCCAGAAATGTCTTTCTTAACTAGATATTATGAAGCGAATATTTCCTTATAATAAGAATTCTCAGATTAAGGAAGAGGAAAGACCTCTGCTATGAGGAAGATGTTTTCATTTTTATTTTTTAAATGTGTTACTGTGAGGGGATTAAATTGAGAACACTGTCTTTAATCACTAAAAATATTGTTACCTCTTTCTTCTTTTTATTATTTTGATTAAACAGATTTTAAAGTAGGAATGTTTACTGATTGCTTTAGGAATAAAATGCTATGGGCCTTAAGTTCCTCAGTTACAATTGTGGCACTTTGAAATTGTGGCACTTTGAAATTGGTACCTATTTCTATATATACCTTTTTGTTTGTTTAAAGTTTTTATTTATTCCAGTTATTTAACCTGTAGTATAATATTGGTTTCAGGAGGGGCACCCGAGTGGCTCAGTTGGTCAAGTGTCCAACTCTGGATTTTAGCTTAGATCATGATCTCAGGGTCATGAGATGGAGCCCCACATTAGGCTCCACACTCAGCAGGGAGTCTGCTTGAGATTCTCTCTCTCCCTTCCCTTGGCTGTTCACTTGCAATAAATAAGTAAGTAATAGAATCTTTTTAAAAGTATTAGTTTCAGGAGTAGATTTTAGTGATTGATTACTTACATAGAAACCCACTGCTGGGCACGTGGGTGGCTCAGTGGTTGAGTGTCTGCCTTCAGCTCAGGTCATGATCCCAGGGATCTCCTGCTTCTCCTGCTTCTCCCTCTGCCTGTGTCTCTCCCTCTCTCTGTGTCTCTCATGAAAAATAAATAAAATCTTAAAAAAAAAAAAACACTGCTCATCACAAGTGCTCTCCTTAATACTCAATACTCATTTAACCCATTCCCTTACCCATCTCCCATCCAACAACCTTGTTTGTTCTTTTTATGCTTCGCCTTTCTTTTTTCCCTCTATGTTCATCTGTTTTGCTTCTTAAATTACACATATGAGTGAAATCATATGGTGGATGTATTTCTCTGAATGATTTATTTCACTACCTTAATAATCTCTAGCTTGTTGCAAATGGCAAGATTTCATTCTTTTCTATGATTTCATTCTTTTTTGTGTATATATACCATATTTTATTTATCCATTCATCAGTCGATGGGCATTTGGGCTCTCTCCATTATTTGGACATTCTTGATGCTGCTGCTATATATACATCAGGTCCATGTGTCCTTTGGAATCAAGTATTTTTATATCCTTTGGGTAAATACCTAGTAGTACAATTTCTGGGTCCATAGGTAGTTCTATTTTTAACTTTTTGAGGAACCTCCCTACTATTTTCCTGAGTAGCTGCACCAGTTTGTATTCCCACCAACTGTCTAATAGGGTTCTCCTTTCTCCACAACCTCCCCAACATCTTTTTGTTTCCTATGTTGTTCATTTTAGCTATTCTGACAGGTGTGAGGATATCTCATTGTAGTTTTGATTGTATTTACCTGTGATGAGTGATGTGGAGCACCTCTTCATGTCTTCTTTTTATATGCCTTATTCAGAAAAATGTCTATTCGTGTCTTCTGTCCATTTCTTAACTGGATTGACTTTTGGGTGTTGAGTTTGCTAAGTTCGTTATAGATTTGAATACAAACCCTTTACTGGCTGTGTCATTTGCATATATCTTCTCCCATTCTGTAGGCTGCCTTTTTAGTTTTGTTGCCTATTTCCTTTGCTGTGGAGAAGCTTTCTATCTGGATGAAGTCCCAATATTTCATTTCTGATTTTGTTTCCCTTGCTTCAGGAGACCTATATAGAAAGAAGTTGCTACAGCTAATGTCAAAAAGGTTGCTATCTCTGTAGGATTTTTATGCTTTCCTGTTTGACATTTAGGTTGTTCATCCATTTGAATTTGTTTTTGTGGATTAAGAAAGTTGTTCAATTTTATTCTTCTGAATGTTGTTGTCCAGTTCTCCCAGCATCATTTGTTCAAGAGACTATCTTTTTCCCATTGGTTATTCTTCCCTACTTTGTCAAAGATTACTTTACTGTATAACTGTGGTTTTATTTTTGGGTTTTCTATTCTGTTACATTGATGTTATGTGTCTGTTTTTGTGCCATTACCATACTGTCTTGATCTCTACAGCCTTGTAATAGAACTTGAAGTCAGGAATTGTGATGCCATCTGCTTTGTTTCTCTTTTTCAAGATTGTTTTGGCTATTAGACCTTTTTTGGTTCCATACATATTTTAAAGTTGTTTGTTCTGGCTCTGTGAAAAGTGCTGGTGGTATTTTGACAGGGATTGCATTAAATGTGTAGATTGCTTTGGGTAGTATAGATATTTTAAAAATATTTGTTTTCCAATCCATGAGCATGGAATGTCTTTCCATTACTCTGTGTCCTCTTCAATTTCTCTCATCAATGTTCTGTAGTTTTCAGAGTATGGATCTTTTGCCTCTGGTTAGGTTATTCCTAAATATGATTTTGGGGCAATTGTAAATGGGATTGGTTCCTTGATTTCTCTGTCTGCTGCTTCATTATTTATGTATTATAATGCAACAGATTTCTGTGTGTTGATTTCGTATCCTGTGACTTTATTGAATTAGTGTATCACTTTTAGCAGGTTTTGGGTGGAGTCTTTCAGGTTTTTCTAGATAGAGTATCATGTTGTCTGCAATTATTGAAAGTTTGACCTTTATCTTGCCAATTTGGATGCCTTTTATTTTGTTGTTATTGTCTGATTGCTAAGGCTAGGACTTCCAGTACCTTGTTAAAAAACAGTGGTAACATACCTGTCTTGTTGCTGACCTCAGAAGAAAACCTCTCAGTTTTTCTCCATTAAGGATGATCTTAGCTGTGAGTTTTTTGTATATGGCCTTTAAGATGCTGACTTTTGTTGCCTCTATCCCTACTTTGTTGAGGGTTTTTATCAAGAATGGATGCTGTACTTTATCAAAAGCTTTTCTTGCATCTATTGAGAGGATCACATATCTTATCCTTCCTTTTATTACTGTGGTGTATCACGTTGATTGATTTGTGAATATTGAAGCACCGTTTCAGCCCAGGAATAAATCCCACATGATCATGCTGAATGATTCTTTTACTGTACTGTTGCTACTAATTGTTGAGAATTTTTGCATCCATGTTCATCAGGGATGTTGGCTTGTAGTTCCCTTTTTTAGTGGAGTCTTTGTCTGGATTTGGAATCAGGGTAATGCTGGAATTCATAGAATGAGTTTGAAAATTTGCCTTCCATGTCTATTTTTTGACACAATTTCAGAAGAATAGGTATTAACTTTCAAAAAAAAAATGTTTGGTAGAATTCCCCTGGGAAGCCATCTGGCTCTGGACTTTTGTTTTTTGGGAGACTTATTACTGGTTCAGTTTCTTGCTTATTACTGGTCTGTTCAAAATTTCTATTTCTTCCTGTTTCAGTTTTAGTAATTTATATGTTTCTAAGAGTTTATCCATTTCTTCCAGATTGCTCAATTCGCTGGCATATGATTTTTCATAATATTCCCTTAAAATTGTTTGTATTTCTGTGGTGCTGAATATGATCTCTCCTCTCTCGTTTGTGACTTTATTTATTTGAGAACATTCTTTTTTCCTTTTTGACAAGTTTGGCTGTAGTTTTATCAATTTTGTTAATTCTTTCAAAGAACCAGCTCCTAGTTTTATTGATCTGTTCTACTGTTTTTGTTTGTTTGTTCATTTCCATGTAATTTGTTTCTGCTCTAATCTTTATTATTTCCCTTCTTCTGCTGGCTTTAGTCTTCATTTATTGTTCTTTTTCTAGATTCTGGAGGTATAAAGTTAGGTTGCATATTTGAGATTTTTCTTGCTTCTTGAAGTATTGCTATATACTTCCCTCTTATGACCACTTTTGCTGCATCCAAAAGATTTGGATGTATTTGTTTCCATGTGATTTTTTTATTTCTACTTTAATTTACTGGTTGACCCATTCATTGTTTGGCTGCATGTTCTTTATCCTCCAGGTATTTGTGTTTTTTCCAAATTTTCTTGTGTTTGACTTCGTGTATCACAGGGTTGTGCTCAGAAAGGATGCATGGTATGAACTCAGGTTTTTTTTTTGTGTTTGTTGAGGGCTGATTTGTGACCCAGTATATGATCTTTTCTGGAGAAAGTTCCATGTACACTTGTAAAGAATGTATACAACTTTAGGAAGAAATGTTCTGAATATATCTGTTGAGTCTATCTGGTCTAGTGTATCATTCAAAGCCATTGTTTCCTTATTGATTTGGGCTTAATCTTTCCATTGCTCTAATGGGGTGTTGAAGTCCCCTGCTATTATTGTATTATTATCAACGTATTCCTTTATGTTTGTTATTAATTGTTTTATATATTTGAGTGCTTCCAGATTAGGGACATAAATATTTATAATTGTCAGATCCTCTTGTTGGATTTTCCCCTTTATTATGATATAGTGCCCTTCATCTCTTGTTACAATCTGGTTTAAGATCTAGTTTGTCTGATATAAATATTGCTACTCTGACTTTCTTTTGATGTCCATTCACACAATAAATGGTTTGCCATCCTCTCATTTTCAATCTGCAGGTATCTTTAGATCTAAAATGAGTCTCTTTTAAGCAGCATATAGATTGGTCTTGTGGTTTTCTTTTCTTTTTTTTAATCCATTCTGATATCTTATGTCTTTTGAGTGGAGCATTTAGTCCAATTACATTCAGAGTGATTATTGCTTGGTGTTCTCTGAGCTTCCCGATCTGCATTTTGGTGCCTTTTATTATTATTATTATTTTAGAAAATTTTCAGGAAGGAGAAGAAGATCACATTTGGAATTAGTGTTATTTTATTACTTGTTTCATCCCTGTTTCTGGAGATTTTCTTATTCTTTTCTAGTCTTTGGCACTTTTGATCTGTTTCCCATTCGGTGTCCCCTTCATATTTCTTGCAGGGTTGTTTTAGTGGTCATGAACTCCTTTATTTTTTGTCTATCTGGGAAACTTTGTATACCTCCTATTCTGAGTGGTGGCCTTGCTAGATAAAATATTCATGGCTGCATATTTTCCCCCCTCAACAAGTAGAATGTATCATGTCACTCCTTTCTGCTGTGCAAGTTTTTGTTGAGAAATCTGCAGCTAGCTTTATTCATTCTCCCTTATAAGGTAAGGACTTCTTTGTCTCGTGGCTTACTTTTTTTTTTCCTTTGCCACTATATTTTGCAAATTTAATTATAACATGTCTTCTGGTTGGCCTGCTTTTGTTGATTTTGATAGGAGTTCTCTGTGCCTTCTGGATCTAGCTGTCTGTTTCCTTCCCCAGAGTAGGGAAGTTTTCTGCCATTATTTCTTGAAATAAATTGCCCCCTTTCCTCTCTTCTTTTTCTGGGACTCATGTAATATGAATGTTACTACATTTGATGGAATTACTGAGTTCCCTAAGTGTATTCTCCCATTGTATAATTATTTTTCTCTTTTGTTCGGCTTCATTAATTTCCAGTATTTTATTCTCATATGTCACTAATTCATTCCTGTGTTTCTTCCAGCCTGCCATTCATTGCATCAAGCCTGTTTCCAATTTCATTTATTGTATTCTTCATCTCTGATTGGTTCTTTTTTAACTTTTTTTTTTTATCTCTGTGGTAAGGGTTTCACTGATGTCTTCTATTCTTTTCCAAAGTCCAGTAAGTATCATTATAATTGCTGTTTTAAATTCCTCATCAAGTATATTGCTTATATCTGATTTACTTGGATCTCTGACTATGGCCCTATCTTCTTCTTTCATTTGGGATAAATTCTTCCATCTTAACTTTTTTTTTTTCCTAATTTTGTGCCTTCTTCTATTAGAAAAGCCAGTTATATCTCCTGCTCCTGAAAATAATGGCCTCACAAAGAAGAGGTCATGTAAAGCCCAGAGCTTAGTATTTTAGGGAGTATCTCCAGTGTGTTCTGCATGTGCTCTGCTATTATGTTTTGGCTGCTCTATCCTTCAGGCCACGTCATGGGCAGAGGCTCTACTTGCACATGTTTGGTCCCTGACCTGAATGTGGTGAGTTTTAACTAAGTGTGTCCTGGTCTGCTTGTGAAATGAGAACAGACACCAACTCCACCAGAACTGAGGTCTTGCAGAACCGTCTGGTCAGGAGGCATTCTGTGGGCAGGAGTTTGTGTTGGTTTTCTCAGGAAGGGGCCTGCCTTGCTGTGACTGAGGCAAGCCTCACTGAGAAGGGCAGTCCCACCAGAGAATAGGGAGGTGAGACTTGGTTTAAGCAAGTTAGGCAGCCAGTGTCAGTGCTGCACTGCTTCCCACACATGGCTCTGTGCATGTGCTGAAGAATGGGAGGGAGGTAGATGCTGCCAGCCAGCTCCTTTGTTCCCAGAGAGGTGTCTCCACAAATGCTGCTTCTCAGGGATGTGCTCCAGAAGAGCTAATAATCTCCCCTGTATGTGCCCCAGGCATTTTTCAGATAGTTAATTCCATGCTGTCGGCCTGGGGTTGTCTGCCTGCTTTCTCTCCCAGAGCAGCTCAGTGCTTTCTGGCTCTATGCCAGCCAAGCCCACTAACCTTTAAAATTCCAGGCTTTACATTTTGCTAGTTGGAAGAACTAATGAAATTCAGCCCCTTCATTTTCCAAGCCAAGGGTTTTGGGGAAATGTTCTCTCTATGTGTTCTCTGTGTGTTCCTTTCTTTCCTGTCCTTCTTCACAACCAGGGCTCCTTTCCCTCTGTAGCACCCATAATCCATTTCTTCCTTAAATCATGTTTCGATGCTTTCTATCTTTTACAGTGTTGCCTCTCCTCTCCCTTTAGTTGTGGTTCATTCTATCAGTGTTTGGGTCAGTTTCTGGGGTATTTAGGAGGATTTGATAGTTTGAGTGTATAAAAAGACAAACTTGGGGTCCTCCTACTCCACTGTGATCTTCTTCTCCTTCCTGAAAATTTTCTAAAATAATAAAAAAAAAAACACAAGGCACCAAAATAAAGATCGAGAAGCTCAGAGAACACCAAGCAAAATACATTTTTGAAAAAGAAAGAAAAAGAAAGAAAGAGAAAGAAAGAAAGAAAGAAAGGAAGAAAGAAAGAAAGGAAGAAAGAAAGAAAGAAAGAAAGAAAGAAAGAAAGAAAGAAAGAAAGAAAGAAAGAAAGAAAGAATATATTCAAGCTTGTGAAAATAATTGATGAAGATACTGTCTTGAAGGCAGCCAGAGAAAAAAGACACATGACATAGAGAGGAGCAAAGAATTAGAGCAAAGTTCTTAGAGAAAGTATGTGAGCCAGAAAACAATAGAGTGACAGATTTAGAGTATTGAGGAAGGTAGCTGTCTACCCAGAATTCTATAAGTGGTGAAAATATTTTTTAAAATAAAGAAGAAATGAGAATTGAGAGAACTCCTTATGAATACTCATATACTGCAAGAAATATAAAAAGAATATTCCTTCAGCAGAAAAAAATGTATCAAAAATCTACATAAAGGAACGAACACTTGTAAAGGTGATATAAATAAAGACTCAAACTGAATTAAAACAAACAATAGTCATTTCAATGTGACAGAAATGACTCTATATACTTCACTCAATATTATTAAATATTACAAAACAGTAAGCAGTAGACTAGGAGATATATCTAATAGGATTTCAGAAATAGTCTACCCTATAATTTCTGGATGATAATGATAATGATGGTTATGATAATGATAAAGATGATGATATGATGATGAAGATTATAACCACATGCAAGACAAATCTTTAGGCACTTTACATATATTAAAGTCTTTATTATCACCACATATAATGAGGTAGGTGACACTATTATCACCATTATTATTACCAGGGATAAAACTGAGGACCAGCAAGATTAAATACTTGACCAAGGTCACACAACCTGGAACTATAGCTCTATATCTACCACAACAATAAGAAGCTACTTCTGTGGGGGAGCCTGGAGTCCGTTAAATGTCAGCCTTCAGCTCAGGTCATAATCCCAGGGTCCTGGGATCAAGTCCCACATCAGACTCCCTCTCTGGCTCCCCCTGCTTGTGCTCTGTCTCTCTCTGCATCTCTATCAAATAAGTAATAAATTAAAAAGAAGAAGAAGGAGGAGGAGGAGAAGGAGAAGGAGGAGGAGGAGGAGGAGGAGAAGAAGAAGAAGAAGAAGAAGAAGAAGAAGAAGAAGAAGAAGAAGAAGAAGAAGAAGAAGAAGTTGTTGTTATAATTTTTGTGATAACTTTCAAAGATATTTTTGGAGAAAATCCTCATGATACTCCATGGACCTTTTATCAATGATATGCTAAGGTAATAATAGCAGGACTGGCAATATTTTTAATTAACAAATAAATGCATCCTCTTTTACATTAATGAGTAAGATTTTCTTTTTGACTACTTTTAAGAATTTCAAAACCTAAGTTTTAGAGGTGAAATAAAGAAGTTGTTTCTTCTAAAAAGCAATGTTTTTAATAAATGTTTATGAACCAAGTACATAAGATATAAGCTGTTCTCTATATTACTGTGTTGGATTTGTTCACCTTACAGTCCCTACAATACTGTTAAGTAAAATATATTTAAAAGAAACATACAGGAATCAATTAATGTGTTATTACCATTGTTTGCCATATCTCTAATAGAATGGTGCTTATGTTGTTTTAATAGCTATGTTACTTAAAGTACTGAATATTCACAAAATACTATGTTTAATTGGTACATCATTCAATGAAAAACAGTTACGATAAGTATCAACACCTTGGAGTGTTCAGTATTTCAGAAATGTGATAATGCGTTTCAATATAAATTCTTTACTGTGGATGCAGTGTAGCAGAAATGTAACTACGTGTAAAGGACATAAAGGTTAGAAACAAGTCCTTATATTTAGATTACTAGCACTGCAGCATTGCTTACAGCAGCAGAAGAGAAGGAAGGAAGGAAGGAAGGAAGGAAGGAAGGAAGGAAGGAAGGGAAGAAGAAAGAAAAAGAAAGGAAGGCAGAGAAAGAGAAAAAGAAACATCAATTAGAGATTTATAAAATAAATTACTGGATTAGTGCAGTTTGCTATTTATTTCTGGACCCTCATTATTTAGGGTCATGATGGGATTAAACTGCTGTTGGCCCATAAAGTTTGGCATCACCATAAATTTGAGCATACATTATTTGGGTGTGTAAGTGACCTGGGTTACTTCTGGACTGAAATTTTAAGAGCTTAGGTGTGTTTTACTATGTTGTCTTTTTGCACTGACACTCAGCAAATCTTCAGATTGTGCCTGCTTGGTCATTTGGGTTACTTGGTCACTCACCCAACAGAGAAGAAGGAGAGCAGAGCCCACAAGAAACCTCTAACAAACATGTATCATGAAAAATAAATATTTCTTCTTTTAAACCAAAAAGATAATGGATGCTTTATTATTAAATGATTATTTACCCTATGTTGACATATTTTATAATCAAACTGAAATACTGCATTTCTATTTAAAAGCATTAGATTTGTCTATACATCGAATTGAATTAAAAGTATAAAGTTCATCTGTATGTTGAATATATATATATATATATATATATATATATAAAATTAGAAAAATCTGGACTCTATTTGTGACTGAAGAAGCTAGGTAATGCAATAGTGTACAGTGTACAGAGAGGGAGAGATTGGGAGAGAAGTTGGGAGAGGTAGAAATGTTTTTGTTTTTGTTTATGTTTTGCCCTAAAGAAAAATGTTTTCTAATAAAAAATGTAGTAAGGAAAATCATTGCCTTATGGCCACATAACTTGGATTAGAAAAAGTTCATAGTAATATTATTAAAATCTGTTAAATCTGATTGCAAAGTTGCTCATAGAATACCCTGGAAAACTGAATAAATGTTACATAGTTATCCCTTAAAATAAAGGCTGTCCTTGAATATACACAATTATGGAAATGAGGCAAAATGTTGGGTGTCCAGTTTTTTGAAACTAAATAAGAAGGAACATAAAATATTAATAAAACACTAGTATTTATTTACGTTATGTTCAAAACACTAACTTTAAAAGCTCCAACTTTATTTTCAATTTTTCTATATAACAATTTTTAAAGATATATTAATTAGAGAGCATGCACACATACAAGTGGAGGGAGAGTCAGAGAGAGATGGAGAGAGAATCCTTAAGCAGACCCCCAGCTGAGCCTGGAGCCCACAGGGCTTGATCCCAGGACCCAGTGGTCATGACCTGAGCCGAAATCCAAAATCAGCAGCTTAGCCAACTGAGCCACCTAGTCTCACCTCTGTACAGTAATTTTTGATGTTTCTGTATCCCTTTTTAACAGGTTTTGATATTTCTACTAAGTATCTATAGAGAAAAACTACTACCTTAAAACAATTATATATTTTAGATCTCTTTTAAAATACAACAATTGATTACCAATCTTCAAGCTCGATTACTTGATAAATGCAAATTTCTAAACAATTGAAAAAGCAAATGTATAGAATAATATTTGATACATTACCTCAGGAAACAGCCTGCTATTTTATCTCACAAAAATATACATGGAGCAGCATCACAATAAAGTGCAAAATTGAGAGAATGGCTTTGGCTTTGTTGTTATTTTGTAATATAAAGGAAAATTTTATTGAAAACATTGAGAATATAATTGACGCTTATGAAAATATTTATCATCTATACATTAAAATATTTAATCTATATATTAAAATATTTAAAATACATTAAAATATTTAATGTATTCTGAAAAGAACAAAATTTGTTGTAATGTTATACTGTTGGTGCTTAATTACTACCGCAGTATAATGCTTATTGGAAGTACTCAGATTTAAAAAAAAAAAATGAAGTACTCAGATTTGTTTTAGTGGTACCTTAAAATAATTTCTTATAATAACATTGGGTTTTTTTCCTACTGATCAATTTTATTTATTTATTTGAATAGTTATTTCACGTATGGTATTTGTACACCTAAAGATGGGGAGGCAAAAAGATCTTTTCCTTGTTTGCATATAAAAACTTCCCAGAGAAGTAGATCTACAGGGAAAACATCCTCTAATAGAAAGCCAAACAAGAAAATTTCTTTACTCCTGCACAAAGCTAAATTGAAAGCCTGGTTTGAAAAAAAAAAAAAAAAAAGAAAGCCTGGTTTGTCAGCAAACGTTTAACTACAATATAATCCATGCCTATCTCTAGGACCCTAATTGGAAATTCCAAAATAGTTTAATTGGAAGATATTTCATATGATAGTATTATAGCAACATTGTCTTAAAATTTGGTACTCTGTCTTTTCATTAAATATTCATCATTCTGAGTGTAAACTTCTTCAGAATACCCTCTGATAAAGGAAAATGGAAAGAAATTTGACTTTAAGAATAGAAATTTTCCATTGATAAGAAAATATGTATTAGCTATAGATAAAATGAAAATAGTCCTGTTTTACCACCAAACAATGAAATACCACCATGAAAACCTATGAAACATAATAAGGGTAATAAAAAGAAGTGCTCATAAAGAGAATCTGCATCAGCATTAGAGTAAATGACATCTAAGCAAATCTAAGTTTATATCAGAGTGATGGAAATAAAGAAGAAAACAATTACAGTGAAGACTTTCTACCATTCAGGCCATATAAAAATGAAAATAACAATGTGGATTGTTGTTCTATTAAAGGAAACAGCATCTGCCAAGACTTCTAGAATGTAAGGCGGAGACAAGGGTTCATGCAGTACCTACTTACCAGCTGGTCAAACGACTAACCAGCAGCAGGTAGTTAAATTGTACTGAGGCCAAATGAAAATGTAGGAGAATAAGGCTGAGGACTTCACCTGGGTCACAGGCAAATTTTCACTCATCTGTTCGCTTGGGTATTCATCCAGCACCGGTTTATTATGTAGCTAGTATATGGTAGACACTGTCCTAGATATCACAGATATAAAGATGAATAAAGCAATGTCCCATTATCTCAAAGGACTGACTCTAGTAGAAGAACACAAATAGATGAACAAATTGATGCAACAGGGAATTGGAGGTGCTCAGATAGAAGCAGTGAAGTCCATTCTGCTTTAAACTTGGACAACTTTTTGAAAAATAGCACCC
This sequence comes from Canis lupus baileyi, assembly GCF_048164855.1. Taxonomy (NCBI): domain Eukaryota; kingdom Metazoa; phylum Chordata; class Mammalia; order Carnivora; family Canidae; genus Canis; species Canis lupus. The sequence continues at coordinate 6,251,629 of NC_132839.1, read as the reverse complement.
CCCATTAAGCATAACAATTTTTTCTTACATCCCTAGGATCCTTGTTACATGTTTAGATAGAATCTGAGAGATGATACTAATTACATTATCAGAATATACACGATTAAATTATAAATTGAGTGGCATATACACAATTTCCTGAAGAAATATATAGAAAGAGGGGAATAATGAAGACTGGAGTACTAAGATATCAACTCAGAGGCGAGAAAGAATTTAAAAATAGAGATGGAAAAAGAGTCTGTAGTTAAATATATAGATATGTTGTAATTACACTCTATCTAGATGACAGGTGTGATAGAAACCATTATGTTCGTGGTGTATCTTGCAAAAGCTTCCTAATTATGTTCCATCATATCTTCTCTTCAAATGATTCTTTTATGAAAACTTGAAGTATCTGTTTTTATTTTTCTTGTTATTGATTCTTTCTCCTCAGTTCTTTCTTGTTGGCCATATTTTCATTAGATCCTTTAAATGCTAATCTTGGTTACTTTAACATTCCTGTCTGATTGTTTTAATATCTAGGCCTCTTTAATAAATCTGATTATTTTGAATTCTTTATTCCTGGGTATTGGGGTGTGTGTGTGTGTGTGTGTGTGTGTGTGTGTGTACTGTAATTTTGATTGAACACTGACATTGTAAGTAGGAAAAAGATTAAAGTCAATATCATTTATGCCTGGAAATGGACAACCTCACCTGCCAGACCATTATTGTGGGAGATTGAGTTAAATCAATTAGAGATTGAAATGGAATTCCATTTTGCCATTTCTTTCCTTTCCATTAATTCTCCACAGAGTCCAGTTCCTTCATAGAAGGGCTGATATTACCTTGTGCTTAAATTGTGACTTGGGATTCTGAATAGTTTTTCTCATTATTATTATTCAACCATCAGCTTTTAATGGTCCTTTCACATGCCTTGTCCTTGAGGAGGTCCCTCACCACCCTCTTACCGTCCTCCAGTGGAAGACTGCTTTGGTAGCAGCAATGCAGCTTCTGTTCTCCTGGCACAGCTTCAGTCTTCCTCAGAGACCTGTGCTCCCAAGTGCTCAGTTTCTGAACACTCCTCTTCTAATGACAATCAGTTTCTGCTTTGTGTCCATGGGGTCCTCAGCAGAGGAGTTTTCCTGACCACCCTAAAAAGAGCAGGCCTTTCCATCTTATGGTAAAGAGGATTCTTTGATCCTCCTCAGAAGTAGAGGACTTTTATTTTTACCTCTCCACCAGAAACAATGAATATTTGCCTTGACTCTGGAGGTGACAGTGTTTGTTGCTGCCAGTGCCTTTAAGATTTTGATTCATCTTGGATTATGTCCAAGGAGGAAGGTGATTGGGGACAATTCCTGTCCCTCAGTGCCAGCTGATCATCTCCCGTCTACTGAGTTCCAAAGGGATGCTCAACTGTTCCCTGTCCCTAGTCTTTCTTTTCTTTTTTCTTTTTTCTTTTCTTTCCTTTTCTTTTCTTTTCTTTTCTTTTCTTTTCTTTCTTTTTTTCTTTTTTTCTTTTCTTTTCTTTCTTTCTTTTTTTTTTTAAGATTTTTGTTAATTTATTTTAGGGAGGGAGGGAGCAAGAGCAGGGGGAAAGGCAGAGGAAGAAGCAGACTCCCAGCTAGATGAGGAGCCCCCCTGTGGTGCTCAATCCCAGGACACTGGGATCATGACCTGGGCCAAAGGCAGGCTCAACCAGCTGAGTCACCCAGGGGCTTCTCTGGTCTTTCTTATGAGTATATAGCAAAGGTCCAGGGAAAAGAATTTGTGAGTGAGTGCAGACTCTCTTGTACCTTGGGCTCCCAATGATTGACAAATAAACATTAGCCCGTATCAAGGCTTTAAGGATCTGTAAAATTTTAGCTGATTTCTTCTTACCTGCATGTATGGTGATCAGCTCTTCATCAGGTGACCTACCAAAGTGAAACAAATGCTATAACTCTTTTGTCTTTTGTCACTTTTTGTAATACAATTTACCTACCTTGCAACTGTAGCTTTCAGATGGTTTTAGGAAGAATTGTTATTTTTCCCAATTACCTGCCTCTTTTCTTATTAGGTGGTGAGTGACATTCTTTTGTTAATTTCTATATCTTAATCAGAAAACAAGATCTAATTTTTTTGAATTATCAACGTAAATCTTCTTGGTATTTCCTTAATGAGGAAGGAGACTGAAGAGGATTTGCTTAATGATTATTCAGTATTTTACATTGCTTTGAGGCTTGACCCAAATATACTACTAACCAAAATTTTTGTTAACAATACTGCAGGTTTTCTAGAAATGAATATAATAAAATATGCACTTGTCTATCATTAAGCTCTAGCCTTGCTTTCTGATTAAGCACATTTACTCATACCTCAGGCTTCTCTATAGAGATAAACTTTTCTGATTTTTCTCTTTCCAACTATGATGGAATAATGTAATAATATACAAACATTTTTACTCATGCAACTCTTTCATTAATGAAAGTTGTGTATATTCCTAATGGAAATAACAGGAGAGTAGGAATGCTCTATTTAAAGGTTAGGATGGGGAAGATGAAAAGGTAACTTTGTGTTTTCTGCTCTGCATCTGTCCTTCAAAACCCCTGAGGAGTCTCAGAGGAACCTGGGGATTTTTCAGTAAAATAAATCCAAACTACCCCAGACCTACTTAATCCAAATTTCTGGAAATAAAGCCCAGGTATATGTACTTTAATCTGTTCTTCAGATAATTCTTATGCTCACTTGGGTATTTCATAGTATATATTAAGACCACTGAAAACAGCAGAAAATAGCCATATTAATTTGACTCTAATTTATTAAATATGTACTGGTATGTAATAGTTTAAATAGTAACAATCAAACTCTGAAGCAAAAATTTCACTAAACTTTCAGAAAGTCCTATACCAAAGATCATCTCCACATTTCTTCTGAATAGTTTTGATTTACTGTGTATATGGTTTTCTAGAAGTCCCAAATTAAAAATTATTAAATGGAATGATATATAAAAATTAGGGAATATAAAAGTGATACATTATAGTTTTTTTTCCAGTTACAATATACCAACTCTTTGTATACTAGGAATGGAAAATAAATACTTGTTTTAAAATAAGCTACAAGAACTATTATTTCAAAATTAATTATCATGTAAAACACATACACAAAGCTTCTGGCATTTTATGATACATTTTTTGGGATTATATGAAATCTTATCTGACAAGGTTTAAAACATATTTAAAGAAGAATTAAGAAAGACATTTTAGCATAGAACAATCATTGGAGCTGGTATTTATTATTTTCTCATTTATAACTAATTGTGTATAAAGAAATGTTAATTTATAGGAGTTCTAGAAGTTCAGGTTGATAAGCCTCACATATTTGAGTTTTTCAAAGTGATTGAGTATTTTTTAATCAAAAAGAAACAAGAATTTTTTTCTGATTCAGAGACTCCTATACACTTTAGAAGTGTTATAAAATATATTATTTAATTTTTTTAAAGTCTGAAAGAAAATTGTTAAGTGTAAAGTATGAAGAAAATGTCATCTAAATGAGCAAATAGGACAATGTATATTCTACTATAAAAATGCCACACGTGGGCAGCCCGGGTGGCTCAGTGGTTTAGCTCCACCTTCAGCCCAGGGCTAGATCCTGGGTTCCCGGGATTGAGTCCCACATCAGGCTCCCTGCATGGAGCCTGCTTGTCCGTCTGCCTGTGTCTCTGCCTCTCTCTGTGTCTCTCATGAATAAATACATACAATCTTTTTTTTTAATGCCATATGTAAAAATTACCTATAAAAGAACCTAACTTAGAGGAAGTGAAACCAAGAACTCTAGGGAAGAAACTGGTGATAGGGGATCCCTGGGTGGCGCAGCGGTTTGGCGCCTGCCTTTGGCCCAGGGCGCGATCCTGGAGACCCAGGATCGAATCCCGCATCGGGCTCCCGGTGCATGGAGCCTGCTTCTCCCTCTGCCTTTGTTTCTGGCTCTCTCTGTCTCTCAGTCTTTCATGAATAAATAAATAAATAAAATCTTTAAAAAAAAAAAAAAAAAAAAAGAAACTGGTGATGTCCCTGAAGCAAGGAAACCTTGAGTTAGACCTATTCCTGCATATATTACATCTTGTTTAGACTGGATTGTGTTGTGTCTTTGTTGTCACTTATAATCCAGAGTCCTGAGGCTTTGCCCTTCCACTGAATGGGTATGAAGTATTTTTACATCATTCCTATCTATTAGCATAAAATACTTATCAGGATAATTACCATAAAATTATGAGATGAGAGTTTTCCCTTAAAAGACTGTATCTTGAGGCACCTGGGCAGCTCATTTGGTTAATCATCTGACTCTTGATTTCAGCTCGGATCCTGATCTCACAGATGGTGAGATCATGCCCCCCCCCGCCCATGGTGTTCTCTGCTAAGTGTGGTGTCTCCTTGAGATTTTCTCTTTAATTCTTTTGCCCACCCCTAAAATAAATAAATATATCTTAAAAAAAAAAAAGACTGCATCCTTTTTTGTTACACCCACTTCTATTTTCTTGTGCTGTGTATGTTTATTTTCTTTTTCCTTGACAGATTTGTCTTGAATTTCTTTCTCTATTTTTTTAATTTTTGAAAGGAATAGCTTTGCTAATTATACTATTCTCTATTTCGCTTCATTTCTTTTTTAAAATATATTTTAATCCTTAATTTATAGGGTTTCTTTCTGTTTTGTTATGGATTTTATAATTATTTTCTAGCTTGTTTCCTATTTATTTTATAGCTTATTTTAATAAATGTGAAAATTTATTACATATGATAAAATAATTAACTACATTAATTTTAATTCAAATATCTTAGTTGTCATATATCATACATTTTTACTTATAACAATTAAATGAAATTAATTTGTTTTTTTTAAATTTTTTTTTTAATTTTTATTTATTTATGATAGTCACAGAGAGAGAGAGAGAGAGAGGCAGAGACACAGGCAGAGGAAGAAGCAGGCTCCATGCACCGGGAGCCCGACGTGGGATTCGATCCCGGGTCTCCAGGATCGCGCCCTGGGCCAAAGGCAGGCGCCAAACCGCTGCGCCACCCAGGGATCCCTTAATTTGTAATTAAAATATTATTTTCTTTTTTATTCTCTTATCCAATGATTAAAATTTTTAGTTTTACATATTATTATGTTTTGTTTGTTTACCTTTAATTTCTGTCTTCATTATGTGCTGGTTATAGAAAATATTCTATGTAAGTCCTATATAAAATTTGTTGATTTTTTATGGCCTAGTATGGCTTCACTATTTCTAAATATCCATTGAAATTCTACCAATCTGTTGTCTTCATTTGTAGACTTGTAGGTTGTTTATCTATGGGTTATTTATCAATAAAAGCTTATTCATTAAATTTCTCTTCTACATTATATGTCTTTTTTTAAAATTTGGTCTATCAAAAACTGAAAAAATGTTATCGAAAATCTGTAGCTGTGTTGCCTTGAGTTTTTATCCTTACAGATTTTTTCAGCAGATACTTTAAGGCAGTATCAATCATTGCTGCATCTAGGGTCCCATTTCATGAGACATGGCACCATATAAGAAGGAGGTGTAATATGGAGCCAAGTATATTCACTTTTATAGCTGGTGTGACCAAGTTACCCAAAATATAAAGTATATATGAGTCCCAACAATCCAGAACCATCATCTTATAATGCCATCCTTTTTTTTTAAGATTTTATTTACTTATTCATGAGAGACAGAGAGAGAGAGACAGAGACAGAGGCAGAGGGAGAAGCAGGCTCCATGCAGGGAGCCCGACGTGGGACTCGATCCCAGAACCCTAGGGTCACACCCTGAGCCAAAGGCAGACACTCAACCACTCTGCCACCCAGGCGTTCCAATTCCATCCCTTTTTTAAATGATGAAAGCCCCTATAAAACACTCATAAGACCTAAACCCAAAATACCAGACCATGTCCTGAATCAACCGGGAGTGCACATAAGCATTGTAATTTTTACTGAGTTCTAAGTTCTAGTCATTGGATTTCAACTGAAATCTTAATTCATTATTTTGTAGTACAAGCATTCTAAATTCCTCTCTTCATTTTACCAGTTTCTCCACATTAGCTGCTGACCTTGTACCAATCTCCTGAATTCAATAATTTAGCACACTTCATTTACTAGTGTATTAATATTCTATTGCTATGCAACAAATTATTACAGTCTTAGTGACTTAAAAGAATACTCATTTATTAACTCTCAGATTTGTATATGAGAAATCCATGCATGGTGTGGATAGGTTTTCTGCTCAGAATCATATAAGGCTAAAACTAGGGTGTTAGCTGGGTTGTGTTACTTTCTGGGAGCTCGGAGGAGGGTCATTCCCACCCTCATTTAGGTTATTAGCTCTTAGTTTTAGTACTAAAGTCCCATGTTTCTGACTGATAATCAGCCATGAGCTGCACATAAATGCTAGTGATCTCCCACATTCCTTACCACGTGGCCACCAATGGAGAATCTCACTGATGCCAAATCCCTCTCAAGTTTTGAATCCCTGTCTCTCTAGAAAAAGCCCAGTTCTTTTTTTTTAAAGTACTTTTTTCTTTTCTTTTTTTTGAGGTAAAATACATATAACAAAATTTATTAATCTTAACCATTTTTAAGTGTACAATTCAGTGGTATTAAGTAAATTCACTTTGTTGTGCAACCACCACCATCCATTTCCAGAACTCTTTATTTTGCAAAACTGAAACTCTACAACCATTAAACACTAACTCTTCATTCCCCTCCTGCCCCAGCCTAGCAACCAACTGTTCTATTTTCTGTTGCTATGAACTTGATTATCTTGGATACCTCCTGTAAGTGGAATCATAACAGCATTTATCTTTTTGTGTGTGGCTCATTTCACTTAGCATAATATCCTCAAGGTTCATTCATGTTATCGTGTATTGCAGAATTCCCTTCCTTTTTAAATTATGTTAAAAACATTTAATTCCAGCATAGTTAACATACAGTGTTATATGAGTTTCAAGTGTACAGTTTAGTGATTCGGCAATTCTATACATTACTGAGTGCTCATCATAAGTGTCCTTAGTCCCTATCACCTATTTCACCCACCCCCTATCCCCTTCCCTTCTAGTAATGATTTGTAGTTCAGTCAGGTTTTTGTCTCTTTTTCTGTATTTGCTTGTTTTGTTTCTTAAATTATACATGTTTTAAGAGGCTGTCTGGTGAGGTCAAAGTAAAATTAGATAATCTCCCTATCTTGAAATCAATGGATTGGAGTCCATAACTACCTCTTTAATTTTGCCCTATAACCTAATGTAATTGTGAGAGTGAAATCTCATCAGGAAAGATTTTTGCCGGCACTCAAGGCTTGGAGGCTGGATAAGGCTAGAAGTCAAGGCTGGGGGTTGCCTTGGACATTAGACTACCACATGATGTAATAAAAAGCTTATCTTCTTTTGGTTAATTCTACTCAAAATAAATTGAATATATTATCAATGTATAGTAATGTTCTATTTTTCAATTGTGACTGAAAACCTGCTTTACACAAGAATCATCCCTGTGGGCTTCTTTTTATATGCCCCTTTTTATTTGCATATATCTGGCACACAATGACTGATGCTCTTATTTACCTTTTTGACATTTTGTTTTAGATTTATTTCTTCTAAATAACCTATAGATTGGTTTTGTTTTGTCCCATCTTAGAATCTTCATACTTTATCTTATACTTTCTATAGGTTTTAATTTCTTATTATCTTTGTTTTACTTCTCTATTGTTATTTTGTTATTATGTTACTAATACACATAGTTTTTAAGATTTTATTTATTTATTTATTTGAGAGATAGAGAGTGAGCAGGGAAAGGAATAAGGGGAAGGGGAGAAGCACACTCTGCACTCAGCATGGAGCCCCACAGCGGGCTCAAGCCCTCGACCCTGATATTATGACCTGAGCCAAAGTAAAGAGTTGGATGCTCCACCAGCTGAGCCACCCAGGTGCCCCAAAACTTATGTTTGAATCTGTATTTTATCTCAACATAAAAAAAATTAAAGCTCTTTAGTGATTATTCTTATGACTTAAGGCTATTTAATCACACTCCACTTACCCTACTCCCTACACAACACACACACACACACACACACACACACACACACACTAATATTCTCAGTATTTCTAGAATTATCTGGATTTTTAGCTTGTGGGTTTTTTCTTTTCCATTCTTGAATTCTTTACATTGACTTGTTTCTCAGTTTATTGTAATTTGGAAATCCATAGCATATATTTTGGACTTTACCTATCTGAAACATCTTGCTCTGTTTTTCAGGATTAATTTTAAGCCAGACTAAACTAAATCAGATTATAATAATCAAAAATTTTAATTCAATAATAAGATGAGTATTTTTATAAGACTCACAGTGAAACAATGAATGTTCATTGGGAACAGAAAACTTTTTTACATTTACATTGAAAAGTGGAACACTATACACATTACCATAATGAATCAACATGACATCAAAACATTCTTTCAGGTCAGTCTATTAATAAATATGTTTTGAGTGTCTACCATGGTAGGGAAACTGGGATAAAAATGAGGATCAGAACTGTAAGGAATTTATATCTTTGCAGAGACAGAGCTAGCATATGCGGAAACATAAATTCTACACACCAATTACCCACTTGGGCAGTTCAGACCTAAGCACTAAAGTACTTCAGAAGAGGACAAAATCAATACAGAGGACTCTTTGTGAATGAGGTAACCAGGAAATAATAACAAATCCAATTTGGATGGACTAAGTTATGAAAACTCCACCCTGTCCCCCTACCCCCCTTCATGTATACGTGTGTATATCTGGTCTCACAATGGTAGACTTATCTGTTAATACTTTAATGCCACACAAATATATGTGTACACACATAAGATATATATATATATATATATATATATATATATATATATATATATATATATACTATATAACCCAAAGTTTCAAAGTGACATGGGAAGTTATCTCATTTTGATAAGAGAGTACAATGAACATGATTATTGAAGTTTAAGTTAAGTTATGAGTCACTAATAACAGTTGATTTGAACATATTTGGGAATGGTTGCATTAAAAAATTAATGTTAACACCCACATTCATTTGTATCATGTGGTTCTGTTCAAAAGAAATTTCATAGTCTTTAGCCCTTCTCCTAGGAAGTTACCTCTTGATAGCCTGCAGTTCATTTGGCAGAATTTCTGTTGGATGACTTCCTTAACTGGTTATGCTCTTTAAAATGACTGTGTTTTAATGAATATATTTTCCTGATTTCAAAAGTAAGTATGTGGAAAATATAAGAAAGCATTGAAGAAAACTTAATGTGCCAAAATTCTAACATCCAAAGATAACTATTGTGTTTAATTTGCTGTCTTTATCTTGCATAATTATCTGTCCTGATTTTCTCGTGTCATTTAAAATTTAAATGGTGATTTAAAAAATGAAATGTCCTTTTGTAGGATCCCTTAGATTTCAGTTTCTCAGTACATGTTCCCTTTGAATGATCTCAGTTGTCATTTACAATATCCATCCTGCAAGCAAAAAACTTCAGAAAAAAAATTGCAGAATGCACATTTAACAAATTAAAACACTAAAAAATAATACAAATTACTTTTTCTTAGAACAAATTAGTATTGCACTAACCGTAACTCTATCATTTCAGTACCTACAAAGAAACAGAAATTGTTACAATCGTTTTATTTATATAAACCTTATCAAGAAGCTTGCTTCTTAGGAAATGCTACTATCCCCTCTGCCGTGCAGTTTCATCTCCTTAATACAGCCTCTGAAGGCTCTTTAGTTAATGTGTATTTGAAGTATCATTCTACTCACAATGAACTGTACTGAAAAGTACCATCAAGCCTTTAGCATTGAAAGAAATCAATCTAGTGATGGTAAATGGTCTGTGGTCTCACAGGGATAGACTCATCTGTTAAAACTTTAAAGCCATACAAATCAAATATCCTTTTCTTTTGTAGAGTGCTTTATGTGGAATTAATGTATTTTAACCCGCACAACACTAGCATTTTCTATTCTTGTGAGATGTACAGAAAACTCATTTGTTAAAGGTGCTGTGAAATTAACCATTTCAATTTGATTCAGCTTTTTTCACTGATCATGATGATCAGATGCTGAGACACTGATCAATGACCAAACAGTGATTTAACTTGTTTGTTGTTTTGCTGTGTTGCACAGCCACAATTAACTAGATGTGTGCCAATAATTTGCAAAATCCTAATAACAGATGTGATAGACTCTTAAATACAGCTTTGGCAATTGCCTGCAATTTCAAAATAGCTGAATCATGTCTGAAGCTTCCCTGTGCCTCCTACAATAAAACCATACGAATATATAAACATTATATTGTTGAGACTGGAAGGACACAAAAGTGATTTTATTAAGATGACTTTTGTATTTTAAAATTGTAATCACAAGAGAGCTGTAGCTTTCCTAGTTTGCAATAAAGTCTAAAATCATGTGGCTTTTCCCACCTACTCCTTATGGGGAACAAATCAATTTTTCATAGAAATTTTAAGACAAACTTACCAAAGTAAATGCATAGATTCTGAAAATTCACTAGATACAATATAGTTTTTTATTTTAACATGAATAAACATTACTACATTATCGATACCATATTTAATCACTAGAATTACAATTTTAATACAACATTAATTACTTCAGAGCACAATGCCATAAAAACAACAGAGGCCTAGCAATACTGAGAAGCTTTTCTATGGGCCCAGAAAGCAAGTAAAACCCAGGACAAGTGGTAAAAAAACTTAAATTATACTGAAAACTTTTACCAAAGAGAGAACTTTTTAACCAAGCCACTAAGGAAAATTATTTTGCTAACAAGAATTATGTAATTTCCTCCCTTAGATATCAAATATATATTTAGCTTGTTTCTCATATACTAATTAAAAAAAAAAACAGATATTCTTTCGAACCTACCAATTTATGGCATCCTTTTTTTCTAAGAATTCCCTGAAAGATATATAAAATTTGGGTTAGCATAGTTCATAAATTTCCTAGGAAATAATATAGTATTGCAGATAGTCCTTGAAGAGAACCCCTGGAATTTTTCAGCATTAACAAGCTTTTCAGCAAACCCAAAGCAATTCAGTAAAATTATACAAACGTGAGCATACCCCACATATTTCCTCTTCCCCCTCCAAACATAGTTAGATATTAAGGCAGTTTTCTGTACAGTTCACACACACACTTCCTTTTGCAATATGTTGGCTATTGTTTTGGATTTTAAGAGTGGTAATGTCTCTTTAAAAAACACAGTAATAAGAGAGTAGCCCTCTAAAACTCCACAAAGGGCTGGGATAAACAACAACAACAAAAACCCTCAAACATAAATCTTGGAGCTATACTCTTCTCTGCACAAAGATTGCTTGAAAGCCAGAACACAATTTGTAGCACATCCTTTGCGGTAAAATCCTTGAATTATCACTCTTACACTTATTTTTATTTTCCCCTATTATTATTCAGAGCTGTGTTCACCACTGACAGCTAATCTGATTTGATCCTGGCTAATGTTAACATGGAAGGAGTTTAACTGAATGAATAGGGGAGAATGGCTGAACTCCTTGGGTATCTAAGCTATGAATCTAAAAGAGCCAGTCAATCAATTATGAAACACTTTGATGATTAATACTGGTTAAGTTATTCTAATTTATTGTTACAACCATCTCTTCCAATTTCAATAGTGAGCATGGATAGATACATAGATATATAGATACATAGATGAGAAATTTGAAATAAGAATAAATGAAAACATAAACTGGTGATAAAGGAAAATCTCTGCCTATCAATATTTAAGACACATGGTGGTATCAATGTATAACTAATCTGCTTTATATCATGTAAAATATAAAATATTTCAGAGTGAAGGAGTGGTTGTCCAGAACTAAAAATATTATGAGGCTGTAATTATTTTATATTAGATTCCTTTTGCATTTTAATATAAATCAAAAGCATTTATTGTACAGGACATTTTTTAAAGTTTGGGTAATGAAAGTGGTGATTCAAAACATTAAACAGCATTTCTAGCTGTGCTCATAGGTCATGTGGAATGTTAAATGCCAGCATGCCAACCAATCACAACCCAAACTCTAAGCAGCTCTTAAGATTACATATAATGAATAACAGATTGTAACTTGTGGGTTTATGCATGATTCTAAGATCTTTTTAAAACTTTTCTTTAAACATTGCCTTTAGAATCTCCCTGTTTGACAACTACAGCCATCTCTACATGGCAATACCACATTATCACATAGTATATGGTTGTCCAAACTAAGATAAGCTGCTCACCAAGATCACAGAACAATGACAACAGGAGATTCATATTTTCCTTTTTATGCATTTATCACTAAAATATCCACATTCAAAAGGAAGTATGTCTCTCCCAAATTAAGTCATTCATTTTTCTAAGTGTTCTTAAAGAATTTTTCATACTCAAAAGTACAAGAAAACAAAAAAGACCTACAATCTATTTCCTATTCACATCAAAGTTAAGTGGAAAATTTACTCTGAAATAATAAATGCTGGAACAAAATCAAACAATTTGACAGATATTCACTAATTTAACAAATATCTATTGAACACCTATAATTGTCAAAAAGTACTTTTGGTGTTTAAAATGCAGCAATAAAGACACTGGACAAAGTCCTTATTCTCATGGTCCAGAAACTTAGAGTGGCAGAAAAGCAAACTATGCACAATTACACAAAACAATTTTTACTATCTGAAATATAGCATAGGATGTAAAGAAAAAACAGAGTAGAGGTAAGGGAGAAGAGGACTCCTTTGTAAAGGATGGTGAGAAAGGCCCTTTAGATGAGGTAATATTTGAGCAGAGACCTTAATGAATTGAGAAAGTCAGAGGTTGGAGACAGAGAGAAAACCATAAACACAAATTTCCGATCCAGGGGCAACCTTGGAGAGTTATCTCTAACTTTTATACTTAAATATTAATGTGAGAATATAAATCTCTCTTTTCTTAACCTTCTAAGCTGGTTGATGATTTATCAAACATGCAGTATCATTTCTACAACAGTAGTATATGCGGATTTCTCATTCAAATGGGAAAAAAATAGCATGAATCTGATCGTCACTGGAATTATAGAGGAAGTAATCCACTAAGCAAAAGAGAAATGCTTAATTTTATTTATTTATTTAATTAATTTATTTATTTATTTATAGATTTTATTTATTTATTCATAAGAGATGCAGAGAGAGAGGCAAAGAGACACAGGCAGAGGGAGAAGCAGGCTCCATGCAGGGAGCCTGATGCGGGACTTGATCCCAGATGTGGGACTCAATCCCAGATGTGGGAATTGATCCTAGGACCTCGGGATCATGGCCTGAGCTGAAGGCAGAAGCTCAACCACTGAGCCACCCAGGCATCCCAGGAAATACCTAATTTTATACAAAGATATTGTGAAACATAATTTAAAGCACTGTAAAATGTAGAAATATTAATTTCCCAATTAAATTACTATCTTTAAAAAAAAACTTATTTACTTAGAAAGAAAGAGAGCACAATGAGGAAGGGCATAAGGAGAGGGAGAGAGAATCTCTGTCAGACTTCCAACTGAGTGGGATTCGATCTCACCACTGTGAATTCATGACCTGAGGTTAAACCAAGAATTAGGCACTTAACTGACTGTGTGCCACAGAGGCATCCCCCAATTAAATTACTTTCAATGGAAGCACCATAAAAGAAGAAAGTGAAAAAAAAAACCTTTTATATTTATTAGGAACATTTATTAGGAAGCATAAAATATTCATGTGTTTAAATCCACTGATTCTCATTCTAAGAACCTAGACTAAAAATATAATGGATAAAACAGTAAATACTTTATGATGGGCATTATTTTTCATGTAAAAAGGCCCATGACCAATATAAGTCAAATGGCTAAGTAAATTATAGTGAAGCCGTGTTTGCAATTATTCACCACAATTAAGTATGGCATTTTCCCAACACTCTAATTACCTTAATTAACAACATCATAGTCCTAAGCATAGGTAACAAAAATGTGTTACAAAGAGTATGTAATATAAGATTTCTACTGTTTAATATGAAAGTCTGGCTAATTAAAAATGCATATAATACACAACATATTTATAACCAAAATGTGCAAATATCTTTTTGCAAATTAAACCATCAGTATAAAAAAGTAAATGAACAAAGGTATAAAGAAAATTTCAAAATAGAACTGCAAATGAAAAGGAAATAAAACCATGCTTCCTTTAAGGTTTAGGTAAAAATAGAGCAAATATGATATATTTTCATTAGATTGTAAAAAAATTAATAGTGCTAGTAGATATGTCGAGACAAGGGTCCTATTCAAACATTGTTGGGGAAATGAAAAAAAATCAGGAAATATTTAGTAATATAATTTCAGTAATATAAATATAGTAAATATTTAGTAATATAATTTCACTTACTTTGTCTAGCCACTTCTGGGAATCTATCAGCATATCTATGAAACAGTATTTGTTGCAGTGTTGTCTGATTGATACTAAATAAGAGAAGGATAAAATACATTAGGTATATCCATACAGACTATGTAATATTCTGAAAGTATTAAAAATAGTAAGTTAGAGTTGTGTGTATCAATACAGATGGAGGCATGTGATGTATTTTTTAAGTTTTTATTTTAATTGCAGTTGGCTAACATGTACTGTTATATTAGTTTCAAGTGTACAATAAAGTGAGCAATTCCATACATCACCTGGTATTAATCAAGACAAGTGTACCCCTCAATCCTCATCAGCTATTTAACCTGTCCCCTCCCCACCACCTCTCCAGGAACCATCAGTTTGTTCTCTATAATTAAGAGTCTGTTTCTTGGTTTGTCTTCCACTCTCTCTTTTTTATCCCCTTTGTTCACTTGTTTCTCAAATTCCGCATATGAGTGAATTCATACAGTATTTGTCGTTCTCTTATTTCGCTTAGCATTAACTCTCTAGCTCCATCCATGTTGTTGCAAATGGGAAAATAACATTCTTTTTATGGCTGAGTAATATTCCATTGTATATATATATACTACAGCCACATCTTTATCTGTTGATCTATCCATAGTCACTTAGGCTGCCTCCATAATTTAGCTGTTGTAAATAATGCTGCAATAACTGTAGAAGTTCAAGTATCCCTTGGAATTAGTGTTTTTGTAGTCTTTGGGTAAATACCCAGTAGTTCAGGTATACATCCTAGGGTAGCTCTATTTTTAACTCTTTGAGGAACCTCCATATTGTTTTCCACACTGGCTGTAGCAATTTGCATTCCTTCTAGCAGTCCATAAGGGTTCTTTTTTCTATACACTCTTACCAACACCTGTTGTATCTTGTATTTTTTTGTTTTGCCATTCAGACAGGTGTGAGGTAATACCTCGTCAGTTTTGATGTGCATTGCCCTGATGATCAGTGATGTTGAACATTTTATCTTGGGTCTGTTGGCCATCTGAATGTCCTCTTAGAAGAAATACTATCTCTTCTGTCCATTTTTAAATTGGATTATTTATTTGGGGGGGGTGAGTTTTGTAGGTTCTTTATATATTTTGGATATAACCTTTTATCAGATATGTCATTTGCAAATGACTTCTCCCATTCCATAGTTTGCAATTTAATTTTGTTAATTCTTTCACTGTGCAGAAGCTTTTTATTTTGATATAAGTCTCAATTGTTTATTTTTGCTTTTGTTTCCCTTGCCTCAGAAAACCTATCTAGAAGAAAATTGCTACAGCCAATGCAGGGAAGTTACTGCCTGTGTTCTCTTCTAGGATATTTATAATTTCAGTTCTCACAGTTAGGTCTTTAATCCATTTTGAATTTATTTTTGTGTATGGTGTAAGAAAGTTTTCATATCCTTGTTTTGCTTGTGGCTGTCCACTTTTCCCAATACTGTTTGTTGAAGAGACTGTCTTCTTCCAATTGGATATCCTTTCCTGCTTTGTCAAAGATTAATGAACCATGTAATTGTGAGTTTATTTCTGGGTTTTCTATTCTGTCCCATTGATGTATGTTTCTATTTTTGTGCCAATACTATACAGTTTTGATTATTATAGCTTTGTAATATAACTTAAATTCTGGAATTGTGATACTTCCAGCTTTGCTTTTCTTTTTCAAGATGGCTTTGGCTATTCAGAGTCTTTTGTGGTTCCATACAGATTTTAGGATTGTTTGTTCTAGCTCTGTGAAAAATGATGGTGGTATTTTGATAAGGATTACATTAAATGTGTAGATTGCCTTGGGTAGTATAGATATTTTAACAATAATTGTTTTTCCAATCCATGAGCATGGCATGTCTTGCCTTTCCTTTGAGTCCAATTTCTTTCATCAGCATTTTATGGTTTTCAGAGCACTAGTCTTTCACCTCTTTGGTTAGTTTTTTTCCTAAATATATGATGGGTTTTTAGTTCAGTTGTAAATGGAATTGTTTTATTAATTTCTTTTGAAATGATACTATATGATATGATACTACATATAGAAAACCCCAAAGACTCCACCAAAAAACTGCTAGAACTGACAAATTCAGTGAGGTTGCAGGATACAAAATCAATACACAGAAATCTGTTGCATTTCTATACACCAATAATGAAGCAGTGTGAGATATATTTTGTAAAAGAAAAAAGTAAATTGTAGAGAAACATATATTTCTGTATTTGTAATATTAAGAAAATTTGAAAAATTAGAGGTATAATATTTATCAGAATTTTCTGGAGAAAAGATATAGGGTAGAGGAAGACAAAAGTAACACAAAGTGGATTATTTCAGAAGGTATTAATTTTAATTGGGTATGTAAAGTGTAAACTTCTAACAATAATGGTATTTTAAATCTGTAAAAACTGAATATGCTCACAGACAATGTAACAGACATAAAATAAAATATTAATATGATAGGACTCCCAAGAAAATCTTGTCTATTTGCTAACATTTTAATTTAATTCTGAAACAAATTAACATTTTTATTCTATAAAGAAAACAAAAGAAAGAAGGGAGAGAGTGACTGGCTTATTAGAAATTCTTATACTTTTGATTTTCTATGTATTGATATGGTGGATTATTTTTATCTATATATTTATACATTCTTCAAGAGTTTTGTAATCGGTATATATTTTACACTTAAAAATTACTAATTTTTAGGGGTGCATGGGTGGCTCCGGCAGTTAAGCATCTGCCTTCAGCTCAGGTTGTGATCCCAGGGTCTTGGGATCAAGCCCCATGTAGGGCTCCCTACTCCAGGAGGGTAGCCTGCTTCTCCCTCTCTCTGCCTACTCCTCCTCCTGCTTGTGCTCTCTCTCTGTCAAATAAATGAATATAAAAATCTTTAACAAAATTATTAAATCTTATAAGATACAGACTTTTTTATTTTGTAAAAAAGTGGGAGTAACCACAGAAATAATTTTGTAATGAGACTCTAGAGAGAAAGTTTCCCAGAGTGACCTAAAAACTCTCAAGAACAATTATGTTATAATTTATCCCATAAAATAATGTGAGGGATTGCATATTTTAAAAAGTGAAAATAGAAACACATCTAAGCCTGAGATTTTTAAACACAACAGCTACCATCCCTATAAAATTGGTCAGGGGACCAAGTATTATAACTCTGTCTTCCTCTCCTCCTCTAAGAACCTCCAGATAACCAAATAAAGGGAAATATAAGTCAGTGCTTAGAAATCAGAACAGATTGCCCACACTTATATGTTCTGAGCTTCAACTGTAAGACTAGAGTGAAGGATGACAAAAATATCAGCACAGATTTTTGATGATTAACTAGAGAAATCTTAGTATCTTAGCTGGAACTCCAGCTACAATCAATAATTTAGACAGAAGACCTAATGGCATGTTCTAGAGGATAGATGGAGACCATGCAACTTTAAATCTTTGTTTTTTGTTGTTTTTGGTTTTGTATCTAAAAAACAATGTGCTCTATAACAGATCCAATAGAAGGCCCACATTTTTTGCTGAAGTTACAACAGATAGAAAGCTGAGGTTATATAGTGCCTCTTAGCCCAGTGAGTTATGCCAGACTCAGGGAAAGCAACTAATATTATTGGGAATAAAAACAAAACCTAAGGTGATTAAATCAAGTAGTAAGCAGAAGTAACTGCTCAAGACAGTAGTGTTGAGTATAGACAATTGTAACACAATTCAGGGCAGTGTCCCATATTGTTCAAAAAGTCCAAGAGCCCTCAATTCTAGAAGACCAGCTGTTGATTCACCTTACCCCAAGCAGGATCCTTCCTCAGTCATAATCACTGCTGGCATAATTCAGAGACAGGTCAAAAGAGAATCTCAATATTACATAGAAGATCCTACAATCAGTAATCACTAAACATTTGAGTCAGAAGAGTACTAAATAACAACACAGTACAGAATGAAGACCAGAAAAATCAAGTTACTAGTACAAACAGAAGAGAACTTTAAAGGCACTACCATTAATACTTCAGAATGATAAAAAAATATTTCTTTCTAAAACAAAAATAGGCTGCTACACAAAAGGGATCATTCAAAAACAAAAAGCTAAAACCAAGCAGACATGAAAGATTGATCCAGCATTTCCTCAATCTTCCTTTCTCAGTTAATGTTCCCATCATCTACCCAGTTGCTCAGCATAAATCTTGGAGTATGGCTTCACTTCTTTTGATTACGTCACAGTCCACACCCAGTCCGTCAGAAAAGAGCTGTTCTACCTTCAAAACAGCCTTATCTGGGCATTTATCACTATCTCCAACGTTTGCATAATAGTTTAAGACATCATTTTCTCCTACCCTGATTACTACATAAGCATACTACTATTCTCCCCATTTCCACACTTGGCTATTAAAGTTAGTGCTCATTGTAGCAGTAAAAGTGATGATTCTTCAAAGGATAAGGCAAATTATAACACTCCCTAGCTATTTGTACTCCTACTGAACCCTCTGTTCTTCATCACTGCAGAGTCCATACTATATGATCCTGTCTGTCTCTCTGATTTTGTCCCTATCTGCCTCTCCCATCATTCACTGTGTATCAACCACATAGGTCTTCATTTGATCTCTTGTCGTAAAGCCTTTAAACTATTTCCCTCTGTTGCCATTCTCCCCCTGAATCCCCATGTGTTTGCTTCCTTCCCATTACTGGAATTTTAGCTGAATTACATACACTTCTCAGAGATGCTGGGCTAAGTGAGTTAAAACAGCCATCTCAGTTCCTCTCTATTCCACTGACCTAAAGTATACATTTCAAAATTTTTTCAAGAAATGAACTTTCTTACTATTTAAATATGTGATTTTTATACTCATTTAAAAACATTTATTAGTATTTTATTTAAGAGGTGTCCACTATTTGCATATGTTTTTCATTAGGCATTTGTCATTTTCTTGTTAATGTTTATGAATTACTTGGTAGGACTTTAGTAGACTAGTGAAAAAATGTTCATTTTCTTATTATCCTTGTTTTCACTGTGGAAAATTCTTTGAAAAAGGAAAAACACATCAAGGCAAATTGAAAACAGATAGGTGTCCATGAGACTAGAGATAGAAAAATTTCGATATTGATTTTCAAAAAGAAAAATATTTATATTTTGAAAATCTGATCATTTCACATCAACTTAGGCAAAAATTTAGCATTAATAGTTAAAAGAATGGGTCACAAGCAATTAAAAGAGAAAGCAGTGATTAGTACTATGGATTGCTAAGAAAAAGCCTTGTTAGACTAAATTCATTTTCTTTTTTTGACAAGCTTACTAGACTGGAAAATCAGAAAAATGCAATAGACAAGAAATATTCAGATTTCAGTAAGAAATATAGAAGTTTCTCATGATATCCTTATGAATAAGAGAGAGAAATAAGAGTTGAATGATTTCACAATTAGATGAATTTGTTTCTGATTTAACAACTATACGCAGAGGTTTCCAATTAATGGATCACACTGATCTTGAGGGTATTGTCTTTCATCCTGTGCCTTAAGACAATACTTTATCCAGTCAATTAAATGATATTCTTGAATATATATTGATTAAATTTCTCAATAAAATGAAGCTGAAATAGAAGAGAAAATTAAATCAGAATCAAATAAATAAATAAATAAATAAATAAATAGGCAAGCAAGCCATTTCTATCTTAAGTTACATGAATAGAAATGTAATATCTGCAATGAATTCTGATCTCTTCTAGTCAGATCTCTTAAAGAAGTGTTTTCAGTAAGTAAGACTTAAGATTGAAGAAATCTGAGTAATAAGATTTAAGAAAATATGAAAAATAAATAAATTAATACAACTATTAATAAAAGTAGCAATGATAATAAACTAGGTAAGAAATGAAAATCAAGCTACTTATAGGGGCGTAAAAATCATATGAGGGAGGTCTCCAGGCTGAAGGAAAAAGTATTCAAGAAAGACATCTTGTTTGTTTAACATATTTGAAAATATTTGAAAGTTTTTTTAATTGAAAGAAATAACTATTTAAAATTCTAGGAGAAAAAAAGAGTAAGTGAATTTAAAAGAGAAAGATTTCTATTATTTATAAGATTACATTAATGTTCATAATTCCACAAATATGAAAAGAATACCTCCTGGGAGGTGTTTCAAAGCAGAGACTGTAAGATCAAGAGGGCAGAAATGTTATCCTGGAATACAGACTTGTTTAGTTGTTGGAATATCCATCTGTTGCAAATTCCTGCTACAAAATGCCATACGCAAGTCAATCAAATGGGCCTTAAACAAAAGTATTATACAAACTACCAATTTAAGTTTAATTTTGTTAAATAACAATTTTGCTGTGAAGCTTAGGTTGTTTTCAATTAAATTTAAGAAAATTTAAATATTTGTTTTTATTTTGTATAGAGTGAGAGTCATTGGACCAAGGAGTCTATTGTTATGAATAAATTTATGTCAAGTCTTCTGTTTTTTGTTTTTTTTAAGATTTTATTTATTTATTCATGAGAGAGAGAGAGAGAGGCAGAGACACAAGCAGAGGGAGAAGCAGGCTCCATGCAGGGAGCCTGACGTGGGACCCGATCCCGGGTCTCCAGGATCAGGCCCTGGGATGAAGGTGGCGCTAAACCGCTGAGCCACCTGGGCTGCCCAAGTGTGTTTTGGATGAAGAGAGAGGAACAAGGTACATAAATGAAGCCAAAAGTGTAAGAAAAATACTATAATTTGTACCCTTCCCCAAATATCCAACTCAGCCACAGTGGTGGTTTGTATTCTAATATAGAGGTAGACAGAAGTTAAAGAAAATGTTTTCATGAGGGATATTTTTTTAGTTGAGGTAAAATTTCTATACAGTAAATATATAGATCTGTGAGTTTTGACAAATGCATAAAATTGAGTATCCATGACTGTAATCGGGGTAGAGTTCCATAACCTCCTTCCTGCCTCTTTTGTAGTCAACCCTTTTCCTTACCAAGAGCCCCTGGCAAATATTGATCTGTTCTTTGTACTCATAGTTTTGCCTTTTCTAGAATATCATATTAATTGAATCATACAGGATGTGGCCTCTTGAGTCTGGTTTCTTCACGAAGGTCATTTAATGACTGCAAGAAAAGTAGTGCCTTTTGAAGTCTGTCTTGTTTGGGCTGCACTGAGATATCATGATCAGGACAATCACAGCAGAATGATGAATGACAAGTTGATATGGTCAATCAACAGTGGAGACATGGGGGGTAAAACAATAATACTGTGCTGTGTAAGGTCAGTACTGAACAAACATGAATCACTCCCTGAAGAGTCTCAACAATACCAGGGAGAATTTTCAGGGGATGAAATCCTGTTGTTGTGCAGGAAGAAGATAGTACATAAGTGGAATTTCCATTTTAATGTTAATGTGACCTCATTTATATCTCTTGGCTGATGTGTCTTATGAACTTTGGGCTACAAAAGCATAACAAAATTGGTATAAATAAATAAATAAATAAATAAATAAATAAAGCAAACTCATAAATACTTTATCAACTGAAATGTTGAAAATAATGCTGACAATCTGAGAAAGATATAAATATACTGCATTTGTTCCAAAACTCAAGATGAAGGAGTCAAAGAAAGAAAGCAGAAACTATATGTGGCCATGGACCAGATAGAAATAGATTAGTGGAAGGAAGGAAGTTGTTAAGTAAATGGTTCTATTCTAAGAAGTTGCCATCAGACTTCTTTTTTAACCATGGTCATTGGTCAGGTTCATTCTAGTGAATTTCAAGACACTAGATAAATTCAAGGATGAGCTGAAATCATATGGATATTCACAGTGATGTAAATAGAAATAGTTTACTCAGAAAAAAAAAGTTCAGTCAAACTTCTAAATTGCTCAGAGGTTTTTTTGGTTAGGTTTTTTTTTTTTTTCAAATATACTCAATAGTGACAATTTTTTTTCTTTGAAGAGACACTATTTGGAATTGAAGGGGTTTTGTTTGCTTGTTTTGGTTTGTTTGCTATTTATTTGTTTTTAAAGATAATGACAAAGTTGTCTAATAGTTCTGTTTTGCTCAACCATAAAGCCTTACATATAATGTGTACTCATTACATATTTGTTGGATGAATGGTAAAAAATAATTATTTTTAGTTTGCTTGTGAAAAGACGTTGAGTCTTTGAAATGACTAAAGTTTTCTACTAAATGTCTTGGCCTTAGTGTAGAGAAGAATTTCTTAGGCTAAATACTAAGGTAATTTGGCCTAAAATAGCTACAGATCTAGTCAGAAGCATCCTATCTTATTTTTAGTAGAGCACTGTGATTCTACACATCCCTTTTGAAGGCAATAGAAGAGTAGGTAAGCTTACAGGAGATGCAAGATGTATTTCATGCCTTAGGACTTTTAGGAAGTAAAATGAATCATTCAGTCAGCACACCTGCCCTCCATGCTCCTTCCTTTTGTCTTTATTGTGGCACACACAGACCAACTTGCTATAGAACATGTTTAGACACATACTCACCCAACGTGGTTTGTTTTTTTTTTTTTTTTTTTGCTGCTCCAATCACACACAAGACTCTAAGGGAACTTCAAAGACACTGTCTTATTATGGCAAGGAATCTTCCTTCTGTCCAAAAAAGTTGTTACCAATTTACACAGGGAAATTGGCTCTTACTTGCTCCTGTGTTTGGATGCCACTCCTCCCCTTCCTCTGGCTCTTAACAAGAGTTTAAATTGATGATATATCATATGACAAGTAATTTATAGCACCATCTCTGCAAGGCCTCATATTAAGTGACCAAACCTATGCTGTTGTTCAACCAAAAAAATTTTTTGATAAATTTGGGTAACCTACAGTGGTTAGAGATAGGTGAGGACTTTTTTTCATCCCCAGAATGAAGAAGTGTGCTATAAACAAACATGTGGTAGGTTCCTGCTAACAAAAAATCTTTATTACAAATAGGCACATTAAAAACAGCCCTACACCTTTTTGTAGTTTTGAAAGGTTTCCCTTCTATTCTTAGGTACTCTCAGAGACCTTAATTGGAAGACTAAAGGCAATAACATTCCCAGAGCATGCACAGTGGCTTGGTGGTCAGGACAGGAAGAAGGCTCCACTCACTGCCAGAGACTGAGATCTCAAAAGATGAAATCAGAATTCTTATCTAAGGGTAAAGACTGTATAATAGCAACCTAACATTAATGCTAAATACTCAACTTGGTAAAGACATTAAAACTAACTTAATTATACTTAATGGTGAGAGTCAAAATGCTGTCCCCATGAAATTGGGAAAAAAGGCAAAATGTTGACTCTCAGCATTCCCATTCAATGTAATACTAAGATGTAATTCCTGCAGTAAGGCAAGAAAAAGACATAAAAGACCTACAGATTAGACAGGAAAAAATAAGTCTATCTTCATAGTTATAGATAGCATGATTGTAAAAAATCACAAGTAATCTACGGTAATAGTTTTAGAGGTAGAATTAATATGATCACAGGATATAAAATTAAAATCTGAGAAATTAATAGCATTTCCATATACTAGCAATGAACATGAGGAAAACAATAATTAAGAGCACAAATACCACTTAAAATTACTCCAAACATGATGAAAAACTTAGAAATATATTTGACAAAATATATACAGGACATGTACATTAAAATTACAAAATTCTGTTGGAAGAAATCAAATAAAACCTAAATAAATGGATAAACATTCAAAGTTCATGGATTGGGAGACTCAACATAATAAAAATGCTCCCCAAATGAACTAATGGATTTAATACAGTCTCTATAAAAGTCCCAACAGAGATTCTTATAGACACACACAATTCTAAAATTTACACGGAAAGTTATGAGCTCTAGAATAGGTCTGATCATCTTGAAATAAGAATAAATGGAGGAATCACTTTATTTGATATTTGAAGTCTACTGTATCTACAGTAATCAAGACATTGTGCTTCTAACGGAGAAATAAACACATAGGCCCACATACTGAAATAGAAAACCCATAATAGGCCCACACAAATATGCTCAACTGATTTTGTAGGAGGATTAAAAAAAAATCAGTGAAAGACTGCTTTTTCAACCAATGGTGCTAAGTACAACTGGGCAACCAGAGGTAAAAAAATGGACTTCAACTTCACAGCTCATTTTAAAATAACTAAAAGTGGATCATGAACTTAAATGTAAAACTTAAAATCATAAACTTAGAGAAAAGAAGGAAAGCCTTCAGGATTTTTTTTTTTTTTTTTTTTTTTTCCTTCAGGATTTTTTAAGCAAAATATTTTTAGGCTTGACAGGAAAAGCATGAGCCATAAGATGAAAAACTGACACATTGAATCCAGTCAAAGTTAAAGTCTTTTGCCCTGCAAAGGCTCATAACATGAAATGACAAGCTGCAGATTGGAAGAAAATTTTTCAACTACATATCTCACAAAAGACTGGTATTTAGAATATATAAAGAACTCTCAAAACCCAATAGTAATTCAATAAGAAGGGCAAAAGATATGAACATACATTTCATTGAAGAGGATACATTGAAGGCAAATAAGCACATGGAAAGATGTTTAGCATTATGAGCCATCTGTAAATAGCATTATTAGCCATCACTAAATTAAAACTATAGTGAGCTATCACTACACATGGATTAGAATGGATATAAGAAATATTGACAAAACTAAGCATCATTGAGGATGCAGAGAAACTGGTTTGCTCTACATTATTGATAAGAATGCAAAATGGTATAGCCAGTCTGAAAAGCAGTTAAGCAGTTTCCTAAAAAATTAAACATCCAATTATCATATGGCCTACCAATTTTACTCTCTTTAACATTTATTTCTAAGAAATGAAATTCTGTATTATGCAAAAAATTGAACCAGAATATTCATAGCAGCTTTATTTGTAATAGCCCCAAACTATAAACAGCTCAGATATCTTTCAATGAGTATATTGGTTAAAGCATCTCTGGTACATCCATAATATAGAACGCTACTCAGCAATAAAAAGGAACAAACATTTGATTTATGCAATAACTTCAAAGAATCTCTAGAGATTATTTTAAGTGAAAAAAGACAATCTGAAAATGTATTATATGATTCCATTTACATAATATTTTGAAATGACAAAATATTTGAAATGGAGAATATATTAATAGTTTCAGCGTTCAGACCAGAGACAGGTTGAGGGATGGAAGGAGATGAATGTAGTTGTAAAAGAGCAACAGAAAGAAGCCTTGTGATAAAACTTCAGTTTCTTGACTGTGACAGTGGGTGCACACATCTATACATAAGATAGAATCGCAAATAATTTAAATACACAAATAAGCTCAAGTAAAGCTAGAGAGAGATAGATAAATGAGGGGATTGTATTGATGTTAACACCCTGTTACTGATATTGTACTACAATTTTGCAAAATGTTGTAATTGAGCTAAACTGAGTACAAGGTTCACAGGATCTCTTTGCATTATTCCTTAAAACTAATATAACCTACAATCATATCAATAAAAATGCCAATTAAAAACAAATTGCAAGGAGGTCAATGAAATAATCCCCCAGAAAAAGATCAGAAAATAAGGAGAGATTAATGTCCATTTCTTAGCCTTCTGTGGATCAATCCTCCTTTATGGGTTTAAAAATACCATGGATTTCAAAAGAACAATATATAAAAGATAGTAACAACAGAAGTTGTATAACTTTATCACACTGAAATATTTTTTAAATCTTTTACAAGGACACTAGATATTAGGACATGGCAGTTATAAATTCCATCTTTCTCTTTTCAATGCCCTCTCCTTTTACTGAAACATTTTAGTATGTCAGGCCAGCGTTTCTTGTCCACAATACAGAGAGCTCCTCCTTCCTTCCAGTCCTCCTCTCAAGCCCCAATCTATTCTCTTCCATGCCTTCTAAACTGGAGAGCCTCAGCCTTCACCTATGAAAGTAGAAAAGGAGGCCTCCCTAATTCCAGTACAAGAAGAGATTTAACTAATGTTGCATTAATTGACCTAAAAAAACAAGTATATGTAAAGGTGGAGATGAGCCTTTCTTCGAAACGAGCACTGCATTTTCATAACGTGTGACTTATCACCTGTGAACATTGCCATGACCTTGCCTTTTCTACATAATAACCCTAAAGAATCATTCCCTCTTCTCTGAGAATGTATCACTTCATAGCTCTCTCTGCTTTCCAGGACAAATGGCAATTAGATGAAATCAGATTAGATTAGATTTGGATTCCCATTACCAATAATCTTCACCCTCACAGTGAATCAACACACCACAGAGATAGTCAGAATTTCCATTTACCTCATTGTTTCTCCAGATTCTCACCTTTCATCCATCTCTCTCTCTCTCCCTCAATCCTTGTGAATCTGGTTCACAACACATGTTGCCTTCCTTCTCCTTCAGCAAATTAAAATCATCATCCATCAGTTATTCTCTGTGAGATACCACGTCTTCAAATGTAAATAGCCGGTAAACCTACATTTTATCATATCCCCCAAGGAGGGCATATCAATGATAGAGAGCTGAAGGGAGCAATGCTTGGAGGCTGAAACCTTTTAACACCTCAGGCAGGGGCACTAAGCTAAGCAAAACAGGAGAGTCCTTGAGGTCAGTAGTGCTTCAGTCAGATATTTTGCCTGATCATTAGCCGTATATGTACCTTTGGATTAAGTCAAACTATAGATTTCCAGAATCGGAGGATGACTGAGTTGGCAACTTAAAAATATTTAAACTATTCATGATAAACCCACTAAAACTATGAATTTCCTACATGGATGCAGCCTTTATCTTATTTTCAGAAATAAAGGTATATTATTTCCAAAATATAATGGTCATCCAGAAATATCAAATTATCACATTAACATTCAAATAATGATATATTAATTTGATAAGGCTAAGTGTCAATATTTATGCAAGCTTGATAAAAACTTTTAACTTCAAAGTTAGATAGGCTATTTTAGAGTTTAAAAAATTTAAAAGTTGATTTGCAAATTTTTTTGCCTTAGATAATTACTATAACTAATGAATCTAGTGAATAGTGTAGTTGAATCCAACCAGTAAAAAAGTGAAAGAGAAAAAATATCTCTAGGCCTTTGGTTTTTTTTTTTCCAAATCAAGTTAAAATAAAGTAAACATACTAGGAATTATCATTACTGTGCTTGTTTGTAGACAAAGTATTTTTTCACATAAAAACATTACAAAGAAATTTACTTTAGATAAGATTCCATATATTGGGAGAGGGGAAGAAACAGCACAAATATTTGCAGCAAAGCATAACAAATATTACCCGGGGCAATTTCACTACTAATTCTATTTTTTGAAGAAAAAAGTCATTTAGAATGATTACCGTATCTTGAATTTGTCAAGATAACTAATTTTCAAAACATCCCTATATATTTATGTCCTCATACCTGCAGTAAGGAGTCTATATACCAAATGCAATAATCAAGCAATTTTGTATAATAACCAATACCCTCAGATTGGGAAAGTCACTCAGTTCTCACTGAAATCCTTTCATATCTCTCTCAAGCTGTCATGTAAACTGAGCTTGAACGACTTAAAGAGAATTCCATGTTCCAGGACAGACAGTTACACTTCAGGCCAGGCATGAAATTAACAATTCAGATGTATAATGAGTAAAACCTGTGTTTCTCTAACTTCCACTCATCATATACTCTTTCTGTCCTGTGGAGTGCATTCTAAAAAGCTTTAATTTTCTTCCACATGACACAGTGTATTTGAAAAGCTATTATTTGTCACCTTCTAGTCATTAGGTCAAACATCAGCTGCTCCTCAAACTGTGCTTCATATTATATGATTCCAGTGCCTTTGACCAACATGGAGACATATCTCTGAACAAATTTCAGTTAGTGTATAATCCATTTAAATTTTGATACCCAAAAATGAATGCAGTATCGTGGGTAAGAATGAGTTTAGCCCAGTGTTACCATTTCCTTCATACTAGAGATTTCTTAAAATCCAACTAACAATGGTCAGCTTTTATTTATAATATCAGACTCAAATTTATATTAAATCTCTTCATCAATTTTTTGACATCCCATATCTACTTTACCAATAAATCTCATCAGCTCTTCAAATAAATTAATCTACAGCAATTTCCCTCTGTGGTTTAATGGTGAAAAATGGAATATCTCATTGTGATTGATGCCTTCCTCATCTGTCACCCAGACCATTGCAACAATCTCCTACCTGGTTTGTTTCAAACCTTATTCACTACAGTCTATTCTCCTTATAGAGCCAGTGTGTTAAAGTGGACCTTAAAAAGAAGTCAGATCATGTCTCTCTTCTACTCAAAACCTTCCAATGCTTTTTATTCCCATTCAGAATGTGGATTTGGATTTTCCATTTTTACTAACATATAAGGTCTATGAGGGGAGAGATTTTTGTCTATTCACTGATGTATCACCAATCCTTAGAAAGTGTGAGGCACTTAAAAATTCCTAATAAATGAGTTGTGACTAATGCAATACAATCATTTTCATGATTGCTGTTATACATAAGCCACAGCTCTGCCAACTTCTATATTAGATTTCATTGTAGGACATTGTTGAGCTTTATCTTGTATATAGAATTAAACCTTTAAAATCTAAGACAATCAAAATGTATTTGGACTAATTAGAAAATTAGCCAACTGGATAAGATGCAAAACCCAATATACTTTCCTGTATTGTAATAAAAATCAATTATGAAATACAATGGGGGAATAATCTCATTCATAATATTAATGAAAAATACAATTAACCGAACAAGAAACTTTAAAAGAAATATAAAAATAAATAAATAAATAAATAAATAAATAAATAAATAAAAAATAAAAGAAATATAAAAACATAGCAAAAGCACTATAAAATTGTACTTATGCAGAAAACTGACTTTCATAAATGGACAAATATGACAGGTTCTGCAATAAATCATTACGAAGGTGTCAGTTTCTTTACAATTAACTTATAAGTCAAATGAAAGAAATATTATACTCAAGATGCTCAAGATAATATGGAGAAATCTGTTTTGGGGGATTAGCTTCTAGAATATTAGCTTAAGACAAGTTTTTTAAAAAATTTAAAAATTTAGTGAATTAAGCCAAGTAAGACCAATCTAGGCCAACCAGATAGCAACGGACATTTATTGTTTAACAAATTAATATAATTAAATTTTAAATATCATCATTTTAGTGCTAACCATCTGTTTAGCCTATCATTGTCTTTTAGTTCATAAGTTTTCAACCAATAAATGAATATCCTTCCCACTTGCACATAATTAGCATAATTTATGACCATACTCTCAAAGTGTTTTAATACTTTAATCAACCAATATTTATCTGCCTAACATGTTGCAGTGCAAATCACTGACAAAATGTTAATTATGAGAATGTTTCATAAGGCTCTTAATTATAAATTGTCCTTCAAATTGATACTTATTAACTTGTTTTTGCATGTTTTTCAGAATAAAGTTTAAAACATGGTTTTCCTTTAGATATGCCTAACATACATTCTATACTGCCTTAAAGTACCCTACATTGTGCACCTGGGTGACTCAATCGGTTAAGTATCTACCTTTGGCTTTGGTCATGATCCCAGGGTCCTGGGATCAAGTCCCATGTTGGACTCCTTGCTCAATGAGGAACCTGCTTCTCTCTCTCCCACCACCCACCCAGTAACCCCCCAGCTCATGGTCTCTTCTCTCTCTTTCTCTCTCTCAAATAAATAAATTCTTAAAAAAATAATAAAGTACGCTACGTATAGTAGGAATGCAATACACAGTAATTTAATTTTTGTATAATCTGTATGTAGTTCTCCAAACTGTCCATAAACATTTTATAAGATTTTATAAGAAGTTGTTTCAAACTCTTGACTAACATTGAGACATATTTTTTACCACATTTCCAATCTAATAATACATCAATTGTATAAGATATTGATTCAATTATTCTTAAACATCTTGTTCTTTGCCTATTCACGTGGATCCTGGTTATTACTGATTAATTTTTCATCTTCTCCTAAAGCATCCTTTTGACAATATCTTCTAAACTCTTCCCATATATTGACTAGAAGCTCACCAGTCACTTTGTTTTCTGGTTATTTGATTTGGTTTGTTGCCCATCTCCTGGAACCTCTCCCAGTCTCTGTATATCTTTAAACCCTGGCAGCGCTTCACTAATCTCATTTAAGTATACTTTTGGTGCCCTGAGCTATAATTGCAAACTTTATTTGATTAAGCTTTGTCTTAATTCTTTCATCTTGCCTTTCTTATTCCTCTTTCATGACTTCCTGGATATACGCTTCATTTCAAGTTTATGTTATGGTCACACCAACTTGACAGATACCATCAGAATTTGCATTCCTTTGGGAAGTTCATGTAAAATTACATAGTGAATTTTTGTAACAATAATTCTATTTAAAGATATCTTCAGAGGACTTAATCAGTTTATAGAAAAGGAACTACTTGAAAATCTGGAAATGCCAATTTTATGGAATGCATCTCATTAAAGAATTTTGGCCAGCCTCTATTTTAGCCATACATGAAACTCTTGTGTTATCTATGTGATGACCATGAGAATAAAGTTTAAAACTTGGTTTTCCCCTTTATGTGTTCATATTACATCTCTTTTATTGCTTTACAGTATCATACACACACACACACACACACACACACACAACATGACAATGATATATGCAGCACCTCTGATTTGTCAATAGAATTCAGCCCCAAATTTAATTAAAACATGGTACATTGTAAAAATAAAAGGGAGAAGTAAATCTAATTGAAAGAAGGATTAGTAAAAGCTTAATAAACAAAGTGTATGTATTCAAATGTGATATATTTGTGCTCAATCAAGTTGGCAAAGGTGTTTTTTTTTTTTTTTCCTTTTCTTTTCTGTTTTATTTTTTAGTGACAGTTTCAAATTCAGGTATATGCAGTAGATAATGAGCATTGCTTCTGGGAGAGTTCTATTGCATGTGTATGTGTAAAAATTTAACATAATATATGAAGAGACAAGAAAATGCTTTTAATTTAAAGTAACCAGAAATATATATATATATTCATGATGATAATTATTATTCTTCTCATAATAACTAAAATTGAGATTAACCAAATGCTCAAAATATAGAATAATGTGAGCTAATTGCAGATACATTTTGAAGTACCATGCAAGTGTATAAATTGAGTTTTTTGAGTTTTTAATAGCAGTAAAAATACATACATACTACAAAACAAAAACCAAAGGTAAGAAAAAGCTAAGTTATATATACATTATGACATCTATTAAAATTATAAGTAAGATGCTGAAGGGAGTATTTGCAGAATTATAACAATTATATCTCTAAATTATAAAATAATGAATAATCTTTATCTTCAATCTTTTTGAATTCTCTGTATTCCTAGCATGTTTTTTCAATAGTTATATGTACATAAATTATTTTAAAAACATTAAGAAAAAAACAACTTTGAAAAGAAATAGGGTGAAAATAATAATTCAGTATCCAGAGTTGTAACTAATAAAATTTTATTTATACCATATTTAGAGTCATGAGTACTTTTATTTTAACTAGGAACTCTAGCTCTCCCTATTCTGTAATTGTTTATTCTCCAAAAATAATTGCAGCAACAAAATGTCATTCACCCAGATTTTAGTTCTCATTTGAATCCTATCCCCACAAAGTAGCCACAATTTTACTCCATCACTCCAATAATGAACTAAGAACATGAAAACACAAGATTGATGTGTTTGTTTAAAAACAGCTAATATGTCATGCTTGGCTAATGCTGCTCAACTTCATCAATGATAAAGAGAAGAGAATGTTAGTAATGAAGCATCTACTGCACATACTTCAGTGATAGAAAGTGACATGAGAAGCACAGCATTTGCTATTCTCTTCAGATTCAATCTTCTGAACCATGTTGCTCTGGACAAGTCATCTTTTAATCATTTATAGAGCAACCGAGCAACTTGATTCTTCAATAGTAGGACCCAGCTCAAAATTTAATTAAGGCATTCCAGGTTCAAATAACTGAATGGAGATGTAGACCTAATCGAAAACAAGGAAAGGAGGGGCAGAGGAGCTGAAGGAGAAAGGCATAGAGGGAGGAAATGATCTTAAGACAAAACTAAAAAACTCAGGCAACACTATTTACTTTTATACCTTATTCTTTCCACCTGTATCATCTGTCCTTTCTAAATTCCTTAAACAATAGCCACATCAAGAAAAGTTATAATATAATCAAGAGTGTGTGCTTTACCTGTCTGAACACAAACTGTGTGTTTGCTACAGCACTATGTAAGTTTTGTGGGAAAACATTTTTTTCTCTGGGATGTCAACCTTGAAATTATCAGGCATCTATTTTCAAAGCATTCCCAGTTCCCCACAAAGATCTAAAAATAAAAATGGCTTTTCTGAATTATGCTGAATGTGAAATCTTCACCTATATACTATACAATGGGAAATATTATTTATTCTTGTTTTTGTTTAATCTTACATAGCCTGCTGAAAAAGTCCTATCCTTACTGACACTCAATTATTAAGCCATTAGCTCACGGTGTTAGTTTTTGGCCTTTTAATGAGAGGTCAGTGCATATCTAATACATGTAATATATTAGAGCTAAAATGGGCTTGTTTTTCTGAGATGCCCTTGCTTTTCTCAGTATTTTTCTTAGCTCTTTCTACCTTCATAAATTTGGATGAACAGGTCAAAAGTACATCACCATCTCCCACATATTTGGTGATCCAAAAGTGCTTTGGCCAGTTTGGAGGAGTTCCAGGAATAGGTACCTGTTTGTATTCATGTATTAAAGATCCGTTAAATGAGGAAGGCAGTCTTTGCAATTTTCTTCCTAGAGATCAGAATTTAGTCACAGATGCTCACCCAGGACCACTGTTCATATGGCTTCCCCTTACATGGAGTAGGATGGCTCTCTGTTAGCTCCAGTAGGTGATTTCTTACCGTACCCTTTTTCTTTTATTACTTCCCAGTCTAGCTGCTCAGCCATGCCACTGGTTTGCTGTTTAGTTATCTTTTCTTACTGTTGTGACTGCACCTTGCTGACCAATCCAGTGATTTATTTTTTTTATTTATACATGCCAGTAAATATTTGTAGAAATGCACAAGTGATTTATACGAGCTAAGGGACATCAGAGTTTTGTCTCCCTCGTAGCTGCAGGAATGCATATTCCTAAAATCTAAATTGTAGAGTGATCGTTTTCAAGTGAGTCATGTTTATGGACATTGTTGCTTGTTTTTAAGCAGAGGAGGAAAAAAGCCTCACCTAAACTTTCTGAGTCATAAACCTGTCTTTTCTTTCCTTAATCGCACAACACAGTGGAATTAGTATATATCCGAAAGGACTGGGAGCAGAGCTCTTATCGCAGCACGTTTCCACATGCACCTCCCGGCAGGTATCCAATGCTTGTTGCAAACTAAGGAAGACTTAAGATTAGCCATTGGCAATTCATTATTAACACTCATATATTCTCTTGTTGCAGCCGTGGAGAGCTAAGGCAATATATTTCATGTGAGAAAACTATAAATGTTCTAGAAGAATAAAATTAGAGAACACAATAAAAATGTAATGAAAAGAAAACAAGTGTAACTATAAGGCTTGAGACTAGATACTGAGAACACTTCTAAAGAAAATTCTTCATACAATTAAAACAAGTTGACATGCGGTATACTCTCCATTGTTAACTTTCATAATGCAGAGTATAAAATAATCCTTCCATTTAGGCCTCTTTCATTTGGAATTCAAGATAATTTCAAGACAGTGGTTCAGTGTTGAAAATAAAAGGCCTAACGTCCTGTATGAATTGTTTGCAAAAAATAAAGGAATTTGAATTGTTTACTTATGAATACAAAAATTGAAGGATTCAGAAAGGCTTACATATAGCCATAATCATGCATATTACTCTACATTTAGGAGATTTATATTCTTCTATTGTATCTCATATAATTTACTCAGAAATACTTTCCTTTGTATGACCATAAGATTGGTTTATACTGTAACAAATGACCCTGACAAACTCTTTGCCTCTTTAGTTTGAGAAAATATCACTGACTTCCCACTGTAGTAGGGGATAAATACCCATAAAAAGGTACCATAGAGGCCTGTTTCATGTCCATTTTAAGAATTCCAAGATACCAGACCATATCCCTGAGAGAAATGGTAAAAGGATTCCAGTAATAAGTAAAATGCCAGAATCCCTTTCATCACAAAATAAAAACAAAGGCTGCACCAGTCTCTGAGGGGGCCAGGGGCTCAGGGTAAGGTAATTGTAATGGTGCACACCCAGTGGAAGACAAGGTAGATAGAGTGACTGCCAGGATAATACTGGGGTGGCTATGTGATCAATGCTATTGCCACTTTTTTCTCCCAGGTTTGAATAGCGTAAAGATTGGTGGTGCCTTAGGAAAAGCCACATATATATAATTTGCACATGCTTCCTTTTCTTATCACTTCTCAGACCCTCTTAAATATGATAGAAATTATATCAGATACACAACTTGACTTTGGAACATAGAGAATACATATATATGCATAGAGAGGTAGCAGGTGCTGGATATTTAGGACATAAGAACTAAAGGTAATGTACACACATATACACACACACATACATTTGTGAATTAGCTGTGCAACTGCCGGTGTGGCAATGAGTAAATCAAAATGACTCTATCTCCTACATTACCTAAGAGATGATCCTGACTCTAGTACTTACTGTATTTGTATCTGAATCACAAAAGGAATGTGCAAATACAGATGTAAAGGAAATGGTTTGCTAATAATAGCCATTCTCATTAGTAATGCCAAAGCCAAATATGAATCTTATGATATTTCTTGTTTGCTTCTCTTTTTTGTCACATTCTAGAAGATTTTTAATTGTTAAATAAAATCATAATTTTAAAATTATGATAAATCATAACTTAAAATCATATAGTACTTTCAGGAACATGAAATCTATGGTTTGACAATGATTGGATTAGTAAAACCAGGAGGCTCTGTTGGAGCTAATTTTTTTATCTTTGAGATAAAGCATCAGCATTCTAATGGTGGCATTTAATAACCCTTTGTCCATTTTATCTGAAGAGTTGGTAAAATTGTTTGTTGGGGTTGCTTAAAGACTGTACTAGTTTCCTAGGACTGCTATAATGTACCATAAACTGGGTAGCTTAAAACAACAGGAATTTACTATTTCACAGCATGGACGCCAGAAGTCCAAAATGTGGAGGGTCTAGGGAACAATCCCTCTTTGCCTCTTCCAGCTTCTAGTAACTGTTGGCAGTCCTGTTTACTTGGCCTATAACCACACCAGTCTACTCTCCTGGTTTCCACAGCACCTTCTCCTCTTCCTTCTGGCAAATCTCCTTCGTATGTCTCTCACAAGGACACTCACTAGTCATTAGATATAGGACCACCAAAAATAATCTCTTTACCTCAAGATCCTTCATTAGCAAAATTCATGGTTCCAGGGATTTATGTGGGCCAATATTCAACCCACTACACTGATTTAGGATGTGACGGGGAAATGCAACGATGATATTCGGCACATGTGGGTCAGGTAAGTCCTGAGGAAGAAGACTTAACATGCTCCATTGAGGTCATGTTAAAAGGTGTGCTTCCTTCCTGAGTATTGGAGGTGCTCTAAGAAATATACAGTTGAGAGCAATGCCATTTATCCCATGGAAGCAGGTTAAAAGTCCCATAAAGAACTAATCTCCCCACTTGAAAATCAAAACTGTCAGATAAAATATTGAAACTTAGGTTAGGAAAAGGAACACTTTACCTCTTCTTTTTTCCCTCCCTCCTCAAATACTGCCTTACCCTTTGATTAAACTTAGTTGTCTCATAATACTTTTATTTCTTCAGTTGATAAAGATCATTGAATTAGCCTGTATTTGTTAGTAGTGACCACGTCATTTATAATATCTTCACGTATGATACAGGTCCTTAATAAACATAGAAATATACTCAGTTGCAGAAGATTTTGACAGTGAGGTTTACTCA
The DNA here is from genome assembly GCF_048164855.1 of Canis lupus baileyi. Classification (NCBI taxonomy): domain Eukaryota; kingdom Metazoa; phylum Chordata; class Mammalia; order Carnivora; family Canidae; genus Canis; species Canis lupus. The sequence continues at coordinate 6,215,234 of NC_132839.1, read as the reverse complement.
GTGTATTGATGGATTATCCCTGGTTCTTGAAATGACATTAAAATATCTTATAGTTTAACATATGCAGTTAAACTATTAAAATATTCTATTCTTATAGTCAAAGCTTCAGAAGGTTTGCTGCAATTTTCTATAGTTTTAAGAGTTGCCTACAAGATTTCAAAGAATTTAAAATACATCTGAATTTTACTAAGAAGGAAATTTGTTTAAAATCTTTTTAACAAGCTAATATATTCCTAATATATGTATGCTCCTTACTCCTTCTGTATATTTGAAGAAGTAAGGAACACACATACCTATGGTGAAACAAATCAGGCCATCAGCATTGTACTAATGGGATTAGTGTAAATAAATTAAGAATAATCAAAAACTACCAATTATCATATTGCCCCAACAAATAAAGCTCTATATTTGCATCTAAAAAAATTTTTTTGCATTTAAAATTTTAAACAATAAGATGTGAATTAAGAGTTATACAAACTTCAATGTCTCTTTTCCAGATTTAGATTCAGGGGACATACATACACTCTGAAAACCACAATGTTCACCATTTCCTGTTCAATTTACTTTCAACCTCCGATGTTCTCTGAGAATGAGAAGAACAGCAGAAATCTATCCTGGTATAGTTTTATCATTTCTGAGGAGATCTTTCAAATGTAAAGGAAAAACAAGACATTATACTGGCATTATGTACTTATTCCTGTTAAGTGAAGATTATTGAAGTCTAGTATATTATAAAGAAAAGGGATTTTTCATTAAACAAAATGACCAGATATTTTTAAAAAGCAGTAAACTTACTTCCTTATATTAAAACATTTGAAAATGAAGTTCAATTTTCAGTTTGAACTAGATTTTTTTTAATTTATTTTTTATTGGTGTTCAATTTACTAACATACAGAATAACCCCCAGTGCCCGTCACCCATTCACTCCCACCCCCCGCCCTTCTCCCCTTCCACCACCCCTAGTTCGTTTCCCAGAGTTAGCAGTCTTTACGTTCTGTCTCCCTTTCTGATATTTCCCACACATTTCTTCTCCCTTCCCTTATATTCCCTTTCACTATTATTTATATTCCCCAAATGAATGAGAACATATATATAATGTTTGTCCTTCACCGACTGACTTACTTCACTCAGCATAATACCCTCCAGTGAACTAGATTTTATTTTCTCATTTACTACTTGCTAAAATGCCTCTCTTAATACTAAAGTCATCTTTGATGGTGTCTGTGATGTTGAATTAAGAGCTCTAGCATGATGATTACAAATACATATATCAAATTCCCATCCTGAGGTCAATAGATACAATTTTTCACATACATCAGACATTATGATTTTTGATAAATAACCATAGTAGGGTAAATAATTAAATAATAAGTAGGGTAATTATTTGTTAGGCATTAGGACAAATTTCTAACATGACAACAACAGAAAGGTTTATTATAAGAGACTGAATCCAATGAATATTTTTTAAACTATCCCAAAATCAAATCAATGGGATCTTCACCCAATAGTGAGGAAGTTTGGACTATTTTACAAATTTCTCCACTCAGTCAAAAGAAGAATAAGTACTGACCAGAATATTTATTTCATTTGAAAACAATTTAAATGACCATTACAGATCTATGAGCTTTGTTCTCTACATTGTAGAAAACATGTGTATCTCAAAATTCACTCTCCATCTCTCTCTCTCCCTCATTCTTTTCTCTTGGTCTCTATCTCTCTATATATATGTAAATATATATTTATATATAATATTTTGCAAATATTAATTAAAGAAAATTTATTCATTTCAAATGCTGACAGTTCTGGTTTTTTTCCCTGTAGTAACTGAACAACTCAAAGTATACCTTGATATATTCAGTAATATATAAATTTTGGTCAAAAATCAATACATTTAAAAAGTGATAAATAGAAAAATTGTGAAATTTCAGGTAATCTCATAAATGCAAATTTTATTGTTATATTTGGAAAGGGAGATAAATCACAGGATATTTCAATTTTGTTGGCAAATGTGATGAAATGTTAATGTCCTTATTAGATACAGCCTGTATCTCTGTGTAGAAAATCATAAGAATTGGAATATTACCTAGCTAGAAATCTATCTGTATGTTGGGTCTTTTTCTTAACTATATTTAAATTTAAATTTTAAATCCTTATCTAACATATAAAGAACAGTTTATCAACACTCATCACTCAATGATGTCAAGTCACATAAAAACTATGGATAATCAGTACAGTTGTATTTCAAGATGTAGTTCTTCAGTATTTCATTATAAACATTTTTACTTCATACATCTAGCAGTTTCAAATGGCAAAGCAGCTGGAGTTGTGAGGGGAAAATGTGGCATAAAGCATTAGCATTTTCATTTTAACCATGATGAAACTGTGAAAGTAGCAGAGTCTCATTTCTTTTACACTTGATTTCACACCCACTGTGTACTTTCTTCAGGAATGTCCCCCAGATTACACAGATTAGTGAATAAAAATATTTCCTGTACATTCAATGATACCTTGTATTCATAAGTACTTTGCAGACATCATTCTTTTATTGATTTTTTTAAAAAAATTAATTTTTTATTGGTGTTCAATTTACCAACATACAGAATAACACCCAGTGCTCATCCCGTCAAGTGTCCCCCTCAGTGCCCGTCACCCACTCCCCCCTACCCCCCTCCCCCCTCCCCTTTTATTGATTTAAAGATGAAATATTGGGCAGCCTGGGTGGCTCAGTGATTTAGCGCCGCCTTCAGCCCGGGGCGTGATCCTGGAGACCTGGGATAGAGTCCCACATCAGGCTCCCTGCGTGGAGCCTGCTTCTCCCTCTGCTTGTGTCTCTGCCTCTCTCTCTCTCTCTCTCTCTCTCTCTCTGTCTCTCATGAATAAATAAATAAAATCTATTAAAAAAATAAAGATGAAGTATTGTCAAATGTCCACTCTAACCAAAGTCATCTACAGATGCAATACAGTCCTTATCAAAATTTCAATTAGACGGTTCACAGAAATAGAAAAAGCAATACTAAAATTTGTATGGGACAACAAAAGACTCTTAATAGCCAGAGCAATCCTGAGACAGAAAAGAAGCTTCGTGTTTCCTGATTTTGAATTATACTACAAAGCTATGGTAATTAAAATAATATGGTACTGGCATAAAAATAGACACATAGACCAGTGGAATAGAATAGAGACCCCCCCCAAAAAAAGAAAACCCTACCTGCATATACAGTCAACTAATATTTGACAAGGGAGCCAAGAATACTCAATGGTGTTGAGTAATCTTTAATAAATGGTGTTGGAAAGAGGGATAACCTCCTGTAGAAAAATGAAATTCAACTTCATCTTACACCACTCACAAACATTAACTGGAAATAGATCAAAGACTTAAACATAAGGGCTAATATTATAAAATCTTTAGAAGAAAACAGGGAAAGTTCTCTTTGATGTTAGCCTTGATGATGCTCCTTGAATATGACATCAAAAGCACAAGGCCAAAAACAAAAATAAATAAGTGGGACTACATCAAACTAAAAACCTTCTGCCCAGGAAATGATAAAAAAAAAAAAAAAAGAAAGGAAAACTAAAGAATGGAAGAAAATATTTGCGAACTATATATATTATAAGAGGTTGATATCCAAAATATATAAAGAACTTATACAATTCAATAGCAGCAACAACAAAGCATACAACCCAACTACAAAATGGGGAGAGGACCTGAAAAGATATTTTCCAAAGACATACGAATGGCCAACAGGTACATGGAAAGATGCTCAACATTGCTTATCTTCAGGGAAACACAAATAAAAACCACAATAAGATATCAATTCACCCTTGTTCGAATGGCCATCATTAAGAATACGAGCACTAACAAGTGTTAGAAAGGATGTGGAGTTTAAGGAACACTGTTGATGGGAATTTAGATTGATTGGTTCAGCCACTATGAAAAAGAGTTTGGAGATTTCTCAAAAAATTAAGAATAGAACTATCATATCATTCATACCATATCATACCATGTCATCCCACTTCTGAGTGCAGAGCCAAAGGAAATGAAATCAGAGTATCAAAAAGATACTGTACTCCCATGTTTATTGCGTCATTATTTATAACAGCCAAGATATGGCAACAACCTAAGTGTCCATCAACAAATGAATGGATAAAGAAGAAATGAGAGATATAGCTGTATCTATATTATCTATTTGTCTACACACACACACACACAGGAATATTATTCCACTACAAGAAAGAAGGAAATCCTGCAATTTGTGACAACATGGATGGTCGTGAGGGTATTATGCTAAATAAGATAAATCGGACAAAGGAAGAAAAATATTGTAGGATATCACTTCAAGTGCAATCTAAAAAAGCTAAACTGGTACAAACAGCGTAGAGTGGAGTTTGAGGGTTGGGGATTGGGGAGATGTTGGTCAAAAGGTACAGCCTTACAACTTGAAGATGAATAAATTTTAGAGATTTAATGCACAGCATAGTGATTATAGTCAACTATACTGTGCTATATACCAAAAAAATTTTAAAAGAATAGATAAATATATGAGAATTTTAAATAATCCTTTCATATTAGAAAATGGGCATTCCTCAGGCACTGAATAATGAAGCATTGTTTCCATCTTGATTTGTACCCTTGAGATATTCTTCACTCAGGTTTGCATCTAAATTTAAAGGCTATAAAACTAGCCACAGATGTTATTTCCATTCATAATGTCAGTGTATAACTGGATCTGGTGGGCCTTTTAACACTGTATTCTTCCTTGAATGAGGGAATAGATGAAATATGATGAAAGTCCTATATACAACAAAGAAAGAACTTTTTCTTTGCCCAGGCTGTTATTACCTGGTGAACATGCAAATACACCACTAAGAAGCCTGCATTTTAAGTCTAATTTCCCTTCACAATGAAGAATGAGAATCATGTCTCTATTTCATAAGAGGAAGTTTTCAGAAAATCTAGAGTGAGAAAGTAATTTCCCTAGGATTCAGACTTATAAATTGAGGTTAATAATGGAATCTGTAATAGATTTTCATGTCTTCAATTCTACATACAGTGCTCATAGTGATCAAAAGACCTCATTCATTTAAGAGGAGATACACCCTCTAGTAAATGAATTGATTGTTTCAGGTCAGAATTAATTCTGGTTCTTGTAAATTCCCTAGGGATTCCTCAGACATAAACTATTTGTTGAATATAAATTCTTTCATTCAATTTTTCTCCCCTCCAAATGGAGATTATAAGCATTATTAAAAGGCCTATTAATAAAATACTCTCTCTAAACTGCCCATTTTCAAGGGGAATTTCCTTCCATAAAAATAGAAGTAGACTTCAACTTATAAGAGAATATGTTTCCGAGTGTTGAGTGTTTATCAGTAATGACCAACACTCTATATGTATAGCTTTGTCAGGTTTAATTCTTGCACATAAAACCAAGGAGGTTGGGTCTATGCTTATTCCCATTTTTCAGTTGAGGAAATAAGGCTCAGAGAGTCTAGTTAATTTGTTCAAAGTCTCTGAGGCTATAAATGGTGAAGAAAAGATTAGTACTCCAGCATTCTGGCATTTCTGGCACCAGAACCTGGAATATTAATCATGTTGCCTTTTTTTTTCTTTAAAGATTGATTGATTGATTGATTGATTGATTGGAGATAGGGAGAGAGAGAGAGAACACAAGTGGGAGGGGCAGAAGGAGAGAGAATACCAAGGAGACTCCACACTGAGTGCAGAGCCCCACGTGGCGTCCATATCATGACCCTGAGATCACAACTGAGCTGAACCCAAGAGTCCGACACTTAACCAACCGTGCCACCCAGGTGCCCCTTTTTATGTTGCCTTTTGGTAAAAATAATAGTTTTACCTAACAGTCTTTCAGTGCACTTAAAGATGACTTCATCAATAACTATAGACTGAGGCACCTGGGTAGCTCAGTCGTTAAGCGTGTGCCTTCAGCTCAGGTTATGATCGCAGGGTCCTCAGATCAAGTGAATCCATCAGACTCCCTGCTGAATGGGGAGTCTGCTTTTCCCTCTCTCTCTGCCCCGCTCCCACTCATGCTCTTTGTCTCTCTCACTCTATCACTATCTCAAATAAATAAATAAAATATTTTTTAAAAATAACTTTATAGATGGTTATTTTTATTTTTGTTCTCCTCAATAAATATGTAAACAAAGAAGCTTTTTAGATCAAGGTGTTAGACCAGGTAGTGTAAATGCAGGCAATAGGGAAAGAAATCAAATAATATTTTAAAATTTTATTTCTGAAAGAAAGGAGCAGTGGCTGCTTTCATATATGCCTCAGCAACATTGTATGCAATTACAATTCTGAACATATATAAAAAGATTTATTTGAAGAGGCTGAAAAAATAATATCATGGGACTTTCTCTTGATCCTATAAGCATTTTGTACTTTTCACATTGCAATCAATAAACATTTAAAATTATATAACTGTATTCAAACAACATACAGCAAAAACATAAAGTTGCACATGCAAAATTAATACAAAAATTGAAAATAAAATTTTCCAAATGGTTGATTGAATCACTTTTTTTTTACTTTGGTATTTTACCTGATTCACAAATCCTTTTAGGTTTCCATACATGTAAAGTATGAGCTAAATTAGATTAATCCTTCTATTTTTCCAAATAGTAATCCACCATAATTGCTATTTGATTTTTCTTATTTTCCTTTTCCTTTCTTCAGATATAACTGTGAGTATGATAGAAGCATCATCACCTCTTTGTGAAATCTGGACTTATCCCAGTGGATCAGTTCCTTAATAAATATTTTTTTAGTAAAAGTGTTTCTCATTTTTAGTATAAATAACACAGTCATTTCAATTTTAAGGAAATGTCAGGCTATTAAATTAAATTAGTGTGATCAGTAACTTTTAATCACTTCGTAGTTCTGTCCAGACTTAATAACTTCTATAAAGGTCGCTGGCTAGGAGAAGCAAATTATTTTAACAATCATTTCAGGAACATAGGATATATTTATTTGAACCAGGATATATTTAAGACTTTAAGTAGTGAATAGCAAATAATTCTATAACATATTCAGAAATAATCTTATGCAATTAACTATTGGAAAAGAATATAATATAAACAGTAGGCCAATGAGGTATTTGCTGTTGGATTATGGTGGTGAAAAGAGAAACAGGGCCATCCAGAAAAATCTCGATTATCAGTCTCTGTCGAGTCATATCACAAAACCCCACTAGAGTACATTCCATAGAGAGAGCATATTGGATAACTGAAATTATGGGTATAAACCTCAATATTGGCAGAGACTGAAGCCTCCTATTCCAATCCAATAGAAGACATTTACCAATTGAGATGAACACACTTAGGAGAAAGAATATGAGATGAACTGAAATTTTCAATATGTTTATTTAATAAAAACCTAGAAAACCAGAAGTTTACACCAAACTTCCATGTGGATAGACTCTAGTATAATGGGCTATGGGTTCATAAATATTACTGCCATCATGGTGACTACTATTTAAAAAGCTCCAAAGTAGAAATTAGATAGAAATTTCTTATTGCACTAAAGCTTATGTCCCTTCTGTTTTTGAAAGATAAAAACAAAGTTGGCCTCTATAATGGGAAAAGCACTAAGCCCATGATATAGGAAATGAGTTAGAGCCTTTGTGATCACTAACCTTATGTATGATATTGGGCAAGTCTTCTTTTTTTTTTTAAGATTATTTATTTATTTTAGAGAGAGCAAATACAAGTGGAAAGGGCAGAGAGAGAGAGAGAGAATCCCAAGCAGACTGAAAGCTGAGCACAGAGCCCAGCATTGGACTCAATTTCACAACCCTAAAATCATAACTTGAGTGGAAACCAAGAGTCAGACACATATCCACTCTGCCACCCAGGAGCACTGATGGGGCAATATTTTAATCTCTCTTGATATCATCTGTGAAAAGTAGAGGTTGAGGACTTCACTACATAATTCTTATGGTTCCTTGGCTCTAAAATTTGGTAATTCAGCACATTGATATTTTCCTTTCAGTACAGCACATGTCACAGAAATGGGCTCAGGTCATTAAATATAAACACATCATTTAAGATGTGTCAAATAAAAACAAAATATTATATATATAAATTCATATATAATACAGATAATATGTATTTGTATATATGTGTAGTCCATTGCACTTTTTATTTTATTATTCAAGGTTAATTATTAATGCTTCTAATAGATATACAGACTAATATTAAGTTGAAAGTGCCAACTTTCCTATCAATTAACAAATTCTAGATAACATTAAAAAATTTGCCAGTATCCATGCTACATATTCCACAATCCATGCTAATGACAAAATACCTCACTAAATTTTAAATGAAGACAAAATAACATAATAAATAATTATTTTTATCTGTCTCAAGGTGATAGAAGGTAATGAATTGCATGTCTTGAATTCAATCTATTTGGCTCAAAGATGAATCAAACTAGAGATGAAGAATTACACAGATATTTATCAAATGCCCACTCCATCTTGTTTGTGAACATACTGTAATTTTGGGTTTTCATTTCTCTGTGTCATTTACCAATTCTAATCCCAGAGGAAGAGAGAAAATAATATTTGGGGGCTAGATTCCCACCATATTCTAATAAGTAATGAAAAAGACTAGTACATCAGTCCAGGGTAATGAGTTTGAGGGATAGCTATCTCATAAAAGCTTATGAATTTATCCTGGGAAGTAGTTTGAGAGGTCAGCTTGTCTCTTTCAACTTATAATGAAACAGCAACTAAACTATCTAAATTGATGGTATCTTATCCTATTGTAAATGACCTTGAGACAAGATTATTCCATTTCGTTTCTTGATAATACAATATAATAAAAATCTAGCCATGGCTGGAGCAACGCAAATTTACCCTCTTTCAACAATGACAGAGGTTATTGCCACATGAAAAACAAAATGAGCAAATTTTCTCTAGGGCTTAGTTTACTATTAGAAAATAACTTTAGAACTCTTTAAAGGCTGAAAAGGAATCATTTTTATTTAAAATGAGGGCTGAGTATATAACTAGGGCTAGCAGTAATGAAAGCCCTCAACTTATTCCATATGCTTTCTTTAATTCTCCTCACTCTTGAAGGCTGGAGATCAGTGTTCTGATGCTTAGCATCACCACATTCTATTCAAAGTCTTCTCTCCACAAGGTATCCAATAGTGAGAGTGCCATGCCCCAAACTGCATCCTCCAACTTCTTAGCACACTAATATTAAGGACATGATAAACAGGTGCTTGGATGGCTCAACTGGTTAAGCATCTGCCTTTGACTCAGGTCATGGTCACAGGGTTATGGGATCAAGCCCTGTATTGGGATCCCTCCTCTGGAGCCTGCTTCTCCTTCTCCCTCTGCCTGCTGCTCCCCCTGTGTGTGCTCTCTCTCTCTCTCTCCTTCTCTCTCTTTCTCTCTCTCTGTCTCTCTCTCTCTCTTTCTCAAATAAATAAATGCAATATTTAAAAAATAAGTAAAGACATGACAAACTATTCAACGCTATTGTGCTAGTAACAAGAAGACTAATGTATTATTATTCCCACTAAGCACCTTAGCTGTTTTATAACAGACAGGTTTTAGATTTCAATTTAAAGGAAAGTATCAATAATATTTTAAACCAAATATATTTTTCAGAATGTCATATAATTCGGATCACACAGTATATTGCCTTTTCAGATTGGTTTCTTTCAGTTAGTAATATGCACTAAGGGTTCTTTCGTGTCTTTTCAGGGCTTGATAGCTCACTTTTTCAGTGCTATATAATATTCTATCATCTAATGTTTGTTTATCCATTCACTTCTAAAGGACATACTAGTTCCTTCTAAGTTTTGGCAGTTAGGAAGAAAGCTACTGTAACATCTATGGGCAGGTTTTGTGAGGATATAAATTTTTAACTCATTTGGGTAAATACCAAGGAGCAATTGCCAGATCCTTATACTAAGAGTAAATTTAGTTTTATAATGTCTTTAAATTTTTATTTTATTTTTTTTTGAGAGAAAGAGAGATGGTGGTGGGGGGAAGCAGAGGAAGAGGAGAGAGAGAATCCTAAGCAAGCTCCATGCTCAGTTCAGCATAGAGCCTAATTAGGGACTCAGTCTCACCACTGTGAGATCATGACCTGAGCCAAAACCAAGAGTTAGACATCCAACCAATTGAGCCACCAGGTGCCCCAGAGTGTGTTTAGTTTTATAAGAAACTGACAAACGGTCTTCCAAAGTTCCTGTACTGTTTTGCACCCCCATTAGCAGTGAATGGAAGTCCATGTTTCTCCATATCCTTGCTAGCTTTTAGTGTTGTCAATTTTCTGAATTTTGGCCATTCTAATAGGTGTGTAGTGGTATCTGATTGTTGTTTTCATTTATGATTCCCTAATGACATATGATGTGAAACATCTTTTCATATGCCTATTTGCCACTGTATTTCTTCTTTGGTGAGGTGTCCCCGTCTTTGGCTATTTTTTCATTGGGTTGTTCATTTTCTTATTGCTGAGTGTTAAAGTTCTTTGTTTTGGATAACATTCTCCTAGAAGATGTGTCTTCTGCAAATTTTTTCCCAGCCTCTGGCTTATATTCTCATTCTCTTAACATTGTCTTTCATAGAGCAGAAGTTTTTAATTTTAATGAAGTCCTGTTTATCAATTATTTATTTCATGACAATAATTTGATGTATCTAAAAAGTCATTGCTATATTTAAGGTTGCCTAGATTTTCTCCTAAGCTATCTTCTAGAAGTCTTACAGTTTTGTGTTTTATGTTTAGGTCTGTGCTCCATTTTGAGTTAATTTCTGGGAAGACTGTAAAATCTGCATCTAGATTCATTTTTTCCCCATTGTTTGCCTTTGCTCCTTTGTCAAAGATCAGTTAACTATATTTGCATGGCTCTATTTCTGGGATCTCTATCCTGTTCCATTAATCTATTTGTCTCATCTTTTGCTAATACCATATTGTATTATTATTATTATTACTATTACTATTATTATTATTATTTCATTTTTATATAAGCTCTCCGCCCAAAATAGAGCTTGAACTCATGACCCTGATACCAAGAGTCACCTGCTCTACCTACTGAGCTAGCCAAGCACCCCTCCTGTCTTGCTTATTGTAGCTTTATAATAAATAATGAACTTGGATACTGTTGGTTTTCTGACTTTGCTCTTCCCTTTAAATATTTTATTGGTTATTTTTGGTCTTTTGCTCTCCACATAACTTTAGAATTAGTTTTTCAAAACCCATAAAATAATTTGATAAGATTTTGATTAAGATTGCATTGAATCTATAGATCAAATTGAGAACTGACATCTTGAAAATATTGAGTTTTCTTTTTCATGAACATGAAACATATCTCCATTTATTTAGTTCTTCTTTGACATCTTTATCAGCTTTTAGTTTTCCTCAGACAGATGTTGTACACTTTTTAGATTTATAATTAAGTTTTTTAGGGGGGATATTAATGTAAATGGTGCTGTGGGGTTTTTTGGTTTTGTTTTGTTTTTAATGTTATTTATTTATTCATGAGGGACACAGGCAGAGGGAAAGCAGGCTCTACGCAGGGAGCCCAATGTAGGACTGAATCCTGGACCCCAGGATCACGATCTGAGCCAAAGGCAGATTCTGGTCAACCACTGAGCCACCCAGTATCCCCTGGTACTATGTTTTTAATTTCAAATTCCATTTGCCCATTTCTGATATAGTGTTCACTTTCGTTTTTTTAGAATAACTAAAATATTCTGTTCATGTGACATATGTTTTTGCAGTCATAACTTTTGTAATGGATTCTGTATCCTGGTCTTAATTTTTCATGTACTATAACTCTAGGAAAAAGAATATGAAGTGTTTATTCTCTTAACAAAAATATACAGCATGCCTCCTCTGTGTCCATCACTAAGACTTCACATGCAGTAATAAATAAGGTATGGTCCCTGTCCTCAAGAAAGCTTTCTGGCTAATTGGGAAGACAGACATAAACAGAGTTAACATGGAGCAGCAAGCTGGCAAACATTATCTAAAGATAGTAGAAGATGTTTGTATCAGTTGCACATCTTCCTGTTGGCTTTTTATAATTTCATAATCAAGTCAAAACCAAACTTGTCTTTTTATAACATACCCTATATTTTAAAAATTCACCAAGTATTTCTTAAATGGACAGGAAAAGGAATTTCAGAGGTAATAATCTTCTGTAATGATATTTTCTTGAATGTAGCAAAGGATATCTGGTCACTAGCTAGATTTCTGCCATTATCATGATCTCAAGTACATAACAGTGAGATGTTGTGATACACAGATCCTGAGGTTGAAAAGTTAGCATTCTTCTTTATTTGTTTAACCAAATGGCTTTAAGACAAATCCATCTTCACTTCTCAATTACGAGAATAAATGTTAGTATCACAAATAATTAGTAAAGGCATCTTTTATGTGAATATCCATGGTGATCATTACCCCATTGAAAATATAAAGCAATAAAACATAAAGGCAAAATCTCTAACAGTTAGCTTTTTCTCCAGAAAATAATGTCATACTTCTGCCAGTTTCATTCATCTAGTGGTTTTCACTATCTCCAACTGATTGCCAGATGCCTATGACAATATTTCTGTGTGTACACATTAAGCAAGATTGTTGTTGTTATGCTTTATTTTTTATTTATGTTAATGAGGCAGGATCTATATAGTAGAGAGCAGGAAGTTTTCCATTCTGACGGATAAATAACATCTGTGAAAATTTTAAACATTCAAAATGTGTCTGTCTTGAGCAGCATGAGCCACCAAATTTTAATGACAGACATACAAACACATTCATCCAGAACTACCTGACTGGATTAAAAATTCCTACCCCATTAAAATAATATGCAGTGTTCTCTGTGCAGCTGTAATTGGTATTGATGTGGGAGATGAAGTATCAGTATAATATTCCACGATTAGTTGTGCAGATCTGTTGAGGCCCCCTTACAAGCTCAGTGCTATGAATAGATTCAGTGAGTTAAATCTCAAAAGCCATTCAGATGGGATTCAAGCATTATTCTTTAATCATTATTAAAACTGAAGTCTACAGTGGGAGGGGGAAGTACAGAGTGAAAGCAATGCTGAACTAATCATACCCTTATTGAAGTCTCTCAGGGAGTCTTAATTTAAACATTTTTTTTCTTCTGATGTGGCCCTGACCTTCTACTCCACTTTCCCCCCCAAAGACAGTCTTCCAAGTCTGTGGTCCTCACAATGTATTTCTTTTTCTCCTTGCTTATTTATTAGTTTAAATTGTTATTGATGGATTAGATCTTCATTTTGACCCAGGACTATTGTATATGTTGCAACATATTTATTTTCACTTCAGCAGCCTCTACTATTATTTCTGATTGTTAATAAGGTATGGGAGAGGAGGACAGAAGGGGAATGAGAGAATTGTTAGTTTTTCAATGAAATTATTGCAGGAAATTAAAATACCTAATAAGGCTGTCTGCTCCAGTCAAGGATTTTATATTTTAAGATAACATATTTAAGTAAATTTAATATAATTTTTAAATAATATTTTTTTAAATAGGAAGATATATTAAGCTTCGATAAAATTATTTTTTTTCTTAAGTAAGAATTGCCCACTTAGGAATAATTTCAGGTATCTCCAAGAATATTATTATGTAAACTTTGATTAACAAAAGAAATTTCCCACTATATAGAATATGGGAATGCCATTAAACTCTCCCCATGTACCTGCCTAAGTGAGAACATGCTCTTTCACCAGTAATACCGAGGTTTCCTCATAAAATCAAGTAGATTTAATCATTTTCAACGGCTAATGTGAATAATTTCAGCCAAAGAGTAGACCTGTGAATTCAGTTGTCATTTTTGGCTTATAAAATGGAGACAGCTTGTCAAATAATAATGGTCCATGGATGCATTTCACTTTACAGATGTTATCTCATCCCTCAGGTCACAGCTTAAATGGCACTTCCTCCTTGTTGGTTTTTCTTTCACCTGGCCTTGTGTTAAGCACTGTAGCTATGTATGCCCAGAGCAACATTTAATTCTCCTGTCGTTTTATTGCAATTACAGTTAGAGTCTATTGAATTGTCTCACATACCCATGAGGCAGTATGCTCTACAAGAGACACCACTATGTCTATCTTATTCAAACATTTTTTTGAAGCACTAAACAGAGTGCCTGGCACATGGAAACCCCATAATAAATATTTCTATTATTGGTGATAGAATTGAAAAGAGACTTAGAAGAATAAGTGAATGGCAGGGTGAGACTCAGCATCTGGAAGCTCCCAAAAGTAAAAGCCAGATCCAGACTCCAGACTAGAACAGCCTTACTGGAACTAGAACTTGTCACTCCTACCAGATTGCTCTCCCCACAGCATGGCCTCACTCTGGACAAAGACTGCATTGGCAGTCAGCTACAGTGCAAGAGGTTATGGAATATTCTCCTTGTTTTAGATATGTTTCATTCTCAGAAAGGAATAGAAAAGACTACTTTTTATTTATAATTGGCAAAGATGAGGTAGTTTGAGGAACAATATCAACAAAAAATAATGCTGTCAATATGACAATTTTTTAAAAAAAAAAAAAGATTCTCAAGGTACTTACAAGCATGCTTTGAATTTAATTTCCACATAATGTAAGCTCTTCTAGGAAATGAATATTTATCAACAATTAGTATTTCTAAACTTGCTGTGTATCTCTTTGTAATGCAGTTTATTAAACCAAAAAAAGAGAGAGCATTATCATTTATCATTATTGATTTTGCCCCAAATGTGAATTTTGATGTATCTAAAAGAGCTCTCACTTCAGTTATGAAAACATTACCTTTATCTGTTATAGCAGCCCCCAAATCCTCAAAATAGGGCATAATGCCCTTTATTACTTTAGGGTCTGTAAACAAACCCTCACAGGTATGGCCGATTTTCTTTTAATCTCTGAGAATACTGGAATTAGTCCAGATTGTAAATTTGCATCCTGGCCATTTGGTGAACAATGCTATGTACATTTTTTAGATGCCTCATTGATTGAAGAGTATACCATTAAACTATTTGCCATATAATCTGCAGCTGGGCTTTCATGACATTTCGTTTAAGGAAGAAAATCTGAGAAATTAATTGATACAAACCAGAACTTGTTGGCCATTTTAAGCACTTGTCTGTAAGTTCCATTTACTAAATAAGTAGTTCTATTAGCCTCAAACCTAGCAATTTCTGCATATGAATACTACATGAAATGTAGCATTTTCTTATCCTCCAATACCTACTTGAAAACAAATGAGTGCTAAATTTTGTTTTGCCTAGGAATTACATGTTAATTGGCTGACTGCCTTGATGCAGTTTCTTGACAAGAGTCTAATATGACTAATCCAAAAGAGTTAACCCATTCTATATATTTACATTTCTGAAACTAAGCCTAATTGCTGATTTTATTTTCCAACTTGGATTGAATCTTTTGAGTGCATATAAGTTGAACAAGGTAGTTTTATATGTATATTACCTAAAATTTACAGTTATACTCAGGAATGTCTAATATTAGGTTGTATATGAGAATAGACCCAGGATTTTTTTTAATTTAAAAAGAAAGAAAAAGAAAAACCCAAGCCTATCTAATTACCATCTAGTAACCCAAGTGAAATTATGTCCTTCTGATTCCAAAACTGAGTTTCTCCTCTACATTATACTGAACATAAAGAAATATAGTGATATGACTACAATTTTAGCATAGGTAACCCCATAATTTATTTTATGCCCAGAGCTTATTTTAATTCAATGCAATCCTATAAGTGCTGGCAATAAGAAAACAAACAATTCATTTGTAGATGTTTCTCTTAGAGAGCTTAAAATCTGATGGAGAAAAACCGTACCCAGTCATGATCAAGGAAGGCCAACAATGAAAAATGAAGAGGAAATGTGCAGTTTTCTTTGGTAGCACAAGTGGAAAAAATAGTGCTTCAATTGGAGAAAATTACAAAATGTATCACTGATACACAGAGTAAGTGAATCTCTGAGTAGAAAGTAGAAGGAAGGCTAAAAAATAAACAGACATAAATGTCATAGAGTGAAACACAAAGCAAAAGCATGATATAAGCAAGAGCAGATCAGGAATATTTGCTAAAAACTTATATTGCTTCATAAGCCTACACATACAGTAAACCAAAGAGAGTAGGAGATATATATACCACCCCTGGCTGGAAAGCCTGTCCTTCCTCTTCCTTTTTTACGTGGCAAACTCTGCTCTTCTGCTCTCTAATTATCTCCAGTATGGAATCCTATTCTCAACTCAAGATGCAAGGAGCAGAGGCAGCAATAAGAGCAGGTATATTAATCATCTAGAAATGTATAACAAATTGTCCCAAAACTTAGTAGCTTCAAACAAGAAAGTTTTTATCTTATTTCATGGTTTCTATTGGGTCAGGAGTCTTGAAACAGCATTGCTGGGAGGTTCTAGCTCAGGTTCCCCACCAGGTTGCAGTCCAGCTATTGTCCAGGGCAGTAGGCACCTCAAAGCTTGACTAGAGCTGAGAATGCACTTCCAAACTTACTTGTATGGTCTGTCTTCAATAACCATTGGCCAGAGACCACCATTCCTGGCATGTGGGCTTTCCATATTCTGCTTGTATTTGAGCATATGTATGTCTATGTGGGATATATTTAACCATAGATAAGTATTTGAGCATCACAGAACAACATAGAATCTTTTTCTTAAAATCAAGTTCCTATTCTGTTTTTGTAATATCACCTCTATTGTGCCACCCTTTAAAAACAATAAGAACAAATCTCCTTTTAGTGTTAAGTATTATTTTAGTAGCTATAGCTAACTTTGTGTTTTAATCAGGAATAATGGTGATGGTATTAGCCACTTTGTGGTTATAGTGTATTGTGATACTTAAAAAGGCCTTAAAATATTCTAACTTAATATTTCCACTATAGTTATTTTAAGTATTACCTTAAAGTTCATTTGCTGTAATACATACATAATACCTCATAGTCATTTGTGCAAATACATTTCATTGACTCAATTAAAATAATTATAAGCCAACTGATACAAATATTTGTACCTTAAGATGGACGTTTCAGTGTGTAATACTGAAATAGTGATGTGTCTATGCTAAAAGAGAAATTTTTCACATCAGATTTAGTGATATGCATGAATTATATTTATTCTGAGTGATATATTTATCAAACAACTTTTAAAGCTTATCTGATTTTTAAAATTTCAATTAAGTCATTTCTTAAATGATGACATTCAATGACCCTCAGTTATTAAATTCCAATACCTTTGGAAATTGAATGACATTATAATTAATGGCAACTCAAAGACCATCAACTGAAAACAAATGGAGGTTTTATCCACACAAATAATTAAAGAACTCTAATTAAAGGAAGATTTTACAATACGCAACAATGTACTATGTTTAAAATCCCTGACAGATTTTCCAGAAAGCCAGGATTCTCTCCACTGGCTGTATAATAAAATCTTCCAGAATATTTTACAGGTACCATTTCCTGTATGGGAGGAATTGGCATTGGTGTTTTTTTAAAAAGTCACCAAGAATTCTATGTGCTAGCCAGATTGAGGATCCCTGCACTAAGTAAAGAATGACAGATGACAATCTAAAACCATATTGATAGATCATCTGTAGTTACCAATACTTAAATACATATATGTAATTGAGAGAAAGAAGGTAGTTTTCAATATTGGTTTTCATTTTACAGTTCACATATATATATCAGTAAATATGTGTATGTAGTATATATATTCATATATAAATATATATTCAGTATATATACATATATAAAATACATATATAATTGAGAGAAAGAAGGTAGTTTTCAGTATTTGTTATACTATTACAGTTCAAATATATATTCAGTATATATCCAAATATATATATTCATGTATCTATGTTATGTTATATATACACACTCAACTCTCAATCAGCTGGTTATTTTTAATAACAGTAGTTCCTCAAATTACATTAGATTGTTAGGTCTAGGGATATAGAGTAAAATCCAAATCAATTAATGGGAAACACAGGAATGATAATTTCTAAATCCATGTTCTCTATTATAATCACTGTTTTCTCAATTTCTATTAAGTGATAATTGTATTAAAGAAATGGAAATTTAAAGAACTTTGGTCTATTCATATATGAGTGAAAGATGTTGACATTAATTGAACAACCACTATTTTATACCCATGACTATTAAAAGTACTGTGGCTAATTTAATCTTCAAAACTATCCTTTGAGGTAGAATTTTATTGTTTTGTGTTCTTTTTAAAAATAAATTGAACTTGACATAATTCATGATTATTATTATTGAAATGACACAAATTATTTCAGAGAGTTCTAAGGTCCCTTTAGACCATGCACACATATACATATATTTCCAGAGAAAATATATACTATTTTGTGGGTTGGTTTGTTTTGTTTTGTACAAAGTCATCATATATATATATATCTCCATCTTTTACTTATTGTTTTAAATATGTGCTTTTGCTAGTCGTTGTTGTTGGTATGTACATTATTTTTCTTAATTAGTGTATAGTAATCCATAGAATAGATAAGCCAAAATTTATTTAGCCCCTCCCGTTTTGATGTCTTTTAAGTTGTTCTCATTTTTGCTGTGAACCTCCTACTTGTGGAAACAATACCACAATGAATATCTTTCCTGTGGAAATTGGTAGATATTTCTAAAAGGTAGATACTGAGAGGTGAAACTGCTACGTCATGAAATGAGTATTCTTTTGGTATTAGGAGATAACGATGAATTGCCTTTTGTATGACTGTATCATTAGTATATACCAACCATGAATGTCTCAAATACTCATTTTACCATTTGTTTGTCAAATCCTGATATTATCAAACTCCAATTTTTGGTACTCTAATGTATGAAAAAGTTGGCATTTCACATGCTGTAATTTGGATGCCATTAATTATTAGTGAGATTGAACATTTTAATATATTTATTGGACATTTTTATTAACTTTTCTGTGAATTACTCAATCATATCATCTACCTCTCTTCTATCATATTATTAATCTTTTTAAATTTTAAAAATTTGGGAATTATTTTTATATATATTTTCTTCCAGTCACTTGTTTTTTAACTTCATTTAGGGTTTTTGAGGAGGGGTTTTTTGGCAAAGAAGTTTTTGATTTTGACTTAGTCCAAATTATCATTAGTTTCTTTTGGGCCTTTTTTAAAAAAATCAAAGTATAGTTTATATACAATGTTATATTTGTTTCAGGTGTACAACATAGTGATTTGACAATTCTAAACAGTACTCAGTGTTGTCGATAAGTACCGTCAACATCTGTCACCCATTAGGCCTTTTGTTTTTTATGTCTCGTTTAAATAGGGTCTTTTTTATACCCAAAGTCATCCATATTCTTGTTACTGTCCTTTCTAGTATTTTATAGCATATTTTCTTCACATTTAGGTTTATAATCCATTTGAAAATTATTTTGTAAGTGATATGAAATAGGGATTGCTTTCTTTTTCAATGTAGAATCAAATATGTAAATATTATCTATTGAAGGTTCACTTTTTCTCCATTAATATGAAATACTACTGTTACCATAAATACATATACATGGTTCTGTATGTGAACCTTCTGTCCTATTTTATTCTTATACTTACCTATAGTTAAGCCAATTCAGTTTTTAAAATGATAACTTTAGAACATTTTGATATGGGTAGGATAATTCCCATTGCCCGGTGCATCTTCAAGCCAGTATTGGCTATTATTTCTTTTCTCTTCCATATGAATTTAAGAGCAGATTGTTATGTTCTACAAAAACCTGTTTGCATTCTGTCAGGAATTCATTTTGACTTAGATATTAGTTGTTTTCTTGATGATACTGGATCTTTCCTTCTATGAACATAGTATATCTACCTGTTGATGCAGATCTTCTATATTTGCTCTTGAATAAATATTCATATTGGTTATAAAAACAATAAATCTTGAGTCTTCTTTTAAAGATTATTCCTAGGGTATACAATTTCTGCTCTTAGGATGAAGCAATATTTTTATTTCATTTTGTAACTACTATTTCTAGAATATATCTCCTCTGTAAGAAACTAAATAATGTTATCCGCTCATTCATTTCTATCAAGCAGAATTCATTGTGGAACAAGTTGTTGTTCTTGCCAATCGTAAGACCCACACAAGCTTTATGAGAACTGATAGAACTCAAAGTCTAATACTTGGACTCCTGGATAAATGTCCAGAAATCATATCATCCACAAATAGTAACAATCTTATCTCTTTCCTTTCTCATCTATCTCATTCATTTCTGTGACTTCATGTATCGGCTAGAAGTCTCAGAAAAATGTTAAAAACTAAATGTTTCATTCGGGATTTTTGTCTTTTCCCAAATGTCAATGAGAAGGTTTTCACTGTATTACCATTCAGTATAATGTCTACTATTAATTCCTTCCTCAGGCCAAGGAAGTTTTCTTTCTTCCAATAAAACTTTATAGTTTTAAAATGATAAAACTTATTTAATCTATTTTGTAACAGGGCAAACTATCACCAGAAATACATATTAATAAAATCCCAGTAGGCTCTATTGGCATTAACAATAATGATAGGGTCACCTGGGTGGCTCAGTGTTGAGCATCTGCCTTCGGCTCAGGGTGTTACTCCAGGGTCCCAGGATTGAGTCCCATGTCAGGCTCCCAGCAGGGAGCCTGCTTCTCCCTCTGCCTGTGTCTCTGCCCCTGTGTGTGTGTGTGTGTCTCTCATGAATAAATAAATAAATCTTAAAACAACAACCACCACCACAACAAATAATGATAGTAGTTAAAGAAGTTACAAATTATTGTGTAGCTAATACATGTATGGTATTATAGATGTTTATGTACATCTATACCTATAAACAATTCAGCAGTATTTCAGTAGTCATTCTTATGAGTTAGGTTAAATATTATGCCCAAATTCACACAGCTAAAAAAAATGGGGAAGCTGGAATTTGAACTCAGGTCTGAATTATTACTGCCCAGATATCTACCACATCTACTCCCACCACACAGACACTATAATGTGAATAGAAACTGTCTCTAAACCAGAACTGATAGAATTATGATGTGGATGGAAATATTTTAGTTGATATTTAAATTTCAGAGCTGTTTGAAAAATGCCTGTAACAACACCCTAAGATTGGGACATTTCTGGGTCAACTGAATCTTGCCCTAGATCTGCTTGTTTCTGCACAATAAATTTCAAAACGGCATTGAAAGAAAATGTGAAAATTCTAAAGTAAATCAGAGACAGAAATCATGTTGTAGAATCTTTGTATAGTTGTGATTACTCCCTGCCTTCCTGTAACCCAGGATACATTAGTAATTAAATAATTAAACTAAATATGATTTGTATAATATAGTTTATCCCATCACTACCACCAGGACAAAAATGGAAAAATCCATATTCATACAACAGTGATTGCATACACAAGGAATGACACTCCCTGGTATTTTAGGTATAGGATACATTTATGAGCCACAGTATCTTGTTCATTATTCTGAAGAAGAGCTCTTGTTTCACTTTCTTACATCTAAAATTTTCAGAACACTTCTGTAATACTTTGCCCTTGAAACTGTCTGAAGAATTGTGAATTGGAAATATTTTCTTCTCTAGATTGGTATTTCCTTGCAGATAAAATGTCTTGAGTGTGTTTTTAAAATGCTACTTGAGAGCTGAAAGTAGAAAATAGTGTAAATTCTGACCTTCAAATTTCTTTCTTGCCACTGGATAAAATACTTAGTTTATTCCATACAGAGTATCCCATCTTATTTGGTATAATACGGGCTCAGTCAAAATAGTCTCTACGTTAACAATATCACATTACCGTGTTGAGCTAACATTCAGGAATACATTGAAATTTCTAATAGGTCCATCTCAAAATTTTTATTATATTTAAAATGCAATGTGTAATACTTCCAAGATAAAAGTGATTTATCTCCTTTAAGTGTGCAATTATATCTGTACTTAATTTATAGACATTAACTACCTTGGGCACATTTCTAAGCATACTGCTGAAGAAGCCACAGATTTAAGTATAAGAAATATTGTCAACATACATTGTGTCCAATTTTTTACCTTAACTCACGTGAGTCTACTTTCTAGATGTAAGCCATTGCATGTATCATTTATTAAAGAAGATATATAAAGGCAAAAAAAAAAAAAACAGTGTCTATCATAAATAAGGCAAATTAAATAGAACTCTGACTGATAGACTATAAGCCCAGATATGTTTTTGTGATTTTGATTATAAAAAAGTTTACAACGTTAAATACTAGTACAACTTAGCTAGCAAATAATAAAAACAACAATAATGAAGAGGAAGAGGTGGAGGGATCCCTGGGTGGCGCAGCGGTTTGGCGCCTGCCTTTGGCCCAGGGCGCGATCCTGGAGACCTGGGATCGAATCCCACATCGGGCTCCTGGTGCATGGAGCCTGCTTCTCCCTCTGCCTGTGTCTCTGCCTCTCTCTCTCTCTCTGTGACTATCATAAATAAATAAAAATTAAAAAAAAAAAAAAGGAAGACTTGGAGGAGAAGAACTGTCCCTTCTATATTAGTTACTGTGAGGTCAGCCTCATTCTAAGATCTTTACATATAATAATTTGTTTAGGCTTCCAACAATCCTATGAAGAATTTAGAGATATAATTCCCTTTTGTCAATAAGCAAACAACCTCAGTGAAATTAATAAAGTAGTAAATGGTAGACCCAGATTTTAAATCCAGACAATCTAGCCAAGAATGGATAATTCTATATGCAGTGATTCAGAGTATAGTGAACCTAAAATAAAATTATCATTTAAAAAAACTTGACCTCAAGTGTCAATTCCACGAGCTTTTTTGTAGTGATACAAGAAAAACTATACTTAATGGACGTATTTTCCCAAGAACTGTCTTGTTCATTAGCAGCTATGAAGGGGAGAATTGAGTAATTTTAAAAATTTATGCAGTTCAGGAATTCTAAGACTCAATTAAAATAATGCACCTACATATACCTTTGCCAAAGACAAATTATTTTCACTAAATAACTTTAATATAGATCTCCTATTCCTTCCCTCTCTATATACTTCTCCCAAACAAGTGGTGTGAACTACATGGGTTTTGGGTTGCAGCAAAAGAATCAGTTCTAGCTAACTGAAACACAGAAGGAATTTATTTTCACATCTTGGGCATATCACAGAACTGTTGGAAATACTGGACAAACAGCCTCAGGAAATAAGCAGGAATCAAGGGAAACAATATCAAAAGCACAGCCAAAATATTCTGAAGGAAAAGACAATTTCAACTACTATTAATGGTGTACTCCTACCCTGGACACTCCACCCCTGCCTCCATAAATGTTCTTACCTGCCCCAGTTGCCTAAGTCTCTCCCTTCAGACTCAAAGTCATAAAAAGGGAGGACCTCCTGATTGGTGAGTCTGGCTAATTTCCTTACTCCTTAGCCAACAGAAAGAAGGAAAAAAGGAAGCAAGTTTCTTCTTTCAAAACCTAAACACTCAGAACCTCTGCCCTAAACAAGAAGAAAAAAGTTAAATGTGGTGTAGCCAAAAGATAATATATTTCTATATGCTCAAAATCTTTAGCTCCCAACATTCAGAGGTCTTAAATCTATGTCCTTTGCAATATGCTACACCAGAGAAATGGCTAGGAAGTTGCAGGTGAAAATATAATTAGGTATCTCGTTCCTACATTTATTCAACACCATGTACTACTTAGGAGCATGGCAGTGTTTTGAGTCTTATAGAAACGCTGTTTTAGTATTCACAAAAACTCTTTGATGTAGATACTAAGATTAACCCTGATTTTACTCATGGAGGAACTAAGGCAGGAAGAGGTTATACTTACCAATGTTCACCCTCTACAAAGTGGCAGAGCTGAAATTTGACCAAGGCAGTTGGATGTGAGGATCCCTGCCTTAATCATTATCCCATGCTGCCTCTCATTGCAAATCATGGTTGGCCAGATGACAATTCCTAGATACTAACAGCATTTTCACTACTTGTATCCCTCAGCAAGATGGGTAACCAACTGAGGATTCATTTAGTTTTCCATGGAAATATGTTATCTGAAATCTCATATTTTTTTAACCGGTTGTCTATAGCAAGCACAGTCAGTGCCTCATCTAAAAACCTTTTCTTTCTTGTCATTTCTGTGGATTCCTCTTCTCCCCTGGAACCTCTGTAATTTTGCTTATAACCTGCAGCTCTGACTCTCTTTGAGGGCTGTCATTGTACTATTGGGGCTCTTTGCCTGAATAAGCAGATAGGTAGACAAGCCTGAGTATTTACAAACCCTTGAGGTGAGACTTTTCCAATAACTGAACTGCACTCAAGAATGTAGTCCAGCACCCTTCCCTTGAAGAAGACAATCTGTAAGGTCTGACTGACAATACAGAGTTCCTTTTAGGAAACTCACTGTCCCATAGGACTTTGCTTGAAATCATGTCCACTCTTCTCTCCCTGTCTTGCCTGACAAATTTTCTAACCATGAGAACTATTCCTTAATAAATCTCTTAGCACAGAAAGCCTCACTTCAGAGTCTACTTCTGGAGAATCTGATCAACAGCAGGACCCTGTTGAAAACAACACTGTTCCTGATTTACTAAAGCAGCAACATGATGCTTTGGAGGCATTTTGAACTACTCATGAAGTCACTAGGAAGTTTAAGAGCTATCACAGAAAATTGTTAAGAAACAAAGTGACTGGAAAGCTTACCTAAGCAATGTCACATCATAAAATATGTGATTCTATAGTTCATAGACATTGGTGCTACTACTACCAAAAACTCTTCACCACAACCCACCACCATCAGGCACTGGCCCTGCCAGTGGACTTTCATCTCTAATGCTTCCAGTGCACATTGTGTCTGTGCTCACCCCCCTCCACCACCAGGAGAAACAACAGGAAATGCCCGAGTTCTCTACTTCATTGGACCCATACAATGAGAGGAAAGCCAAATATTGGCTACATTCCAAACTTCTGGGGATTTAATCCTAAATACTCCAATTTTCTTTTGTAATTATGTTAATTAATTCCCTTTATCTTGAATGCTCTTCTTCCTTTTACCTAGTATTCTCATATCTAAATCACAGCTGTCTTTTATTACATAACCCAAAAGCTAGTTAGAACATCACATGGTCCCTGATTCACCCTGCTTAAACTTGTCCCTCCATATTCTGGATACTATTTAGTACTTTCTCAGTATTTTAATATTTTTAATATTTACATCCTATGTGAGACTAAGTACTTTCCCAGCTTGTAACATGGCTCATCACAATACATTGATGGCAATCTAGGTATAATAAAAGTCGTCAAATAAATTGGAGAGAGAGAGATGTAATTACTAGGAAGTGGACTTGGTAGACTCAACAGGATTTAGCAATGGATTAAATTTGAAGAATTTGGAAGGAAAAGTTGCTACATTTGTTTCTCAGAACTCAAGCTTTAGGATCTAGGTAAGAGATGATGTCATTAAGATATTTAAAGATAATAGAATTGGCTTGACAATTGGAATGCCTAACAATAATATAGTTGTAAGTTTGGAGGTCTTAATGACTTTTCTGGTTGATAAGTATAGTACAGACTCAGAAAGCTGAGTTTCAAATTCAAATGAGAGATGAGAGCCAAAGTTTAGATTTAACTGTTTTCAGAAAATACAAGTGATAACGAAGCCATATAAGCATATGAGACCACTCAGTGGGGGAGAAGCATAGAATGAGAAGAGAAATATTTTGACGAGGAGCTTGTAAAACTCTAGCATTTGGAAAGCAAGAAGAAAAAAATAATGAGTAGAGAAAAAACAGATTAAAATTGAGGTTTAGAAACCTGTGGGTTCTAAAGAGTACTTAGAGGGAATATGTCTTAGAAGAAATCATCCTTTGGTTTTGGGGCTATGTGGCCCCAATTCTTCACCTTTCCTGGCATTGATGTTCAATGCTTTGTAATTTTGAGGCTCCTGACACAACCTCCTGCCATAGGGCTCAGCTGTGAGACTTTGGCTATTAAATATGGATGGAAATGGGAGTGACCAGTTCTAAACCTGGGCCTTAAGAAACCGCACGTATTTCCACTTGTCCTCTTTCACTTTTGCCATCACGATAAGGAGATATAGTGCCCTGGTCACCTTACTGTTCCAAGTAAAATAAGAGACTCATGGAGCATACCCAAACTCAACCTGTACTTAGAGCTGCCACTTCAGCCCAGCCAAAGGAGCAGAGCCAAATTGCAAATATGTGTGAAATAAATGCATATTATTGTATACTACTGAGTTTTTGTGTTTGTTAGAAGCAAGAACTGACTGGCAGAGGATACTGGTGACTTCAGAAAAATCACTGACTACGTTCTGATGGGTCCCTATATCAGAGATTAATGGCTTAAGGTATGAGTTAGAAAGAATTAACTATAATCAGTGAGAAGTTGGTAATTGAAGGACTGCAAATCATTAAGATGCTAACTTTGTGAAGACTAATATAAGAAGATAATAGAGAAAATGTGCAAGGTTACATGCCCTTATTTTGAATGTATGCATTCAGGAAATGGGATACCACGTGGACGAGCATTTAGACTATTAATAATTAATGGAGAAAATTTCAGGACGATGAGGGAACTGATTTTAGGTTAGGTAAGTTTTTAATAATGTCACTTACATCATGTTGCGTAAAAAAGAAAGCTCATATTGTGCAGTGGGAAAGTATCAGATAAATATAAATATCCTTTCAGCATTAGAAAAACTGCCAGGATTTTACTTGAATAATAGCAATTTTATAAATTGGAAACAGTAGATGAAACATAGATGAAATAGATGGAACAAGATGATTCACATGAATGCTAGAAAGAACAACTAAATGTTGCCAGTCTGGCAAATTGGCCTATATGCAAATTAGTAATGTTTTAAATAAAGAAAACACATCAAAGGCCATGTCTGTTCATTTATTTTGACATTTTATAATTGAGCCTAATTATTTGTGAAACTGTAACCCATTAAGCTGGCCGCTGGTATACTTTGTGAAAATAATGACATTTTAGTCAAAGAAGCACTTACTTTCACTTTCTATAGCACATTCAGGCAAGATACTTAGTGGAGTAATTAATTAAAAACTAAAATGTCAAGTCTTAGCCACATCTCTGTGCATTAGCCAAAGATACATACAGACTGGAAATCAGAAAATTTTAAATGGGCATTTTGTTTAATATGCATTTCCAGAGATAAATCTGTGAAGTTAATTCTTTGAACAATGTAGGAACTATATTTTGCCTAATTATTTGCCTTATATGCCAAATATACCTTCATTCAGACTCATGTGCTTGATTTTTGCCACTTTACTAATTCTTTAAACGTTGTATAATCTTACATTTCAATGTGACATGTATCAATCTTTGCTGATGTCACTTTGCCCCTGGAAAGCCCAAAAGTAGTGATATAGGGGAGTTAGAACTCTATTTTAAGCCAGGCTTGTATTAACATTATACTTTGCAGATGATTATTTTAAGAATGAATATTATGGATTTTTCTTAAAATTGAGTTGGTTTCACTTTTAAATAATTTACTACCTATGAAATAATTCCTAGTTTTGTCAAGGCCGCAAACATATTTTGCTTCCTGCAAATTATCCAGACCACACACAAGTGCAACCTAGCAGCATTTCCTCCAATTTGGATTTCTAAGTAAACAAAGCCTGCAGCACAGTCTTCCATTAATGAGGGATGAATCTGAGTCTTTTCTGATAAATCAAAGGGCTGTGCTTATTAAACAAAGATGATGTTATTGATTCAAAGAGCACGCTCTTTAAGCAGTTTTTTCTAATTGTTTGTGCTGATCCATCTACATTTTACATTTTACTTCCCATTTTAGCCACTCACATTTTATAAAATGTCCAGCCAAGTCAGAGGTTTATTACAGGCATAGGGTGATACAATACTCACCAGCCAATGAATAGTAGGCCCCATGACCTTCACGTTATTAATGGCAAGTTGGGCTAACTGCCTGATAGGCACATTAATCCTAGTGTCAACATCAAGGAGAATTTTTGTTTGAGGCAATATAAATTAAATATGCACAACTAAAGGAAGAAACTAGCGATACAAGTGTTTGGAAGTAAACTTCTTTTAGTTAAAGGGAAGACACATTTTTTTTTTATCTTCCTTCTGTACAAATAACATTTTTTTTAAAATAAAAGAAATAACATTGAACTTCCCCAGCAAAAACAACAACCCATAAGACATTCATCTTGAGTTTGCCGTCCTCTTTAATTGCATGAGCGACATTAACTCAGGATAGAAAACTGCCATCGACTTTTGCTCATTTTCTTTGTGCAAGGTGTACTCCTAAATTAATAGTTCTGCTGGGATACCTGGTAGATTGAGCATGAAACAATTCCTTGGTAAGATGGAAAATTTTATTTTACAAAGATTGTCTTCTATGATTTTAGTAAATGCACCATGTGTACCTGAAAATAGTTTGAATTTTGTCGTGGTTGAATGTAGGGTACACTATATGAAAATTACGCCTATTGATTAATTGTGTTGTTCATATTTTCTATATTTTTACAGATTATCTTAACTGCAAGTATTATCAACTTTTGAAGTTTTTCGAATGGTAATTTCATATATTTTAAATCTGTATATTGATTGCATAGAAATTTAGAATAGTATTTTCCAATTGATTTCTCTATCATTATGAAATTTTGCTGTTTAGCTCTAGCAATGCTCTTGCCTTAGAATTGTCTTTGATAAAAATCAATTATATAAATCTTCCTTTGCTCTGTATTTGCATGGTTTATCTATTATTCAGTCCTTGTATTTCAGTCACTCTCCATTCTTATATAAAGTATTTCTCTTAGGAGTAGCATGTAGTTGAGGGTTTTTAAAAATCAATCTAACAATCATATTCTTACTTGAAGCATTTTGTTCCTTCATATTAAATATAAAGACATAGTTTACTTCATATCTGCCATCTAATTGCTTGTTTTCTATTTGGCTCACCTGCTTATGCTCATAAAGCTTTCTTGCTTGCTTTGCAGTTAATCTGGTATTTTTCTTTGTTTTGTTGTTTTAACTATTCCATTTTCCCTCTATAAATTTGTTAATTATAGCTTCTCTTTCTGTTCTTTTAATGATTACTGTCAATTACAGCATTTATTCTTCAATCATTTTAGAGTAATACAGATTATTATTTTTAGCATTTCTTCTATAATGCTAGCAACATTTGACATTTTAACTCCATATATAACCTCCCACATTTCACATTATTGTTTTAATTCATTTTAAATATATATGTACAATTGCACAAAGTATTATTATTATTCTGTTCAAATGGTATTCATCTCTATGAATCTCTCCTTTTCCAGACATTTTTCATGTACTTACACGTCTTGCGATCATTTTCCTTCTACCTAAATAAACAATTCCTTTGTGGGACACCTGGGTGGTTCAGGCATCTGCCTTTGGCTCAGGGTGTGATCCTGGAGTCCCAGGATTGAGTCCCACCTCGAGCTCCTGGCAGGGAGCTTGCTTCTCCCTCTGCCTGTATCTCTGCCTCTCTCTGTGTGTGATTCTCATGAATAAATAAATAAAATCTTAAAAATAAAACAATTCCCTTGTTATTTATTTATTTATTTATTTATTTATTTATTTATTTATTTATTTATTTTAGTGCTGGTTTGCTGGTGATGCATTCTATATGTTTTTATGTGTTTGAAAATACCTTTAAATCTTTTTTTGGGGATGCCTGGATGGCTCAGTGGTTAAGCTCTGCTTTCATCTCAGGGCATGATCCTGGGGTTCAGGGATTGAGTCCCACATCAGGCTCCCTGAGGGAAGCCTGCTTCTCCCTCTGCCTGTGTCTCTGCCTTTCTCTGTGTGTGTCTCTAATGAATAAATAAAATCTTTAAAAAAAGATAAATCTTTGTTTTAAAAATGTTGTTTTTATATTTTATTTTTGTTCTTTTATATTTTTATTCCTTAAAAAATATTGTTACTAGGTAGAGAAATCTTGGTTTATTTGATTATCAATCTGTTTTTTGTTTTGTTTTGTTTTGTTTCTTTGAAAGCAGTATTTTATACCCTTTTTGACTACATTTAAGATTTTCTCTTTGTTTTTACTTTCTCTTCTCTTCTCTCCTGAACTTCAATTCTGAATGCATATTACAGCTTTTCATTGTATGCTGTGTGATTATTATGCTTTTTTTTAGTGTTTTTCATATTCCCCCCATCCTTGAGTTGGAGATTTGCTATTGATATGAGTTCCAGTTCACTAATACTCTCTTTTGCTTACTCCTAATTTCTTATTAAACCCATCTGTTGAACTCTTTTAGATACTTCAATTTTTAGTTCTAGAATTCCTGCTTAAATCTTTCATAGATGATATTTCTCTGAACAAATTTTTCCATCTTTTCCTCTCTTCTTCCATGCTTTTGTCTTATTTTTAATCATAGTTATTTAAAGTATTTTTATTAACTCCAATACTTTGGCTCAGCTGTGTTTCTCTTTAATTGTTTTTGTTTTGCGTCATGTCATCTCTAATGATTTTTTTATTGAATGCTGAATAGTATGTATTTTTAAATCTCTGGTCTTATATGTCTCTAGGAATGGTTCACTCTGCCTTTTTTCTGGGCAGATAGAGTAGTTGCTGATAATTATAAAGCTAGGTACAAATTTTCATAAGATCCTGATAACTGGCTCATAGGTATTGCTAAAAGTGAAGAACCTGCAGGACTTCCAGCTGAAAGCTTGGTATGCTTATCAGGAACTCTCTGATAAATCTCAAACTCTACTTTTAAAGACGGCATAATGAGACAGCAGAAAACTGCTCTCCCTTTCAAAATCTTTCTGCCTAACTTTTCTACTCCCCACATTGAACAGCTTCGGAAGTGGGTAAGTAATTGGGGAAAACCCACAGTGTGTCAGGTAATTTCTCTTATCCTTTCTCATTGAGATCTTGGCCTCTCATGTCTCTAACTTTTCCTTGAGTTTTAGATCTTGTTAAAAGTTCTGTTGGTATCAGTATTCCCTGAAAGATGCCCTCTGTCCAGGCAAAGACTGGATTCTCCAACTATTATACCAAGCCTAGAATCACAAATGACTCCAGAGAAATGCAGAAAGTCACCTCACTTCACCTCCATTTTCCTTTTTCCAGAATCTTGGCCTTTTGGATCTTGTTACTTCAGCAACTTTCCCAAGCCTTTAAATAAATGGTTTTTAAATGTTTTATTGAGTTTTTCTATTGAGATAAGGTTTGTCTATAGCAAGATACTCCATCCTATTTTAAGAAAAGGAGAACACTTTTTTTGTCTTCATTTTCCATTTCTTGGGATCATCTCAACAAAAAGGAAAAATTAAAGTTGTTTCAACTTATCTGTTTGCTGGCTTTTACAATTATATTTTTCTGTTATTAATATTTAGATTTATAAGTGAAAATTTCTTTAATCTTTTAGAACCACTTGGAACTTGAGCTCTATCAAATATCAATATTATAGATTGGACTTATATGTCTGTTTTTTAAAGCACACTTAGTAGAATTGCCTCAATCTATATAAAGAAATACAACTATATGAGTTGTAAGTTATATTGATTAGATACCAAGTTATACTGATATTTTAGATCAGAACCTCTTTGGAAAATAGAATTGAGAAAATAATCCAGCAACACCTTATTAAATATTACTTTAAACTATATGTAAAGAGTAATGCTGAAAAGTATCACATTTTCTGTTTTGGGTTTATTAGAAAGCATACAATAATTTAGGAAGTCTTTTCATGTTCTCTGCACTCAAAAAAACCTGCTTAGGCTAACAAGAGATTCAGTTCAAAATATGCCATTACTTTGGATAAATAATATACTATTTCTGTGCTCTATGTACTGAAATCAATAACTTTATAATGAAGCATTAAGTCTCCCTAGATATTAGGATGACAGAGTTCAAAAACAATACATTCTTTGGTTTTATTTTCTTTCTGTCAATTCACTCTAACTTGGGCTAGCTTTTGGAAGTTAAGAAAATTGAATTTTTTTATTTTTTATTTTTTTTTCAAAATAGTCTGTCACCCAATAATTTATTTTGGCTTAGATTACAAAGAGCTCATGTGTTACACATTAGCTTCTTAACATTTAAAATAAGTTATTTTCATTTGCTTTCTCATTTACTAGTTTCAGATTGGAATATATTTGCATTTGTAAAATGTGTATAAATCAGTATGTTTCATAGGTAAGAGCAGGAAAGGCAATAAAAAATGGCTTCTTACAAATTATTCACATTTGAAGGAGAAGGAATGGATAGATAAAAATGCAAACTTACTTTTCCAGTACTGCATATAAATTGATATAAATGTTCTGCTGTATAAAACAAACAAACAGAAACTTTTATGTAATGCCCTCAGGAGTCACAATGACACGTTTAATTAACAGGTATATCAAATATCATTGTTTCTTCTCTGAGCACTCTTAATGTATTCTCACATAAAAATAATTATTTGAATGATGATTATTTTCTTATCAGTTTCCGTTTTGAAGAAAATAACTAACCAAACTTTAGTTTCATAGTTTCTGTTAGAATCAGGAATAAATGTGCTACAGAATATTAATATTAAAATGAGAACTTCCATTTAAAATTATTACAGAAAAGGGGCACATATGTGGCTCAGTCATTTAAGTGTCTGACTCTTGAGTTTGGCTCAGGTCATGATCTCAGAGCCTGCTTAAGATTCTCTTTCTCTCCCTCTCCATCTGTCCCTCCCATCCTCACTTCTCCCAATGCTCACACTCTCTATCAAAAAATAAATGAATTAATTAAATAAAATAAAAAATAAAGGGGCGCCTGGGTGGCTCAGTCAGTTAAATGTCTGACTCTTGATTTTGGCTCAGGTTATGATCTCAGGGTACTGGGATCTAGCCCCATGTGGGGCTCTGTGCTCAGTCAGTTGTCTATTTGAGGATTTCTCTCCCTCTCCCTCTATTCCCCCACCACCACCACCACCATGAGCTCACTTTCACTCTCTCTCATAAGTAAATAAATCTTTAAAAATAAATAAAATTGTTACAGAATGTCAAGACCAAATAACCATATTAAGCTTTTCCAAGGGAATGAGAAAAACCTGTTCCATGACTTTTTTTTAAAAAAATTTATTTATATATAGAGAGAGCAAAAGCAGCTGGAGCAACAGGCAGAGGGAAAGGGAAAAGTAGGCTTCCCGCTGAGCAGGGAGCCCAACTTGGGGCTCCATCCCACAACCGGGACCATTACCTGAGCTGAAGACAGATACTTAACCAACTGAGCTACTGAGGTGCCCCTAGGCTCTTGAATCCCTTTATGAATGTTGAAAATAAGAAAAGTAAGATATAGAGGCCTTTGTGGAGAAGGTTAGTGATGTGGTGGTGTATTTAGAGTGAGCTCTTTCCACATTATCAGTCCATATTCTCACACTTTGAAGGAAAGGGGAGGTACGGCAGGTGGCAGGGGTTCCAGCTGCTGTTCTGTGGTTTGTAGAAAGGCTACACCTCCCCTGGACTGCTCCCAGCCAGTGACTTCAAGGTGCAGGAATAATTACAGAAACTCAGGAGACACAAGACTCCTCTCACAAACAACAGTGGCTTGAAGACTCCATCATGACTTTGCCTAACCTTTGTCTGACTATACAGCAGTCTGTGACCATCCTACCCAACCTTTTCTTCCACTCTCCTTCACTCAGGGTCAAACTGGCATCAGATATGAAGACTCTCCTGGACTTCATGGCTCCCTATCCATTGTGTCTGCATAGGCTTTCACCTAACAAAATACTATTCTTGGCAATTTCTTAGAGGACCTGGAAAAATCAGGAGGTGAACCTCTAAACACAGACCTAATCTGGTGATCAAACGGTCCACTAGGCAATATGTTCCCTATAATTGAAAGATTTCAAGTACTGTGTTTGGTTCCTACCTATAGAAGCTAGAGTGGCCTATGACCTGTGGTCTCATTTCATGTAAGAAAATATGACAGAAAGGTGAGGTTTTGCTGGCAGAACGAGGAAAGTACTACTCACTGAAGTCTACTTTCAATGTGAAAATTAGCCAGCAGAAAGAATGAGAGCATATTTTTCTTGGACTAGATGTACGCCACATTGCAGAGAGCTGTCATGGAATCATCATGGGTCCTATAAAATAGACCTGCCAAGAGAAATTAAAATCATATCAGAAAGAAGATGGAGATATACAGTTGAACCCCAGATGCCAAAAAAAGTGACAAGGAGCTGCTACAAAGGAGTTATTCAACCTGCCTCCGAAGAACTGGAGTAGCAAGAGGCATAGCAGGAACCTCTGAAGGGTCTCTAGAAGGATGGTACCCCAAAAGTAAAAACAACACTTAAAACATTTGCTGTCAGCTTGGTCACATCCCTTTACCTGTTTTTACCTCTTTTCTCTCCTGAAATCTGGAGAAAAGACAATAGGAAAGAATAGGACAGGAAATAAGCTGACAAGGAAGTAGAAAACAGAAGTGAACTGTGATCCCTTTATTCCACTGACGGTTTCCAGGCTGAATTAGGGGATTGCGGGGGAGCAGATTTAGGTCTTATATAAAATCATGCTTGAAATTCTGATCGTTAATACGAGCCTGCAAAAGCTATTTGGCAAATTAAGTATGTTCAAATTCAGGTATTGAAAAACTATCCATGAGCTAAGCAAAAGCAGAAAACCTGTGGGAAGCCTATAAGGCTTTTATGTAAAGGTAAAATTTTTCTCCCAATAAAAATTTAATATCATGAGTCAGGTTTGAGCAGCCTCTGTTCATGCATATTAATTTTCATAGAGAATTAATAAAAATATAATAAACTTGTAGGTAGCATAACATCATTGTTAGTCAATGATTAGCATTAGAAAAATCCATAATTTAAATCCCATGCAAGTGATTAGCTGAGGTAATCTACTAATATCCTTCACATAACTTGGAAGACCATGTATTCCTTATTGATACTATTGCCATGAAAATAGTGTCAATTATATATAGTATACATAAATATATTTGCAAATATTTTCAAGATTATTATTTATGTATTTGAGAGAGTGAGAGAGAGAGCAAGCATGAGCAGGGATAGAGGGAGAGGGAAATGCAGACTCCTTGCAGAGCAGGGACTTGATCCCAGGACCCTGGGATGATAACCTGAGCTGAAGGCAGATGCTTAACCAACTGAGCCACCCAGGCACCCTTATAAATATTTTTAGTTTATTATTTTTTTTTAGTTTATTATTTTCAACTTGTACAAAGTAGGCATGATCAAAAACATTAAAACTATCTTATAATAGTCCTAAATTTCATTATCAAAAGAACTTAGAATAAAATTAAGCCACAGTGAGTTCATTAGAAAAAAAGGGATATTTTTGTGTTGTTTTATAATAACACCAAAGGTTTTTGTCCTATTTAGCAAAAGACATGAATTATAGGCACTTTGAGCACATGTCTCTTTCTGAACAATTGTGTACCTATAAACCAAAATTCAGGCAACGAATACAAACTGGATCTTAATGAGCAACAAGAATCTAAGAGATGAAAAACAAACAAAAGGCCAAGAGAACCGCTAATGATATTACAATTGCTACTATGAGCTTTTTACATTTGGATAATAGCAGCATGATTCATAAGCTAACTAACCAAGTTTCATTTTTTTCCATTATCAAATTAAAGCCTTTTGCTAATTTTTTATGACCTCAATCCATTAATTTTGTCCTGATTCTTCATTTCCAATCTTTACCAAATCAAGATGCAGAGGCTAAAAATGAGTCGGATTTCAACTTCTGGCCTGAAAAAGCTAACACTTTTCTCATGAATAATTGATTAAAAACAAAATAAATTGTTTTATGGCTTTTTAAGCAAGCCAAACACTAAAACTATGGGAAACTGTAGTCTCTTCTTTAAGTATTTTGGATTTTATAAAAGTATTGACTCTATATGTACACTTTTACTCAGTCGGGTTTGTAATTCTGCTATTTCCATTACAACAAAGCAGTAAGTCAATAGTACTCAATTATATTTGAGCATGTCTATTTTTGGGAATAGCTATACCTAAGGAAGATGTGGGTGTCACAGAAAAATGCTTCATTTAAAAAGATCACAAACAAATTTTTTTACTTGTCCCCATCTATATGAATAATATGTTGGCACATGGTTAACAGGTGATTGAACCTGGCCAATACCCACTTTGGGCAAATTTGAATGATCTGATTTCAGATAGCTTATACTGGACAACAGGTCAATAAAATTCCCCTCACCTGATTTCCACATTTTCATTAATGCTAACATCACTGACTATGACTCATTTGTAGGTGGGAAAAGCTTGAGGTAAAAGATGGCTTAGGAAACAGACACCATTCACTGCCTTCCCCCTACTCCCAATTCTGTGTGGTATGCAATGTTAGGATGCAACGGTTCAGATCCAGATGGTGATGTGAACACTCCTCTCCTTCCTCATAGCAGTGACAACGTTCTAAAACAATAAAATTCATAACTTCAGATTCCTATGCCCAGATGAGGTGAAAGGAACATTCGGAGAAGGCACAAAATAAATTTAAAAATGTATAGGAATTGTGCATAAAACATACCTCTAATGCTCTCTACCTGAAAAACTACTTTAAGAAATAATGTAGCCCATGGAAAAAGGAGCAGAAAAATATTATAGTAAAATTATTTAAACATAAAAATCACTTTTGAAGCTAGAGTACTGTAATGAAGCAAAAAGTAAGTATTATAATTACTGAAGTAAGGATGAACTGAAAGTAGTAATAATTCAACTAAAATACACACCGGGCCAAAAATCCTAGAACATACCAGCAAAAACAAAAGACATGTAAATCATTGCAAACTTAAGTCCACTAATTTCTGCATCTCAATGAGAACTCAGCCGATACGGTTTCATTGATAACTTTCCTTCCCCATTTTGGAAACCTATATTGATCTTAGGTATTTACATTTAACTTTATGTTTACATGGATAGACAATATTTTTTTCTAAGCCTTTCATTCTAATTATTTATAATTAATTGGGTAATTTCCCCCCCCCCTTTTTTTTTTCTTTTTGAGAGAGAGCATGCACACAAATAGGAGCAGCGGGTCGGGGGACAGGCAGAGAGAGAATCTTAAGTAGGCTTCATGTCCAATGTGGAGCCTAACACCAGGTTCTATCTCACCACCCTGAGATCATGACCGGAGCCACAATCAGGAGTTGGACACTACCCAGGTGCCCCAAATAACTGAGTATTTTTAAATTTGGGTTTTTTTTAAAGATTTTATTTATTTATTCATGACAGTGAGAGAGAGAGAGGCAGAGGGAAAAGCAGGCTCCGTGCAGGGAGCCTGACATGGGACTCAATCCCGGGTCTCAAGGATCACCCTGGGCTGAAGATGGCGCTAAACCGCTGGGCCACCGGGGCTGCCCTTAAATTTGTTTTTGATTGGCTGGATTTCGTCTACAAATAGGTTTCCCAGGATGTACTGTTTATTTCCCTTTGTATTGCTTTTCCCCGTGATGCATTTCTTTGCCTTCACTCATGAATTACACTTGGCTGTACATGGAATTATTGACTCCTCCCTTTTTTAATTGATAGACATGATAATCCTATATTCTGGTATATAAGTGTTACCAAGTCTTAAGTCAAATTAATTTTTTTCTACAGATTACTTGCTTCTGCTAATAGCAATTACTCCATTGTAGCCTTGCAAAGATATTCTGTGAACATGCAAGCATAACTGTGCAAATAATATCTTTTTAATTAATACAAATGGGAACACATCATAAACATGTTTCTGAACTTTGCTTGCTTAAAAAAAACTCTAGTCAGCAATATCTGAGACCTCTCGTGTATTCATAACTTCACCCACAGTTTTCAAATTGTTTGATCTTTGCCAACTAACAGTTAAAAAATGGAATTTCATTAGATATATCTTGATATTCTCTCATTCTATCTCTTTCTCTTTTTTTAAGTGTCAATGTGGTCTTTTCTAAAGGCTTCCTTCATTCCATTTCTCATACCATCTTGTGTTTAATTACCTTGAGATTGTGAATTATATGTTCTTTTAGACTCCAGAATTAATCTTTTTTCCTATATATGCTACTCAACTGTTTTTTGACAACA
This sequence comes from Canis lupus baileyi, assembly GCF_048164855.1. Classification (NCBI taxonomy): domain Eukaryota; kingdom Metazoa; phylum Chordata; class Mammalia; order Carnivora; family Canidae; genus Canis; species Canis lupus. The sequence continues at coordinate 6,177,140 of NC_132839.1, read as the reverse complement.
TAACTACCACTTAATTAACCGAAAACTATGTAGATCTAATTTATTTGAATGTTTGATTTTGTTGTTACTGTTATTTCTGTTGTTAACCTATAAACACGTTACCTCTAAACCTTCCAGTTTTCTCTGAAACAATGAAGATAGATTCTCATTTTTATTTATTTGAACATTCTTTGGAAGTTCTGCTTTAAAAATGAAATTGGATGTTAAATATTGACTATTTGTATTAGTTAGTTATTAACCTTCTAGGGTGTTAAGGAGGAAATTAGATGCATGCATTGTCTTAGTCAAGAAATATTGTTCTTGTGAGAACAAGAGCATATTCATGAGAGAACTTATTTTCTGAATAAGTTGCAGTGCCATATTTGAGGTGTTTCAGTAGACTGGCAGTACAAACTGTCACCAAGTGGTGCCATTTTTCAGGATCATTTGACTAATTTGATGGAAGGCTGAGTTAGTGATAAATTCTGTAATCCTCAACTGTGTTTTTTTTTAATTTATTTTTTATTGGTGTTCAATTTACTAACATACAGAATAACCCCCAGTGCCCGTCACCCATTCACTCCCACCCCCCGCCCTCCTCCCCTTCCACCACGCCTAGTTCGTTTCCCAGAGTTAGCAGTCTTTACGTTCTGTCTCCCTTTCTGATATTTCCCACACATTTCTTCTCCCTTCCCTTATATTCCCTTTCACTATTATTTACATTCCCCAAATGAATGAGAACATATAATGTTTGTCCTTCTCCGACTGACTTACTTCACTCAGCATAATACCCTCCAGTTCCATCCACGTTGAAGCAAATGGTGGGTATTTGTCATTTCTAATAGCTGAGTAATATTCCATTGTATACATAAACCACATCTTCTTTATCCATTCATCTTTCGTTGGACACCGAGGCTCCTTCCACAGTTTGGCTATCGTGGCCATTGCTGCTATAAACATCGGGGTGCAGGTGTCCCGGCGTTTCATTGCATTTGTATTTTTGGGGTAAATCCCCAACAGTGCAATTGCTGGGTCGTAGGGCAGGTCTATTTTTAACTGTTTGAGGAACCTCCACACAGTTTTCCAGAGTGGCTGCACCAGTTCACATTCCCACCAACAGTGTAAGAGGGTTCCCTTTTCTCCTCATCCTCTCCAACATTTGTGGTTTCCTGCCTTGTTAATTTTCCCCATTCTCACTGGTGTGAGGTGGGATCTCATTGTGGTTTTGATTTGTATTTCCCTGATGGCAAGTGATGCGGAGTATTTTCTCATGTGCGTGTTTGCCATGTCTATGTCTTCCTCTGTGAGATTTCTGTTCATGTCTTTTGCCCATTTCATGATTGGATTGTTTGTTTCTTTGGTGTTGAGTTTAATAAGTTCTTTATAGATCTTGGAAACTAGCCCTTTATCTGATATGTCATTTGCAAATATCTTCTCCCATTCTGTAGGTTGTCTTTGAGTTTTGTTGACTGTATCCTTTGCTGTGCAAAAGCTTCTTATCTTGATGAAGTCCCAATAGCTCATTTTTGCTTTTGTTTCTTTTGCCTTCGTGGATGTATCTTGCAAGAAGTTACTATGGCCGAGTTCAAAAAGGGTGTTGCCTGTGTTCTTCTCTAGGATTTTGATGGAATCTTGTCTCACATTTAGATCTTTCATCCATTTTGAGTTTATCTTTGTGTATGGTGAAAGAGAGTGGTCTAGTTTCATTCTTCTGCATGTGGATGTCCAATTTTCCCAGCACCATTTATTGAAGAGACTGTCTTTCTTCCAATGGATAGTCTTTCCTCCTTTATCGAATATTAGTTGACCATAAAGTTCAGGGTCCACTTCTGGGTTCTCTATTCTGTTCCATTGATCTATGTGTCTGTTTTTGTGCCAGTACCACACTGTCTTGATGACCACAGCTTTGTAGTACAACCTGAAATCTGGCATTGTGATGCCCCCAGATATGGTTTTCTTTTTTAAAATTCCCCTGGCTATTCGGGGTCTTTTCTGATTCCACACAAATCTTAAAATAATTTCTTCTAATTCTCTGAAGAAAGTCCATGGTATTTTGATAGGGATTGCGTTAAACGTGTATATTGCCCTGGGTAACATTGACATTTTCACAATATTAATTCTGCCAATCCATGAGCATGGAATATTTTTCCATCTCTTTGTG